>NW_026712363.1:26992151-27101483 GCF_030504385.1 Musca domestica | reverse complement strand
TCGTTCGATTTACCTTTATAGTGCACCAAACGTTTAATATTTGCCCAAATGGGATGAAATTCGGCACACGCGACCTAATTGAAGCTAGTATGTCAAATTTGGTGAAAATCGGTTCAGATATAGCTATAGCTCCCATATATATTGTTCATCCGATTTGTTGTATTTGTTACCCACAGCCGTAATATGCACTCCGTAACAACGATATTCTGGGAAATATATCAAATACAGCTCAGAAATATCTTTGCCAAATTTTATTTTATCGAGATCGGTTCCGATTTGGATATAGCTCCCACATATAGCTTCGTCCGATTTACATTTTATTGTTACAGCTTCGTCCGATTTACATTTTATTGTGCACCAAACGTCTAATATTTGCTTAAATTGGATGGAATTCGGCACACGCGACCTAATTGAGTCTAGAAGCTAGTATGCCAAATTTGGTGAAGATCGGTTCAGATATAGCTATAGCTCCCATATATATCTTTATCTGAATTCAAATTAATTTTGCACCAAATGGGCAATACAAGTCCGAATTTAAAAAATACAAATGCTTCGGCATATTTAGTCCTTTGAACTTTAAATTATGATTATAATCATAGCGTGTATGATTGAATTCTCCCATAAAAACTTTTAATTGTTATGCGGAGCTCTACTAAATTAGCAAAGTGGTGTAGGGTATCATAAAGTCGGCCCCGCCCGACTTTAGGACTTTTTTTACTGTTGTTTTTAAATTTCTCAATTTTTTTCAAAAATTATTTCTAAAAAAATATAACAAGATTTTTCCAATTTATTAAAAGGCAAAAAATATATTTTAAATTTTGGATTTAGACTTAGCTTTCGTTTTGAAGCTTAACGAAGAGCATTGTGCAAGGGTCTAACCCTTGCACAATGGTTCCGCATTCAATTTTTCTGGCCCAAAACTATTTCAACGGCTTTTCGTAATAAAAATATCATAGCTTACTTCCAGATACCAGCAGGGACCTCAACTTCAAATTTCAGAATTCCAGACCTATCTCTTCACCCAATTTAAAATTTGGTACTATTTAGTACTTTTCACTCAATTATAGTAAACATTTCCGAAACCACCTGCATATCTTTACCACAGACACCAACAGGGACATATATAACAAATTTCGGCATTCCAGCCATATCCCTTCACCCAATACAAAAATTTTGTACCATTTAGTACTATTAGTACAATTATAGTTAACATTTCCACAACCACCTCAATATCTTGATCACAGATACCAATAGGCACATCCGTATAAAATTTCAGGATTCCAGCTCTATCCCTTTACCCAATAACAAATTTAGTACCATTTAGTACTATTAGTACAATTACAGTACACATTTTCAAAAACCACCTCCATATCTCATTTTCAGATAATAACGAATATCTCAATTCAGTTATATCCCTTCATGCAGTACACAATTAGTACCATTTAGTACTATTCGTAAAATTATAGTATGCAAAACCATCTCCATATCTAAATTCCAGAAACCAACAGAGACCTCAATATCAAATTTCAGTATTCCAGCTCTATCCCTTCAAGCAATACAAAATGTAGTACTATTTAGTATTTTTTGTACAATTTTAGTACACCTTTTCAGAAACATCTCCATGTCTCAACCACAGACATCCATACCAAATTTGAGAATTTCAGCACTATTTCTTCATCTAATACCAAATTTAGTACTATTTAGTACTTTTCATACAATTATAGTACATATTTTCAAAACCACCTCCGTAACTCTATTTCAGATACCAGCGGAGACCTCAATATTAAATTTGAGTAATCCCGATCTATCCCTTTACCCAATACCCAATTTAGTACCATTTAGTACTGTTCGTAACAATAAAGGACGCGTTTCCAAAAACCACAAAATCTCAAACAGAGATATCATCAATAATCCAAATACGAAATTTCAGAATTTAATCTTTTTCCCTTCACACAATATCAAATTTAGTAGCATTTAGTACTTTTCGGAAAATTTTAGTACCCGTTTTCAAAACCACCTCCATATCTCAGTTCTAGATAACAACTGAAATATCAGTATTAAATTACAGGATTCTAGCCCTACCCCTTCATTCAATACCCACTTAGTACCATTTGGTACTTTTCGTACAATTATAGTTCACATTTCGAAAACCAATTTCGCATCTCAATTTCTAATACCAATGGAGGCCTCAATATCAAATTTGAGGACTCCTGCCCCCTCTCTTCACCAAATACCCAATTTAGTACCATTTAGTACTTTTCGTACAATTACACTACACATTTCCAAAACCAACTCCATATCTCAGTTCCAAGTACCAACGGAGATCTCAATATCAAATTTCAGGATGCCAGCTTTATCCCTTTAACTAAGTCCACATTTAGTACCATTTAGTACTTTTCGAACAATTTTAGTACACATTTCCAAAACCGCTTTCGTATCTCAATTTCGGCTACCAATAGAAATCTCAATAACAAGTTTGAGGATGCCAGCCCTATCCCTTCACCCATTACCAGATTAAGTACTATTTAGTACAATTATAGTACGCATTTTGAAAACAATCTCCATTTCTCAAACACAGATACCAACGTTGATCTAAATATCAAATTTCAGAATTTTATATCTTTTACTTCACAAAATACCAAATTTAGTACAATTTAGTACTTTGCGAACAATTTTAGTACACATTTCCAAAACCACTTTGGGATCTCAATTTCGGCTATCAATAGAGTATCTCAATAACAAGTTTGAGGATTCCAGACCTATTCCATCAACTAATAACAAATTTAGTACCATTTAGTACTTTTCGTACAATTATAGTACGCATTTTCAAAAGAATCTCCATTTCTCAAACACAGATACCATCGTTGATCTTAATATCAAATTTCAGAATTTTATCTCTTTTCCTTCGTCTAATACCAAATTTAGTACCATTTAGTAAATTTCGAACAATTTTAGTACGCATTTCCAAAACCACCTTCTTTTCTCATTTTCGGATACCAGCGGAGATCTCAATATCAAATTTGAGGATTCCAGCCCTATTCCTTGACTCAGTACCAAATTTAGTACCATTTAGTACTTTTCGTACAATTATAGTACACATTTCCGAAAACACCTCCACATGACCAGACTACTCATGAACAGCGATCCCAATACCAAATTTCAGATTTCTAGCACTTTATGTTCACCCAATGCCGAATTGTACCATATATGGTACTATTTAGTACTTTTCCTGCACTAGTGGTACACGTTGCCAAATTCACTTCTTTATCACAAACCTACTACCAACAGGGAACCAAATACAAAATTGTTAAAATTCTGGCTTCATCCGTTCACCCTAAAAAAAAATATTCCAAATTTAGTACCATTTGGTACAGTTCACACATTTAGTACACATTTCCAAAACCACCTTTATATATCAAACTTACTACCCCAGCTTGATTCTCATGGCAAAATTTCTGATTTTGAGCTCTACCCATTCACATTATACCAAAAGGTACCATTGTAGAAGTTTAGTACAATTTTATAACTTTTTTTTAACCGCTAAGTTCGAATTCCCAAAAATCATTTGGTACATCTATCCATATCACACATGAAAAGCGATCCCAATACCAAATTTCAGATTTCAAGCACTTTATGTTCACCCAATGCCGAATTGTACCACATATGGTACTATTTAGTACTTTTCCTGCACTTGTGGTACACATTGCCAAATCCACTTCTTTATCACAAACCTACCACCAACAGGGACCCAAATACCAACTTTCTTTAATTATAGCTTCATCCGTTCATCCTAAACCAAAATGTTCCAAATTTAGTACCATTTGGTACAAATCATACATTTAGTACACATTTCCAAAACCACCTTTATATATCAAACTTACTATTCCAGCTTGATTCTCATGGCAAAATTTCAGGTTATTGAGCTCTATCCGTTCATGTAGTACCAAAAAGTACAATTTTAGAAGTTTAGTGCCATTTTAGAACTTTTTGCAAACTTTAAGTTCGAATTTCCAAAAATCATTTGGTACATCTATCCTGCACTCCATCAGTAACTCTCTTTGTAAATTTCAAAATTCTAGCTCATTTCCATTTGTCCAATACAAAATATTCAACTTTTAGTACATTTTAGTACCTTCCGTACCCTTTTAGTAGGTATTTTCAAAAATTCATCTAGATTTCAAAATCGTGAAAATTTCAAATGTTGTGCTTCACGATGGGTAAATTTCCGAATTTTAACTCATTTCCATTTGTCAAATACAAAGTATTCAACTTTTAGTACATTTTACTACTTTTCGTACCCTTTTAGTACAAAATCCCAAAAATCCACTTTGAAGTGTACTTTTCGGTTGCATTTTCAGTTCCAGTTTTGTTTGACCCATCCAACGACCGAGCCGTTCTGCCACTAGGCCAGCCATACTTGGCTTGGACACAAAGCAGTCAGCCGTGGGTTCTTTTGAGTGCGGCGAAAATAAAATGCGTATGTCATTTTTTTTCCGCTGCATACTCTGCTGCTGCAGCTGTTGATTTGCACTTCAGAATAAAATCCCGTCCGGAGTTATTTGGCCTTTTGCCGTTTTGCCATTTATTACTTTTATGGAGAACTCGGTTTGGTTTGGCTTGGAGTTGAAGTATATGGTTTTTCCGTTGCTGGGTGTTTTTTTTTTTCGAATTGGCTCGGGTTCGGGGAAAGCTGTAATGAAAAATTACTTAAAAATAAATTATGGTACACCTAATGTTGTAGGGAGTGACGGGGAAAAAAAATTGAATGTTCTCTCTCGAAATTCGACGGCGCCAGCAACGCCCACATCGAGTAATGAAAAAGTTTTAATAAATTAAAAGGCGGTAGGCCAATGATTGCGAATGTCAAAAGGCCTCCGCCATACATGCTAAGGGGATTTTTATGGGATTGTAATTGCATTATGGCCAATGGCACATGCACAGAGGGTGCGGGAAATCTGTTAATAGGTTTTTATATTGCTAAAAAAAAACCATACATATGTTTTAAGTGGTATCCAAATCTTTAAAAATCGTTCCAATAAATTTCAAATTCTGAGGCGCTCTTGATATCCAAAATAACACGTTTTGGGTGCCGAGAAAAATTACGGGGAGAAGAAAAAATCTTTTAAAAATAACCATTTTAAATATTTCAAGAAAGGAAATTTGGGGGAAAAAATATAAGAAATTATTAAAATTTTTATACGTGTTTTAAGGCTATGTCTTATTGGGATATACAGGTTGAGATGAAAAAACTGCAACTAAATTTAGGCTGCTGTCATTTCTAAGCCGCTCGTCCGACAGCTTTTAAAATTATTTCAGTGACAGCTCATTATATTCTTTACAACCATACAAAAGTATTTTGGTGAAAATTTTCCAAAAAAAAAAAGTTATTCGGGATGGAATTCAAGCGTGATGGTGTGATTCCTTTATATTTGGCTGGAAAACCACAAGTGGCTATCGTTAGAGCACTACAGTATTTAAATGTAAATAATTTTTTTTTGTCTCGTACCATCGCTCGTTACCGTGATACTGGTAGCGTGATACTGGTAGCGTAGCCCGACGTCAAGGAAGTAGACGGAAGAAAACAGCAACATCAGCAGAAATGGTTCGAAAAGTGAAGAAGCGACTTGAAGCGAAACCCACATCGCAGTTGCCGAAAAATGGTTCGTGAGCTGAACACATCCCAATATTCCATTCGGCAAATATTGAAAAATGAGCTACCTCGAGCTATTGAAATTTCAAAAAGTTCAAGAATTTTCACCGCAACAGAAAAAACATAGACTCAAAAGAGCTAAAGAGTTGCTTCGCTTGGCCGAAAGTGGAGAACTGCCAAATATCTACCTTCTGGCCGCAGACCTTGGACATTTCAACAGAACTCAGCACCATCCACCCAAGAATGGTCACAAAATGCGATTCCTCGGCTTATTTCCAGCGCACAATGGCCGGCCACCAAAATCTCCGGATACCAATCCGTTAGACTATTGTGTCTGGAGTGTTTTGGAAAGCAATGTTGGCATTAAAAAATACCAAAGTGGCGATCACCTCAAGCAAGCGCTTCGCCGGGAATGGTCCAAAATACCGCAGAGCACAATTCGGGCAGCGTGTGACGGTTTCATTGGCCGTTTGAAGGCCACAATTCGTGCCAAAGGTGACAAATTCGAGAAATCTAAACTGATTCTAAAATTTGATGCTATTTGCGACATTTTTTGCTTTCATTCAATAAAATTAAAAAAAATGTAAAAATTATGGCGCTTGACTTTGTTGCAGTTTTTTTTTTTTGTCTCACCGTTATTTAAAAAAAAAAAAAACAAACTTTTATAGTTATTAAAAAATATATATCTGAAAAATCCACTCTTAGAGAGCCTTTAAAAAATATTTAAAAAATCCAGGCTTAGATAAAATTTAAAAAAAATATTTAAAAAATCCACAATCAGAGAGACTTTAAGAAAATATTTAAAAATCCACGCTCAGGGAGATCTTTTAACCTTTAAAAATATTTAAAAATCCACGCTTAGAGAGAGTTTAAAAAAAAATATTTAAAAATTCAATCTTATATAAAATTTGAAAAAAAAATATTTAAAAATCCACGCTCAGAGAGACTTTAAAAATTATTTAAAAAATCACGCTCAGAAAGACTTTAAAAAAATATTTAAAAAATCCACGCTCAGGGAGACTTTATAAAAAATATTTAAAAAATCCACGCTCAGGGAGACTTTAAAAAAAATATTTAAAAATCCACGCTCAGAGAGACTTTAAAAAAATATTTAAAAAATCCACGCTCAGAGAGACCTTTAAAAATATTTAAAAAATCCACGCTTAGAGGGCCCTTTAAACCTTTAAAATATTTAAAAAATCCACGCTTGGAGGGCCTTTAAAAAATATTTAAAAATCCAAACTTAGATAAAATTTGAAAAAAATATTTAAAAAATCCACGCTCAGAGAGGCCTTTAAAAATATTTAAAAAATCCACGCTCAGAGAGACTTTCAAAAAAATATTTAAAAAATCCATGCTCAGAGAGACTTTTAAAAAATATTTAAAAAATCCACGCTCAGAGAGACTTTAAAAAAATATTTAAAAAATCCACGCTCAGAGAGACTTTCAAAAAAATATTTAAAAATCCATGCTCAGAGAGACTTTAAAAAAATATTTAAAAAATCCACGCTCAGAGAGACTTTCAAAAAAATATTTAAAAAATCCACGCTCAGAGAGACTTTAAAAAAATATTTAAAAAATCCACGCTCAGAGAGACTTTAAAAAAATATTTAAAAAATCCACGCACAGAGAGACTTTAAAAAATATTTAAAAAATCAACTCTTAGAGAGCCTTTAAAAAAATATTTAAAAAGTCTTTAAAAAAATATTTGAAAGGACTTTAAAAAAATATTTAAAAGCCTTTAAAAAATATTTAAAAAGCTTAAAAAAATAATTAAAAAGCCTTTAAAAAATATTTAAAAAACCTTTAAAAAATATTTACAAAAGCCTTTAAAAAAATATTTAGAATGCCTTTAAAAATAATTAAAAAGCCTTTAAAATATATCTAAAAAAGTCTTTAAAAAAATATTTAAAAAAGCATTTAAAAAATATTTAAAAAATCCAAGAACCTTAAAAAAATATTTAAAAAAATGCATGCTTACAAAGCTTAAAAAATGAATATTTAAAAAAAATCACGCTTACATAAAAATCTACGCTTAGAGAGCCTTTAAAAAAAATTTAAAAGCCCTTAAAAATATTTAAAAAATTTAAGTTTAAAGAGCCTTAAAAAAATATTCAAAAAATCTAAGTTTAAAGAGCATTAAAAAAATATTCAAAAAATCCACGCTTACATAGTCTTAAAAAATAATTATTTAAAAAATCTAAGTTTAAAGAGTCTTAAAAAATATTTAAAAAATCTAAGTTTAAAGAGCCTTAAAAAATATTTAAAAAATCTAAGTTCAAAGAGCCTTAAAAAATATTTAAAAAATTTAAGTTTAAGGAGCCTTAAAAAAATATTCAAAAAATCCACGCTTACATAGTCTTAAAAAATAATTATTTAAAAAATCCACGCTTAGAGAGCCTTTAAAAAATATTTAAGAACCCTTTAAAAATATACTTAAAAGGCCTTTAAAAATATTTAAAATGCCTTTAAAAAATATTAAAAAAAACCACGCTTGTAGTCGCTAAAAATATTTTAAAAATCCATACTTGTATAGTCGCTAAAAAAATATTAAAAAAATCCACACTTGTATAGTCGCTGAAAAAATATTTAAAAAAATCCGCGCTTGTATAGAATTTGAAAAAATACATTTAAAAATCCACGCTTAGATAGCCTGTAAAAAATATATTTAAAAAATCCACGCTCGAATAGTCATTTAAAAATATATATTTTAAAATTCCAGGCTTGGCAGCCGTTAAATTTTTTTTTAAAAAATGCACGCTTAAGTAGCTTTTCAAAAACAAAATGTACTATAAATTTCACGCTTGGACAGCTGCTAAAAAATATATTTTTAAAAATACACTCTTTGAAAAAAAAAGTTTAAATATCCAAGCCTTTATATCCGTGAAAAAATATGTACTTTTTAAAAAATTCAGGTTATTGATCAAACTATTCTTCAAGTAAATTCAATTTTTTCTAAAAACCCCTTATCTTTATACCCTTTTACCAAAAAAAAAAACTTTAAAAAAATTTACCTGTTATAATATTTAACTAATTCCGAATCGTCTTTATCTCTTTTCAGGTATGTACTTCTTATGACTACATTTTTAAAGCTTTGGGTAAGTCAATTAAATTGCACGCCCGATTTGAATTATTCAATATTTGCTCAGTGAAATTTTGAAATATTATTCATGTGTCTCTGCATGTGCATCCACGGTTGGCTGCATAAAATAAAGATAACAATAATTCCCTTTAACAATTTCCATTTCCATTATCAGCCATTCAGGGGCATTGTCTTTGGCGAGTTTGAAATCGGCAAATAGACAAAGCACTGGATATTCAGACATATTCATGTGTAACTTAGCGAACCCAAATGGCATAAGTTTCGACATCCTTCGACAGCAAATTGCAACAACAACAACAACAACAACACATCGTTGTCATCAATAAATGATAACTGCAGGACAGGCAAAGACAAGCCAAATGTGATGATGCCGCAGTTATGACACTGGTAATGGCTGTGGAGCAGCCAGCCGGCCAGCCAGCCATTGTGTTGTTCATCAATGACCACCCGAATGACAGAGAGACCGACCAACCATCCATCCATCCATGAGAGCTTTCCTTGTATTACAACATTGACATTGTTGTTGTTGTTGTTGCCTTATTTGTTTGTTTTTGTCTCATGTTTTTCTAAGCTTCATTGACTTTATTAATTGATGTCAATACCGTGAAAATGCGCCCCAGAGAAGGGGATGGAGATGTGAGGGGCGGGAGACATAAGCCAGTATCATCACCACTGCAACAACTACTGAACTAACATTGCAACCGCATTGATTCCCATAAAAATTGAAGAATATTTGCTGACAGCCTTCAAAACTTTGGTCAGCGATCCCTCAACCCCCTTATGTTCAAAGGGCCACTCATTCAAAACTCTGTCATCCAGTAGTCAAAGTCCCTGGGGCCATAAAAAACGATGGTCATTCATCTATCGCAGAATTTTCATTCATTTGTTTGCTCTTTAATTCTACATCCTTTCCCTCATCCCGCCAACACTTGGGCAACTTTACACTAAATCATCCAGAGTATCATCGTCATCGTCATGGCCATTGCCATCCTCCATCTCCTCCTCATCATCATCGCCATCATCAGAAATGATTTAAATTGAAAATTATAAAGATGTGCCAAAATTATCAATGACTTTGCAATGGAAAACCGCAAAAATGTCATAAAACCGCCAGCATCCCGATTCTCCTTTGACCTCTGCAACCCTTTGTGTCTCTCCTTTTTTTTGTTGTTGCTGGCATGTGTGAGAATGTGCTGATAGTCCTCGCCCACCATCATCCCACGCACTTTTCCTTGCTCAGGGCCAGCTGGCTTTAATAATGTCACAGTGAAAACGATGACGTTATCCGTCAACTCGGCCAGCTCAAATATTGCAACAACAAAAGCAACAACTCCAAAAAAATGCTTCTTCTGGGCAAGAGCATTTTTGTTTTTGTATTATTAAATATTCAACATTGAAATTTTTGTCTATTTTAGCTATCCCACACTATTGTTGTTGCTGTTGTTGTTGTTGTTGACGAACATGCTCTCCATCATTTTGAATATCTCCACAGCAAATATGTTGTCTGTGATAATCACCGGGCATATTTGCTCGTCCTGCGACATAGACAGCTATGCAGACAGTGGTGGTGGTGGTGAATGAAAACGCATGCGACACCAAGCAATTACCGACAACTGCTGGTGGTCGTTGGGTGTAGGTTTTTTTGGGTTTTCCTTTTTCATCCTTGGTGGCAAGGGTTAAAGGATGCCGCCAATGACAATATTTGTTTCATAAATTTTTTAAAATTCCTACGAAAAGAGTGAAATTGAATGGGACCGGCTAAATGAAAGTAATATTGAAAGAGAGAAGATAAAGAGGGAGAAGAGAGGGAGAGAGGAATTTGGATTATCGTCAAAGAAAATAGAAGGAGTATTAAATATTAACGTTACGACATTTGAGGAATATATTATTTAAATAATTTCGGATCGGAGATTTTCATAGGATTTTTAAGCAAAATTCTGATTTTACTTTTTTTCTCAATCTCTTAAATTGGATTTTTGCTTTTAAAAATTAAAAAAAATGATTTTTCAAAGAATTTTTTTCGGATCTGCAGAGTAGCCAAAAATGTTGATTTAACTAAATCTTCTAAGCTTCTTAAAATACAAAAATCATAATCTTGTATTTCAAAATTTTTCTTGGTTCTTTTATGAAACCAATACCTGGATTTTTGAAGAGGGAACTCTTTTGAATTAAAAAATGTCCAAAATATAAAAAAATAACATCTGATTTTTTAAGAAAAAAATATGGGGAAAATATATTTGGAAAATCCAAGATTAGATGCTCTTTAAAAATATATTTTAAAAATCCAAGCTTAAAAATCCTTTAAGAAATATATTGAAAAAATTCACGACTAACTAAAATTTGATAAAAATATGTTTAAAAAAATTAAGCTTAGACCTTAAAAATATTTTAACAAAAAACACGACTAGATAGACTTTTTAAAGAAATATATTTAAAAAACCCATTTTGGATAGCCTCTAAAAAACCTATTTAAAATATCCATGTTTGGATAGCCTCTAAAAAACCTATTTAAAATATCCATATCCAAAAAACCTATTTAAAAAATCCACGATTGGATAGCCTCAAAAAACCTAGTTAAAATACCACGCTTGAATAGTCGTTAAAAAATATTTTTAAAAAATCCGCGCATGGATAGTCTTTTAAAAAAATATTTAAAAAAAAAAATCCACGCATGGATAGTCGTTTAAAAAAATATTTTTAAAAAATCTACGCACGTTTGAATTTTCGTTTAAAAAATATTTTTAAAAAAAATCCACGCATGGATAGTCGTTTAAAAAAATATTTTTAAAAATCTACGCACGCTTGAAAAGTCATTTAAAAAATATTTAAAAAAAATCCACGCTTGAATAGTCGTTTAAAAAAATATTTTAAAAAAATCCACGCTTGAATAGTCGTTTAAAAAAATATTTAAAAAAAATCCACGCTTGAATAGTCGTTAAAAAAAATATTTTAAAAAAATCCACGCTTGAATAGTCGTTATAAAAAATATTTTTAAAAATCCATGCTTGAATAGTCGTTTAAAAAATATTTTTAACAAATCCATGTTTGGATAGTCGTTTAAAAATTATTTTAAAAACATCCACGAATGGATAGTCGTTTAAAAAAATATTTTTAAAAAATCCACGCATGGATAGTCGTTTAAAAAAAATATTTTTAAAAAATCCACGCATGGATAGTCGTTTAAAAAAATATTTTTAAAAAATCCACGCTTAGATAACCTCTAAAAAATATATAAAAATATATATTTAAAAATCCACGCTAAAATAGCCTTTTGAAAGAAATATATTTGAAAAATCCACGCTTAGGCAATCTTTTGAAAAAATAAAAAAAATATTGAAAAAATCCACAAATAGAAAGCTTTGAAAAAAAATATATTTCAAAAATCCATTCTTAGATAACTGCTTGAAATACCCAAAATGTGGATTTTTTAAAGAAATTTTGAGTTAACTTGAATACATGGCATGCCCAAAGCGTGGAATTTTTAAAAAGATTCTATCCCTGCTCCTCAAAGTTAAAATTCGTTTAAAATAGTGTAGCTTCTGTAAGAATTTTATTCAGTCTTTTTATATAAACAAAACGTAGATTTTTTTTAAATAAGTACTGTCCCAGAACGTTAAAAAAATCGGCAACATGAAATCACCAACATCTGATTTTTTTAAAGAATTTTTAACTCCTTGATCTACCCAAAATATGGATTTTTATACCATCAGCAATATGGCTACAGAGGGTATATATCATTTGATAGGGCTAAAACGTGCCTTATCGAAGTATCGGTTTTAGATCCTAGGTCTCTTTGGACCAAATCGGTTTCAGGACATTTGGAATCGCCCTAGCAATGCCCGTCCGTCTGTCTGTCTGTCTGGCTGGCTGGTGCGTACGATAACTCTCGAAGGTGTATTCGATTTGATCCAAACTTGGTACATCGTAATATTATTGTCACACTTAAATAGAAGTAGGAGATGGGCAATATCGGCCCTCTCCTTATGGTACCTCCCCCACAAAATATCAATATTTTCAAAGAAAATAATTTACTGCACAGAAAGAGAAAGGATAATTCGATTTTGGCACAACTTTGCAAGTCCTAATATTTGCTTCAGTTCTAGGTCAGGTGCAAAAATGGACAGTATCGGTCCAGTCAATCCAGTACTTCCCCCACAAAGGATCACAATTTTGAATAATTATAAGTCTTATAAAATGTGATGTAAGTGTCCGAATGTCTTCAAATTACACACATCACAATAGCTATATTAACCCAAGGTCTGGCCTAATCCTTCTGGGACAATATATTGAATATTTATTAAGCTCATAAAACACGAAATTAACAACTGATTTCATTTAGACTTGGCACATTTCAATACTTCAGTCAACACAAGATTTGTTGAAAATATGATAGAGATCAGACCACTCCATCTGCTACGTCCCCCACAAAGAGTCAAAGTTTCGAATAACCAAAACGATCATAAAATCTGAAATAAGTATACGATTCTCTTCATATTTCACACATCCCATTTTTCTACTAACACAAGATCTGCTATGAAGATGGGATATATCGGTCTACTCTTTCTGGTACCTCCCAAAGGGTCAAAATTTTGTATAATTATTAATCTTATAAAATGTGATGTGAGAGTCCCATTGCCTTCAAATTACACACATCACAACATATCTATCAACACAAGATCGGTTAAAAAGATGGTAGGAATCGGAGCGTTGCTTCTTGTACCTCCCCCACAAAGGGTGTATGTTTTGAATAATTAAAACGATCATAAAATCCGAGCATATTTGACACATCCCATTTTTTTTTTGCTAACACAGGATCTGCTGTGAAGATGGGCTATATGTGTCCACTAGTTCTGGTATCTCCCCCACAAAGCGTCAAAATTTTGAATATCCATGAAGCTCATAAAAAGCGAAATTAACATCGGATTCCATTCAAACTTAGCACATCTTGGACCATTTCTTCTGATACCTCCCATATGATTTTGAAATACAAAATGCTCACAGAAGGCGATGTAAGCATCCAACTCTCTTCAAATTTCACACATACAAACATTTTTGTTGTGAAGATGATAAATATCTTCGAGCCCCTTCTGGTACCACACATTTGAATACTTTTATCTGTCATAACTTGCGAAACAAGTTATCGATTCTCTACAACTTGTTATATCTAAATATTTCTCTCGACCAGAAACCTGAAAAATGAATAGAATTTATCGGAATTCATGATTTCGCATAAAAATGGATATAAATGTTCGATTTTCTTGTAATTTTGCCCATACCGATATTTTTATCTGTATGAGTATGAAGTATGACAAGTAATAATCAGCTAAGTTCGGCGGGGCCAATCTTTTTATACCCTCCACCAGTTGGAAGAAACTTAAAAAACTTCGAACAAATTCCGTTGGAAAATACCGCTCACGTGAAAACCATTATATGAGGGCTATACGAAGACGTGGTTCTGCACAAGTAATTTGTGTCATGTGCTATAGTAACTGTTCGGAACTATATATACGACATATGAAGCAATTCCTGTGAAAAACATCGCAAAAATCATAAAAATACCGAATATCGGGAGGTGCCGAAATATGGGGGATATACGATATCGTAGACCTATATAGACAATTATTTTTTAAGGGGTAATTTACTCGCAAGGAACTCCTTTTGTGGATAATAATAATAATAATAATAATAATAATAATAATAATAATAATAATAATAATAATAATAATAATAATAATAATAATAATAATAATAATAATAATAATAATAATAATAATAATAATAATAATAATAATAATAATAATAATAATAATAATAATAATAATAATAATAATAATAATAATAAAATAATAATAATAATATTATTATTATTATTATTATTATTATTATTATTATTATTATTATTATTATTATTATTATTATTATTATTATTATTATTATTATTATTATTATTATTATTATTATTATTATTATTATTATTATTATTATTATTATTATTATTATTATTATTATTATTATTATTATTATTATTACTATTATTATTATTATTATTATTATTATTATTATTATTATTATTATTATTATTATTATTATTATTATTATTATTATTATTATTATTATTATTATTATTATTATTATCATTATTATTATTATTATTTTCTTTTTTTAATTTATGAAATTTGATTTCGAGAATTAACTAAAAATGTTTGTGGAATTTTGCGAATTTTTAAAATCCTTGTTTTTTGTATTTTTTTTTAAGATTTTAACCATTGATTATTACTCACATTCAATATCCCAACCCACAAAAAAAGCTAAGAAATATTTCCAGCTAAATCTCATCTTCTCGTACGCCAAGCTGTGTCCGAAGTATGAACAGAAATTTTGAATTTTTTCCTCAACTCGTTGTGTACGACGCTTTGGTGTTTTAGGGAATTAAAAATCCTTTAAAATATACTCCAAAAAAAAAAAATATGGCCTTCATCTTTGAGCAGAGCAACAATGCTCCATCAGACCAGCTATGATGTCTGACAGTTATGTGGCCGGTCATTTCGTTTGGTTTATGTGGTGGTGGTCTCGAGGTCGTAGCCGTCGTCGTCGTCATTGTCTGGAATTCCCATTGGCATACCAGCGGCAGCAACATAACTTTTCACGTTTTCTATACATGATTTTGGGCTATGGAGGCTATGGAGGTGGTGGTGGGGCAGCGGCAATGCCATGGCAGGAATTCATATAAAACGACAAGCCAAGATTTTGATGGTTGAGGTCATGGCTTTTGCCATGATGCTGATGACGATGTTGAAAATCAAGAGAAACTGGTCATAACCTCAAACCCCGAAAAACCATGCTGCAGGAACACCACCAGTAGCACCAGTGGTAGTCAACGCGAAACTTGTCAAATCATTCAATACATGCCACCACAAAGACCACAGAGCTATTTTTATAGGAGCGACCCAAAAAAAAAAATAGGAGGTGGGTGTAGAAAGTAAGGGAAATTAGTACCGAAAATGAGGGAAGAAAGAAAGCTATATGGGAAAAGGAGTGACAATTCCCTAGTTTTGGTAGTTAATAGGTTGTTGCTAGTTTTCTTTATGCCACCCCTCGTAATTTACCTTTTTCCTGTTAATCAAACTCACACACACACTCACATGTTTACACACGCACACATTGTAAATTGAAAATCAATAAACCCTCAAAAATGCTGGCTTACTGGGTAAATTGGATTTGGCAGAATGAGTGACAGGCTGAGGGATGAACAACAAGGGAGCCCCTGGTCGAACAACAGAAAGAACAACGAGCTTAGAATAATATTAAAGAGGGGGGGGGGGGGGGTCTAAACGAAAAACCAACATCAAACATAACCAACTATGAGTTAGGCAGCCATCAAAAGGCCAGTCAACCCACCACCCTCTCCCCAAATCCCATTCGTAGGGTTATGGGTCTACGTTTTTTTTGGATTCCATAAAAAAGGGTAAATGTTTTCTCAACTTGGCCATTTTCATACTTCAGCAACTTCAATATCAAGGGCAAATGTTGCCAGTAAACCATGGCCGAAAATGTTAATATGAAAATGAATTGTCCGAACAAAAATATGAAATGTCATTTGGGATTTCTTAGATGCCGTAGCTGTTATCCTTGCAATTGGCCATTGACTTAATAACAGCAACGAGAGTGTAGAGCAAAGCCAAAAGGAAAGCCTGGAGAAGGGGATTGTTTGTTTTCCCCGAAAATAGCTGAAGCTTATAAATATATTTCTATGCTCCGGAGATTTGATGTTTCAGACAGCAAACTAATGAGAAAAATACTTTGATTAATAATTGTTTCAAGGAATTTGATATTTTTTCCGATATTTGGTAACTATTAAAAAAATAAAGAAAATGAAGAAAATATTTAAAAAAATTAAAAACTGTGTGAGACGAGAAAATTTCTAAAAAAAAATCCTCACTTTAAAAATGTCAAAGGGCAAAGAAAAAAATGTTAAGATCCTTGTCTAGGACATGTTAAGAAGCCTAAAAAATCATGTTGTGCATATTTGAAGGAGCCGAGAAAAAAACTCCACGTTTTGAACATTTTTATGAAATTCCTATAAAGCTCAATTTTGGATTTGGGTTTTTTGGACGACGAGAAAAATTCTTTAAAAGCCGTCAAAAAATCCTATTTCAGTCGTTTGAAGAAGGCGGGATAATATCTTCAAAAATCCCCATTTTTTGGGTATTTTTTAAGGAACCGGGGAAAATTCTGGAATAAACCCAAAAAAATTCTTTAAAGGCCGTCGGAAAATCCTATTTCAGTCGTTTGAAGAAGTCTGGGATAATGTCTTCAAGAATCCCCATTTTTGGGTATTTTTTAAGGAACCGGGGAAAATTCTGGAATAAACCCATATTTTGGGTATTCTTAGGGAAATGAGAAAAATTAATATCCAAATCTTCTTTATGGATATCTTAAAGAGGGCGAGAGCATTTAAAAAAAAAATTAAATCCCCATAAAATCCCCATCTCTGGTGTTTGAAGAGTCGGGGAAATATCTTCAAAAATCTCCATTTTGGATATTTTTTTGAGGAACAGAAAAAATCCGTATTTTTGTGTATTTGGGTATTTTTCGAGAGGACGAGAAAAATTCTTTAAAAGCCGTCGAAAAATCCTATTTCAGCCGTTTGAAGAAGTCCGGGATAATATCTTCAAAAATCCCCATTTTTGGGTATTTTTTAAGGAACCGGGGAAAATTCTGAAATAAATCCATGTTTTGGGTATTCTTAGGGATATGAGAAAAATTAATATCTAAATCTTCTTTATGGATATCTTAAAGAGGACGAGAATATTTTTGAAAAAAAAAAAACTAAAAATCCCCATTTCGGGTGTTTGAATAAGCCGGGGAAATGTCTTCAAAAATCCCCATTTTGCTATTTTTTGAGGAACAGAAAAAATCCGTATTTTTGGGTATTTGGGTATTTTTTGAGAAGACGATAAAAACTCTTTAAAAGCCATCGGAAAATCCTATTTCAGCCGTTTGAAGAAGTCCGGGGTAATATCTTTAAAAATCCCCAGTTTTGGGTATTTTTTAAGGAACCGGGGAAAATTCTGGAATAAACCCATGTTTTGGGTATTCTTAGGGACACAAGAAAAATTAATATCCAAATCTTCTTTATGGATACCTTAAAGAGGTCGAGAGTATTTATGAAAAAAAAATATAAAATTCCCATCACTGGTGTTTGAAGAAATCGGGGAAATATCTTCAAAAATCTCCATTTTGGATATTTTTTTGAGAAGACGAGAAAAATTCTTTAAAAGCCGCCAAATAATCCTATTTCGGCCGTTTGAAGAAGTCCGGGAAATTTCTTTAAAAATCCCCCTTTTTGGGCATTTTTAAGGAACCGGGGAAAATTCTGGAATAAACCCATATTTTGGGTATTCTTAGGGACATGAGAAAAATCAATATCCAAATCTTCTGTATGGATATCTTAAAGAGGACGAGAGCATTTGTGAAAAAAAAATTCTATAAATCCCCATTTCGGGTGTTTGAAGAAGCCGGAGAAATATCTTCAAAAATCCCCATTTTGGGTATTTTATGAGGAACCGAGGAAAATTCTTGAAAAAATCCATAGTTTTGGGTGTTTTTATGGATTTGAGAATTGATAATATCCAAAACGACATTTTCGACATCTTCAGGAGGACGAGAAGAATTCTTTAAAAATGGAAAGGGGTATTTTTAAAAAACATGAAAATATGAGCAAAAAAAATTAAAATTTGGCTATTTTGAGAAGCCGAGAAAATGTCTTTAAAAAAACATAATTTTGGGTTTTTAGGGAGTGAAAAATCTTAAAAATCCCCATTTCAGTTTTTGCAGAAGTCGAGAATTTATTTTTAAAATCCGCATTTTGGGTATTTTTGTTCCTCCAAAAAATTTCTTTAAAAATAAAATTGGGGGTTTTACAAGACAGGGTACTTTGAGGAAGCCAAGAATTTTAATTTTTTAAGTGTTGAAAAAAAGCAACATGACAACAAATTATTTTCCTGGTTACTTCTAAAGACCCCAAAAAAGTTCGTGAAAACATCTTCAAATTCAATCTTCAAAAGAAGAGACAAAAAAATATTCTTAAAAAATTAAAAAAATATCTTGGAATTTAATTTTTTACATAACTATTTTGGGTATTTCCAGAAACCGAGATAAATACACGTTAACAAGTTCTTTAAAATTCGAAAATTTGGTTGTGAGAGGGAGGAGGGAGAAAATCGACTCAAAAAAAAAAAAAAAAAAAAAAAAAAAAAAAACAACTAGACTTCAATGGTTCCCCACTGACCAGTTATCTCTAATATCCCTAGTTGTTGTTCACAAGCATTTCTCTTGTCCCATAGCTCACTAGATTTTCATCAGTTCACCTCAGATTCTCTCAGCCGTCCATGGGTCCCTATAATCTTTGATACACTAGGTCGTATTAACTATTCCACCTGTGGTTCACTAGGTTATAAGCTTTGTAGTGCCTCTCTAATTCATCTATGGTTTCGTATTTTGACAATAGTTCAAAAGTTCGTCAGTGGTTCACTAGCCTAGCTACTATTCCCTGGTTCATCCTTGTTTAACTACTTCTGCCATGAGTCATTATCCTACAAATGGTTCACAAGTTCACAAATTGTTTTCAATTCCATCAGAAATCTCTGACTCTCCTATAGTTCTTCTCTCCCGCCAGTGGTCTCAGCATGCTCAGCAATGGTTTCCCAGCACACCTAAGATTCTATAGTTTTTATATGGTGACCTACCTACCTCCCTAGCTCAGCATTAGTTCACAAGCTCACCATTGGTTTACTAGGTCACCAGTGGTTCACTAGCTCACCAGAGGTTCAATAGCTCACCCGAGTTTCACTAGCTCACCATGAGTTCACTGCCTCACTATGGGTTCACATGCTTACCTATGGTTCACAAGCTCACCTATGGTTCACTAGCTCACCATTGGTTCACTAACTCACCTATGGTTCACTAGCTCAGCTATGGGTTCACCAGCTCACCTATGGTTCACCAGCTCACCTATGGTTCACCAGCTCACCTATGGTTCACTAGC
This sequence comes from Musca domestica, assembly GCF_030504385.1. Classification (NCBI taxonomy): domain Eukaryota; kingdom Metazoa; phylum Arthropoda; class Insecta; order Diptera; family Muscidae; genus Musca; species Musca domestica. The sequence continues at coordinate 27,081,683 of NW_026712363.1, read as the reverse complement.
TCACCTATGGCTCACTAGCTCACCTATGGTTCACTAGCTCACCTATGGCTCACAAGCTCGCCTATGGTTCACTAGCTCACCTATGGTTCACTGTCTCACAAATGGTTCACTGTCTCACAAATGGTTCACTAGCTCACCTATGGTTCACTAGCTCACCTATGGTTCACTAGCTCACCTACGGCTCACTAGCTCACCTATGGTTCACTAGCTCACCTATGGTTCACAAGCTCACCTATGGTTCACTAGCCCAAATAAAGTTCACTGACTCTAGCTCACCTATGGTTCACTAGCTCACCTATGGCTCACAAGCTCGCCTATGGTTCACTAGCTCACCTATGGTTCACTGTCTCACAAATGGTTCACTAGCTCACCTATGGTTCACTAGCTCACCTATGGTTCACTAGCTCACCTACGGCTCACTAGCTCACCTATGGTTCACTAGCTCACCTATGGTTCACTAGCTCACCTATGGTTCACTAGCTCACCTATGGTTCACTAGCTCACCTATGGTTCACTAGCTCACCTATGGTTCACTAGCTCACCTATGGTTCACTAGCCCAAATAAAGTTCACTGACTCTAGCTCACCTATGGTTCACTAGCTCACCTATGGTTCACCAGCTCACCTATGGTTCACTAGCTCACCTATGGTTCACTAGCTCATCTATGGGTCACTAGCTCACCTATGGTTCACTAGCTCACCTAAGGTTCACAAGCCCACCTATGATTCACAAGCTCACCTATAGTTCACAAGCCCACCTATGGTTCACAAGCTCACCTATGATTCACAAGCTCACCTATAGTTCACAAGCCCACCTATGGTTCACAAGCTCACCTAAAGTTCACTAGCTCAACTACGGTTTACTAGCTCACCTATGGTTCACTAGCTCACCTATGGTTCACAAGCTCGCCTATGGTTCACTAGCTCACCTATGGTTCACTAGCTCACCTATGGTTCACTAGCTCAACTACGGTTTACTAGCTCACCTAAGGTTCACCATCTCACCTCTGGTCCACCAGCTCACCTGTGGTTCACCATCTCACCTATGGTTCACCAGCTCACCTATGGTTCACCAGCTCACCTATGGTTCACCAGCTCACCTATGGTTCACTAGCTCACCTATGGTTTACTAGCTCACCTATGGTTCACTAGCTCACCTATGGTTCACTAGCTCACAAATGGTTCACTAGCTCACCTATGGTTCACCAGCTCACCTATAGTTCACTAGCTCACCTATGGTTCACTAGCTCACCTATGGTTCACTAGCTCACAAATGGTTCACTAGCTCACCTATGGTTCACCAGCTCACCTATAGTTCACTAGCTCACCTATGGTTCACCAGCTCACCTATAGCTCACCTGTCGTTTTCTGTTCTCTATTCTCATTGTCTCCCTTCACGTTCCCCAACCAATTAAAACAACACCAATTGTTCAAATTTCCTCCAATATTCCATTCAATAAGTCACACAGTTTATTTACCTCTCTCACTGGTTAATTAGTTTCACTAGCCAACTTGGGGGACCACCATCTGAGCTCCAAATTGCAATGTATATTTCGAAAAATATGTGGGCTTAATCAATGAAACAAATCATACGCCCAGAATCCTTTGGAAAAAAGTCCAACTAATTAAAGACGCATTCTTCATTTTTAATCCCACCAAATTTTCGGCCAGACATTGTCCAATTATCCAAACGTTTAACACGCACACACACACAAAGAAAAGAGGTCACCAACACATACCCTGAGGTATTGGAAAATTCTTTCTTCTCTGTTGACCTAAATTATTTAGAATTTACGTGTCATTAAGCAGGAAAAAAAGGGAAAGCTAAAGGATACCACAGAAAAGAGAAACGGAAAACCAGAGAAGAAATGGAAGGAAAAAATGAGAACGAATCCTTTAATATCAAATGCATCAAGTTTGTAATGTCCTGTCATTTATCTTTAATTACGTTTGCTGAAAAAAGGCCGCAACCCATTGGTGTGGGATTTACACATTCACCCAACATTGAAGTTATAACTTAGGAGAGTACTTCTGGGGGTATTTGCTGTGTAAGAAATATAACCCAGTGCCAAGAACACCAACATCCACACACACACAAACGCAGGCAGAACTATGGAGTTAAACCGAACACCTGATGCTGCTGCTGACACCTTTCCACACAGGTATTACCCAGTAAATATGGTGTTGAGTGGCCATAGATCCTTGTACTGTAGTGCAAATCTTTGCGTAGCAACTTAACACAGAAGGCTTTAAATTACGCCCTGCCATCTTAGCACTCCGACATCCAACATCTGGTGTTCAAGTAATGAACACCGTAGCCAACCAAGGTTTTTATACCGAAGATGGTGTGGGGGGAGGGGGGAGAGAAACAAATGCTCAATAGCTATAGGCTATTGTATTGCGCCTTGAGAACTTATTTGCGGATCAAAGTGTGAGGGTATTTGTGGCGTGAATTGTTTCATTAATTGCTTCACTTTAGTTTTGTTGAGGTTATTTTTCTCATGTTCTTCGCCGGGCATTTTTTTCAGTGAGAAAAATAATTGAAGACGAAAGGGATCGATTATGTAATACCCTACATCACTTTGGTTATGTCGAAACAAGTAAAAGTGCTTAGCTCCCCAGCCAAATTTTAGGGAGTAAAATAGCCGACTGGCGTATCGAGATTAAGGATAACAAGTAAAAAAGCTGTAAGTTCGGCCGGGCCGCACTTTGAATACCCTCCACCATTTAGGAACGAATTTGGCAATTCTCAAAAACAATTAAATCCGTTAAAACTTCAGTTAAAATCTTAAAAATACCAAATATAGCTATTATATTAGGGTCTATACGGTGACATGAACCTGCGTAGGTAACATTTGTCATAAGCCATTACCATATTCAAATGCGAAACTTAAAAAAAATCGGTTATAATGTCGATAAAATCAAAATACCGAATATCGGGAGGTACCGTTATGTGGGGGCTATACGAAGACGTGGACCTGCACAGACAATTTTCTGTCATAGGCTGTAGTATCCATTACTAATTTCAAATACCAAAATTGAAAGAATTCCGGTGAATAAATTCGCTAAAATCGTCAAAATACCGAATATCGGGAGGTACCGTTATATGGGGGCTATAAGAAGACGTGGATCTGCACAGACAATTTTCTGTCTTAGGCTGTAGTATCTATTACGAACTTCAAATACCAAATTTGAAACAATTCCGGTGAATAAATTCACTAAAATCGTCAAAATACCGAATATCGGGACGTACCGTTATATGAGGGCTATACGAAGGCGTGGACCGGCACAGACAATTTTCTGGCATAGGCTGTAGTATCCATTACAAACTTCAAATACCAAATTTGAAACAATTCTGGTGAAAAAATGTCCATAAAATCATTAAAATACCAAATATCGAGAGGTACCGTTATATGGGAGCTCTGCGAAGACGTGGACCTGCACAGACAACTTTTTGTCTTAGGCTATAGTATCCATTCAAATACCAAATTTGAAGCTATTCCGGTGAATAATGTCGCTAAAATCATCAAAATACCGAATATCAGGAGGTACCGTTATATGGGGGCTATAACAAAACGTGGACCAACATGGCCCATTTTCAATACCAAAAGTCCTGCAGACATAACATACATTTGAGCAAAATTTTATCAATCTACTTCAACTCGTTCCGAAGCTAGAATGATTTCCACAGACGGACGGACTTCGCTAGATCGACATCGACAACCTACTTCTGACCTTGTAACGTTGTGTTCTAGTTGGCTGAGGTATATATATGGGTAATTGAGAATGATCGTAGGGCGCTGACGAGTGGTATACAATCAGGAATTACGATGTCCATGTTCGGATAGTAGATTTGAAGATAATCGGAAACTCTAATGAATGTATTTTCTTTTAAAAGACTTTGAAATTTTTCCAACCTTGGGTACGCAGAAATAAAATTATATATACCTTAGATTACTTATTGGGCCTGGTCCGAAGTTCTATTCCTAGGGCTAAGGTACTTCGAGAGGAAAGCTAAAGTAGAGCCGTTTTTCCTTTTTTCACAGAATTTCACTTCACGTCCAAAGTCTGGTTTTGTCTTCCGAAAATTTCGAGCATACATTCCGCCTCGAACTTGCTGCCAAATCCTCTGACGTACGCCGTCGTTTTAGTTAGGTGAGTAATTTCGCTCCTCCTCACCAACTTGAAGCTGCCGTTTTCCCAAGTGGGTTTTATCTTACCGATAATTTCACTTAGGGCGTCAGGGTTTGCATGTGCATCAGGCTTAAGGAACATTTTATCGTTTTTAATGCAGCTGCTCATGATGGGAATTTGTTCACCGCCTTCCATGATGTGATCCAAGATTTTATTATTGACCTGAACCTTTCTTGGTATCGACCAATGCGTAGTGCATTTCGTCCCTGAAATGTTTCATGGCTGTTTTGGCATAAAACAGCGGCTTCTGGCCCGTTTCCTCGTTCCGCTTCCTCTTCTGTTGTGCGAGAGTTCATCTCAGACCCCCCAGGATTAGCAGTCGATTTCACGGCCGGGCACACCTTTCCAGTGTTGGGGCTAACTTTGTCGCCCTCAGTCAAAAGATTTTTGTAAGAGTCTCCTTTGCGAGTTCCTTGACTGAGTTTGCCGGAGCATTTGTAGATGGAAATCTCTTTTTCGATGGATTCGCAGCGTTCTGTTCCTCAGGGGACCTGATCTTCCCTGCCTACATGGAGGTGGCAGAAGTATTCATAGCCCCTTTTAGAACATTCTGCGTATTTGCATTTTTTGCTCATTTGTTGCTTTCTGAGCTTACGCCGTTGAGTTCCAGGCAGCTTTTTCGTTTTTTTTTTTTTTTGTGAGCTTCGTCAAGCTGTCACTCACTTCTTCTATCTGGTCTATTATATCTTCTTATTCTATGTTCTATCTTGCCTTGCGTGCCTCCTCCTTTATTGGGATTCTCAAAACGAAAGTGATGTTACTGCTACTGCAGACTCGGAACCTGAGGCGCTAGCTGTCGTTGAAGGCTGGTCAGCTGTCTTCTCAGAAACCCCAGGATTAGCAGTCGTTTTCACGGCCGGGCACACCTTTTCAGTGTTGGGGCTAACTTTGTCGCCCTCAGTCAAAGGGTTTTTGTAAGAGTCTCCTTTGCGAGGTCCTTGACTGAGTTTTCCAGGAGCATTTGTAGGTGGGAAGCTCTTTTTCGCTGGATTCGCAGTATTCTGTTCCTCAAGGGACCTGAGTATTCATCGCCCCCTTTGGAACATTTTGCGACTTGGCATTTTTGCTCGTCTGTTGCTTAATGAGTTTACGCCGTTGAACACCAGGCGGCTTTTTCGTTTTTGTTGTGAGCTTCGCCAAGCTGTCACTCACTTCTTCTATCTGGTCTATTATATCTTCTTATTCTATGTTCTATCTTGTCTTGCGTGTCTCCTCCTTTATTGGGATTCTCAAAACGGAAGTATTGTTTCTGCTACTGTCAGACTCGGAACCTGAGGCGCTAGCTGTCGTTGAAAGCTGACCAGCTGTCTTCTCAGAAACCCCAGGTTTAGCAGTCGATTTCACGGCCGGGCACACCTTTCCAGTGTTGGGGCTAACCTTTTTGTAAAGGTCTCCTTTGCGAGGTCCTTGACTGAGTTTGCCCGGAGCATTTGTAGTTGGGAAGCTCTTTTTCGCTGGATTCGCAGTGTTCTGTTCCTCAGGGGACCTAATCCTCTTCCCTGCCTACATGAAGGTGGGAGGAGCATTCATAGCTTCCTAAGCTCACCCCGTTGAACCCCAGGCGGCTTTTTCGTTGTTGTTGTGAGCTTCGCCAAGCTGTCACTCAATTTTTTTATCGTCTTGTGCGCCTCCTCGCAAAATGGTAGTATTGTTGCTGCAGCTGTCAGACTCGGAATCTAAGGCGCTACCTGTCGTTGAAGGCTGGGTCGAGCGTACTCTTTCCCGGAGTTCCTTAGACTATCTGTCTACAGATGCCAAGGCAACCACGATCGTTGGATGACGACAGGGTGTGACTCGTGGCTGGATTACAAACACCCGCCGAAACTGGGTTATTTAGGCCCTGCACCGTAACTTTATTCATTTTTACTTCTACTTTAGTCAGTTTTTTGTACCCGGTGAATCCGAAGATCTGACGAGAAGGGCGATAACACTGTTCTGCTCCAATCAGTTCGCAGCTGGACGTCAAAGATCGAATCAAATATAGACTCGTCACAACAAATCCGTCACCGTACATGAGAAAACAGCTGATTCGCATTGGTGGTGGTTAGGTTCAGTTTGAGCACACATAAAATGTCCTGATAATTGAAAAAGGGACACCTTACAATTAATTAATGTAATTCCATTAAACCTTACGTTGTTTGAGGACGGTGAGTGCTTGTAAAATTTTTACGGGCGCAGAAGATATTGGGTTGCGACCACTGCGTACATCCAGATATGCCACCGCTCTCGAACAGCGTACTTAAATATGATTCCTCACTCGACCATTGCATACCTGAAGAAGTTCTGGGAAATAAAATTGAGATTCCTAATCTCCACAAATGTATTGCAAAGCTTTGTAATTACCGAAAAAGATATCGCCATCCACTCCCATCTTTTACACAACTTCCCGATGGAAGCTTTCGTTAAGCTCCTTTGAATAATCGCAGCGATTAGGTTAAATTCGTTTTAGTAGTACTTAAAAAACATATTTTTAAATAAAAATCAGAATTGAATATTCACCCAAACGAAACGGCCGTACTCTTTTCTCACTTTCTGCATTGGAAGCTGGTATCTGGCGCTTATCTCCTCAGTTCCGACTTCCAACCCGTCTGAAACTTATTTTCCATTTCTTTAGCTACAAATATACTAAAGGTCCAGCTCCTTTCTCTTTTTAAATGTTCCAGACAAATACCTCAGCACATAATACCCCCTGTATGCCGTAGGGCACACAAATGAAAAGTGAAAACTCTTCAGCATCATTCGTTTTGTGGTTGTTCACACTATTTTCCTCCGTTTGGTTCTGATATGGCCATAGAATGAATGTTTCATTTTTTTGCTATTTGACCTACATTCCAGAGGTTGTATAGAGAATGTGTGTTTGTGTGTGCGTTTTTTGCTATTGCTGCTCATGATCCTGTTACTGATTTTCCTTTCTGCTTGACTTGATTATGATTAATTTTGTTTTATTTTTTTTTTTTTTTTTGTTTTTCTTGTGTTACACCTTCCTCCTTTTTTGTTTCGGTCCTGTAATCAACTTAGATTTTTTGTGGCTTTTTTGGGTATTATGCTTTGTAAGTGATTTTGGATACCCTATAATTAAGGCGCGAGTAATGGTATGGAACATAAAGATTGGCCATTCCGTTGTTGGTCATTTATAATGTTTCAATAGCTCAGCTGTGGTTCAAAATCTGCGATGTGGTCATTAAGCTTGAAACGAATTTTAAGCTAAGTCATGGTTTAGAATTTCTTCCACCATTTCATTACTCACCGTAATATCCCTTGCACACAAATTAGTCATATTTTTAAGAATACTACAGGCGATGGTCCCCTCTAATAATTGTCGTCAATTTCAGTACTGTTTCGAATCTACCGACAGTCTTCTAGATTGAAAACAAATTCAGCTTTATAGCCATAGCTTTTATCTTCTTCGACAGAGTTGTTTGATTTTTCATTCCGGATTTCGTTTCAAGAAATCATCGCCATATTCCACACTGTGTCAAAGTCGGACTTCGTTACGGACATTATTACTTTCGTTTTTACATTTTGGACAACTTTTAGATAGGAACTCCAGAAACGCAACAAAATTACCCGTTAGGCCTAGAAAAAAACACAACAAAACAAGCAGGACGGACTTTTTTGTACGTCCTTCAAGCATGTAGTGACACCAAAGCAGACGCTTTCTTTCCTTTTGACATAAATCTTCTAAGGATCAGCTAATTTAATTAAGTTTTTATACCCTCCATACATCAAAATAATAATTTTAGACCTTACAGAGTATATATATTCATGATCAGCGTAAAATTCTAAGACGATTTAGCCCTGTCCGTCCGTTTGTCTGTTGTAATCACGCTAAAGTCAAAACGAATAAAATAATAAGCTAAAATTTTGCACCGATCTGTCTTTTGTCTGCAGGCAGATCAAGTTCGAAGATGGGCTATATCGGCCCACGATATCGGATAACCCCTTATATAATGGTACCCCTCAATATTGGGTACTATTATATTTTTAACCACTTCAATGGAATTGTCTGAAATTTTACACAAGGAGTTCCTTGTGAGTACTTTACACTGAAAGTACAATTCCTGAAAGAGAAGAGGGTACAAGAAGCTTGCTCCGGGCGAAAGTAGGGCGAACTGGTTTTTTGCTTGTTATGTGTGAGATTTGAATAGAGTTGGATGCTTATTTTGCATTCCTTGAGCATTTTGTTTTTAAAAATCTTGAACCTATCTCTACCATCTTTATAACAGATCCTGTGCTGATAGAAACATGGAGATGTGCCAAGTCTGAATGTCTGTCTGGCTGGCTGTTGCGCACGATAACTCTCGAACGGAGTATCCGATTTGGTTTAAACTTGGTACATCGTAATATTTTTATCAAACTTAGATCGAGCTCGGATATGGGTAATATCGGTCAACTCCTTCTAATGCCTCCACCACAAAAGGCCGAAGTTTTCAAAAAATATATTTTCTTCACAGAAGCGATAATCCGATTTTGCGCAAACTTTTAAATCCTTATATTTGCGTCAGCTCTAGGTCAGTTGTAAAAATGGACAATATCGCTCCACTCCCTCAAGTACGTCCCTCACAAAGGGTCAAAATTTTGAACAATTACAACTCTTATAAAATGTGATGTAAGTTCCGATTGTCTTCAAATTTCACTCATCTCAATAATTTTATTAATCCAAGGTCTGGTGTTAAGATGGAATATATCGGTCCAATCCTTCTGGTAATTCCCTCACAAAGGGCCAAAGTTTCGAATAATCAAAACGATTAGTTAATCCGAAATAAGCATCCATATCAATATTTGAATCAAAACAAGATCTTCTGGTTCCTCCCCCACATAGTGTTCAAGATTTTGGAAAACAAAACGCTCAAAGAGATAAAAAAAACATCCAACTTTCTTCAAATTTCACACATACAAATATTTTTGCTAACACAAGATCTCTTGTGAAGATGAAATATATCTCCGAACCCCTTCTGGTACTTCACCTACAAAGTGTCACAATTTTCAGTACTTTTACCTGCCATAACTTGCGAAACAATTCAACGATTTTTTACAACTCGCTATATTTAAATATTTCTCTCAACCAGAAACCTGAGATGAATATGGAATTTATGAGTTCGCATAAAATTGGATATAAAAATTGGAATTATGAAAATGGAATATTGCGATCGACTGTATCTGGACCTCACACAAAATTATCACATATCTCATATAAAATGAAGGAAGTAACAAATATAGTCCAAACCTGGCACGTCGCAATATTTATATCATATTTATTTATGTCCAATACGAAATGGACAATATTGGCCCATTTCTTCGGCACCTACTCCACAAAGGAGTCAAAATATATTTAAATAATCGAACATTGACTTAGGGTATACATATGTCGGGACAACCGACTGATACTTTTTTATACCCTACACCACATAGTGGTAAGGGTATTATGTGTTTGTGCATTTGTTTGTAACATGGAGAAGGAAGTGAGATTGACCCATAGTTACTTTTGAGGATCTCCATAGAATCACTTTCTGAGTTGATTTATGCATGTCAGTCCGTCCGTCCGTCTGTCCAGGTATTTTTGTGAACAAAATGCAGGTCGGATTTATTATTCGATTGAGATGAAATTTTGCACAAATCATTTGTTTGGCCCAAAGACGAACCCTATTGGAATTGGAGATAGTCGGTCAAAATTTAGATATAGCTCCGGTATATATCTTCGTCCGATTTGCTTTTTTTTTGTCCACCAAACGTGTAATATCAGCCCGTATAGTATGGAATTTTGCACATACAACCAAATTAGTCCTGAAAATACGTATGCAAAATTTGATCGAAATCGGTCCGGATATAGCTATAGATCCCATATATACTGTTCATCCGATTTGTTATTTTTGTCCTCCGCAGCTGCAATATGAACTCTGTAACAACAATATTTGGGGAAATATATTAAATGCAGCTCAGAAATACATTTGGTAAATTTTATCGAAATCGGTTCAGATTTGGATGTAGCTCCCATAACTTCGTCCGATTTACCTTTTATTGTGCACCAAACATCTAATATTTGTCCAAATGGGATGGAATTTGGCACATACAACCGAATTGAGTCTAGAAGGTAGTATGCCAAATTTTGTGAAGATCGGTTCAGATATGGCTATAGCTCCCATATATATTGTTCATCCGATTTGTTATATTTGTTACCCACAGCCGTAATATGCACTCCGTAACAACAATATTCAGGGAAATATATCACATACAGCTCAGAAATATCTTTGCCAAATTTTATCGAAATCGGTTCCGATTTGTATATAGCTCCCATATATACCTTTATCCGATTTCAAATTAATTTTGCACCAAATGGACAATACAAGTCCGAATTTAAAAATCATTTGTCCTTTAAATTGTGATTATAATCATAGCGTATATGATTGAATTCTCCCATAATAACTTTTAAATGTTATGCGGATCTCTACTAAATTAGCAAAGTGGTGTAGGGTATCATAAAATCGGCCCTGCCCGACTTTAGGACTTTCTTTACTGATTTTTTTTTTTTAATGTCGAACTTTTATAATAAAAGCAAGAGTTGAATCATCACACGGCGGTAGTGTTTCTTTCCTCCTTTTTCACATTGGTCCTTCGATTCGGATAGATAATTGAATTTACATTAACTTAATCACATAGAGTTTGAGACAGTTTACTAACCACATGCTCACCATTGGTTCAGGTGCTCACCAATTGTTCCCTAGATCAAAAATGTTTACTTGATTTTAAAGCGCTAACTAGCTTGACAATGATTTGTCAGCTCACCATTCGTTCAATTTCTTACTTAAGGTTCACTAGCTTGATATTGGTTCCGAATTGCTCCCATTTGTCATTTATCTTACCGATGGTTCACTTTGTGGAGTAGCAGTTCATTAGACCACTATTAGGGTTCAATAGATCGCCATTCTTTCTTGAGCTCATCCATAATTCCTCCTCTTAGCTATCGTTAAATCAGATCACATTTAGCACCGCCATAAGGTCGGCTATACCTCGATTTTAACCTCAAGTTTACTTGCCCTGTTTTTTCTAACCAAGAGAAAAAAGTTTTTACTTAATTCTTGACCCAAATGAAAGGCATGACTAAATCGCAACAGCATCCAACACATACAGATTTGTTCTGCTTATTTACAAGGAGGGCGAAATTAATTTATTGATTTCATTTCTGGGAAATGGTCACAAAAGTCTTTCAAGTTTTCGACAGCAATGTAATTAATGACATTTTTCCTCCATGACAAACAAAAAAAAAGAAAAGGTGAGCAAAGATTGAAATTAGGCACAAAAGTGCCTTAATTTTATGGGACAGTTCAAGTAGGTTGGAAAGTTTAAGGTAGTTGATACACTTCGTATACCTTTAATGAAATGCTTAAATTTTCTTTTAGCAAAAGTTGCCCAGTTTTTAAAAAATATTAAATCTCCCAAAATTGCTGCCATAAAATCTGCAGACAATTCAATTAAAAATTCTTGCGAAAGAAGCACCCATGTTCCAGACTTTACACAAAAATATTCATTGGTCATTTTCTGAGGTTATAAATCATGTGAAATGTTCGGTATTTTTCTTTCTTTCTTTCTTTTTTTTTGCACATTTTCTCCTTGACCATTGACCATAATGCAGACAGTAAACGGACCAATTCCTTTGCCATTCATTGCGAATTGAAATGTTTCTGTTGAGATAAGAAATCATATCCATACAACTTGTATATTTTTTTTCATTTTTTACTGGCCATTATGTTGGCGAGAAAAACGATTGGCATAATGGTGCAGATGTGTTACATTTTTGCGGAGGAGGTAGGGTTAAAGGATAATGGTTTGGGAGAGAAATTGGGAAGGAAAGCATTAGTAAGGGTTAGTTTAACGTACAGGCCAATTGAGAGTTAATACATCTAAAACTTAATTCCCTAAATAAAAATTCTTCACCATCGCCCTTTTGGTTCCCCTTTCCTAGAATTATATTCTAATTCACTAATTAATATCAGTAACTAATTTTTATGCTTTCCCCCAAAATATAATAGGGTTTTGGAATTAAACTATGGTTCTCTGGGGCACTAATTCCTAATAATTTGATGGGTTTCTGAAATTCAGGTACGGTTCACTTTTGTTCGGCAAGCTCATCGAGGGTTTATCTTTCCCCTCTGAATTGTCATTGTGACTATTGATCGACAAATCACCCAAAAATTCACCAGATTTCAAGGTGATCTGGTACCACATCCTTCATTGCTCGACCGGTTTTGCAATTGGCCTAGGATTTTACTGTTCAGAAATAGTTCAGCTCGTTCATCTGATCACAAATTGTTCTACAGCCCCTAAATGTTTAGTAGCTCCATTTTGATACAACTCTGATATTATTCCCAATTCACCTATAGTTCATTGTTCACCACTTCCCATGTGGATATTATTTCTTAAAGAGTTCCGGAATTGAACTAATATCACCTTTATTTTGAGCTCGCCTAAGGTTCCCTAGCTCACCTATGGTTGACTAGCTCACCTATGGTTCACAAGCTCATCTATGGTTCACTAGCTCACCTATGGTTCATGAGCTCACCTATGATTCACTAGCTCAACTATGGTTCACTAGCTCACCTATGGTTCAATAGCTCACCTATGGTTCACTACCTCACCTATGATTCACTAGCTCAACTATGGTTCACAAGCTCACCTATGGTTCACTAGCTCACCTATGGTTCACTAGCTCACCTATGGTTCACAAGCTCACCTATGGTTCACTAGCTCACCTATGGTTCACAAGCTCACCTATGGTTCACAAGCTCACCTATGGTTCACTAACTCACCTATGGTTCACAAGCCCACCTATGGTTCACAAGCTCACCTATGGTTCACAAGCTCACCTATGGTTCACTAGCTCACCTATGGTTCACTAACTCACCTATGGTTCACTAACTCACCTATGGTTCACTAGCTCACCTATGGTTCACAAGCTCACCTATGGTTCACAAGCTCACCTATGGTTCACTAGCTCAGATGTGGTTCACTAGCTCATCATAGGTTCACTAGCTCACCTATGGATCACTAGCTTACGTACTGTTCACTAGCTCACCTATGGTTCACAAGCTCACCTATGGTTCACTAGCTCACCTATGGTTCACTAACTCACCTATGGTTCACAAGCCCACCTATGGTTCACAAGCTCACCTATGGTTCACAAGCTCACCTATGGTTCACTAGCTCACCTATGGTTCACAAGCTCACCTATGGTTCACTAGCTCAGATGTGGTTCACTAGCTCATCATAGGTTCACTAGCTCACCTATGGTTCACTAGCTCACCTATGGATCACTAGCTTACCTATGGTTCACTAGCTTAGCTATAATTCACTAGCTACCATATGGTTCACTAGCTCACCTATGGTTGACTAGCTCACCTATGGTTCACAAGCTCATCTATGGTTCACTAGCTCACCTATGGTTCATGAGCTCACCTATGATTCACTAGCTCAACTATGGTTCACAAGCTCACCTATGGTTCACTAGCTCACCTATGGTTCACTAGCTCACCTATGGTTCACAAGCTCACCTATGGTTCACTAGCTCACCTATGGTTCACAAGCTCACCTATGGTTCACAAGCTCACCTATGGTTCACTAACTCACCTATGGTTCACATGCCCACCTATGGTTCACAAGCTCACCTATGGTTCACAAGCTCACCTATGGTTCACTAGCTCACCTATGGTTCACTAACTCACCTATGGTTCACTAACTCACCTATGGTTCACTAGCTCACCTATGGTTCACAAGCTCACCTATGGTTCACTAGCTCAGATGTGGTTCACTAGCTCATCATAGGTTCACTAGCTCACCTATGGATCACTAGCTTACGTACTGTTCACTAGCTCACCTATGGTTCACAAGCTCACCTATGGTTCACTAGCTCACCTATGGTTCACTAGCTCACCTATGGTTCACAAGCCCACCTATGGTTCACAAGCTCACCTATGGTTCACAAGCTCACCTATGGTTCACTAGCTCACCTATGGTTCACCAGCTCACCTATGGTTCACTAGCTCAGATGTGGTTCACTAGCTCATCATAGGTTCACTAGCTCACCTATGGTTCACTAGCTCACCTATGGATCACTAGCTTACCTATGGTTCACTAGCTTAGCTATAATTCACTAGCTACCATATGGTTCACTAGCTCACCTATGGTTGACTAGCTCACCTATGGTTCACAAGCTCATCTATGGTTCACTAGCTCACCTATGGTTCATGAGCTCACCTATGATTCACTAGCTCAACTATGGTTCACTAGCTCACCTATGGTTCAATAGCTCACCTATGGTTCACTACCTCACCTATGATTCACTAGCTCAACTATGGTTCACAAGCTCACCTATGGTTCACTAGCTCACCTATGGTTCACTAGCTCACCTATGGTTCACAAGCTCACCTATGGTTCACTAGCTCACCTATGGTTCACAAGCTCACCTATGGTTCACTAACTCACCTATGGTTCACAAGCCCACCTATGGTTCACAAGCTCACCTATGGTTCACAAGCTCACCTATGGTTCACTAGCTCACCTATGGTTCACTAACTCACCTATGGTTCACTAACTCACCTATGGTTCACTAGCTCACCTATGGTTCACAAGCTCACCTATGGTTCACTAGCTCAGATGTGGTTCACTAGCTCATCATAGGTTCACTAGCTCACCTATGGATCACTAGCTTACCTACTGTTCACTAGCTCACCTATGGTTCACAAGCTCATCTATGGTTCACTAGCTCACCTATGGTTCATGAGCTCACCTATGGTTCACTAGCTCACCTATGGTTCACAAGCTCACCTATGGTTCACTAGCTCAGATGTGCTTCACTAGCTCATCATAGGTTCACTAGCTCACCTATGGATCACTAGCTTACCTACTGTTCACTAGCTCACCTATGGTTCACAAGCTCACCTATGGTTCACTAGCTCACCTATGGTTCACTAACTCACCTATGGTTCACAAGCCCACCTATGGTTCACAAGCTCACCTATGGTTCACAAGCTCACCTATGGTTCACTAGCTCACCTATGGTTCACTAACTCACCTATGGTTCACAAGCCCACCTATGGTTCACAAGCTCACCTATGGTTCACAAGCTCACCTATGGTTCACTAGCTCACCTATGGTTCACAAGCTCACCTATGGTTCACTAGCTCAGATGTGGTTCACTAGCTCATCATAGGTTCACTAGCTCACCTATGGATCACTAGCTTACCTACTGTTCACTAGCTCACCTATGGTTCACAAGCTCATCTATGGTTCACTAGCTCACCTATGGTTCATGAGCTCACCTATGGTTCACTAGCTCACCTATGGTTCACAAGCTCACCTATGGTTCACTAGCTCAGATGTGCTTCACTAGCTCATCATAGGTTCACTAGCTCACCTATGGATCACTAGCTTACCTACTGTTCACTAGCTCACCTATGGTTCACAAGCTCATCTATGGTTCACTAGCTCACCTATGGTTCATGAGCTCACCTATGGTTCACTAACTCACCTATGGTTCACAAGCCCACCTATGGTTCACAAGCTCACCTATGGTTCACAAGCTCACCTATGGTTCACTAGCTCACCTATGGTTCACTAACTCACCTATGGTTCACAAGCCCACCTATGGTTCACAAGCTCACCTATGGTTCACAAGCTCACCTATGGTTCACAAGCTCACCTATGGTTCACTAGCTCACCTATGGTTCACTAACTCACCTATGGTTCACAAGCCCACCTATGGTTCACAAGCTCACCTATGGTTCACAAGCTCACCTATGGTTCACTAGCTCACCTATGGTGCACAAGCTCACCTATGGTTCACTAGCTCAGATGTGGTTCACTAGCTCATCATAGGTTCACTAGCTCACCTATGGATCACTAGCTTACCTACTGTTCACTAGCTCACCTATGGTTCACAAGCTCATCTATGGTTCACTAGCTCACCTATGGTTCATGAGCTCACCTATGGTTCACTAGCTCACCTATGGTTCACAAGCTCACCTATGGTTCACTAGCTCAGATGTGCTTCACTAGCTCATCATAGGTTCACTAGCTCACCTATGGATCACTAGCTTACCTACTGTTCACTAGCTCACCTATGGTTCACAAGCTCACCTATGGTTCACTAGCTCACCTATGGTTCACTAACTCACCTATGGTTCACAAGCCCACCTATGGTTCACAAGCTCACCTATGGTTCACAAGCTCACCTATGGTTCACTAGCTCAGATGTGGTTCACTAGCTCATCATAGGTTCACTAGCTCACCTATGGATCACTAGCTTACCTACTGTTCACTAGCTCACCTATGGTTCACAAGCTCATCTATGGTTCACTAGCTCACCTATGGTTCACAAGCCCACCTATGGTTCACAAGCTCACCTATGGTTCACAAGCTGACCTATGGTTCACTAGCTCACCTATGGTTCACAAGCTCATCTATGGTTCACTAGCTCACCTATGGTTCATGAGCTCACCTATGATTCACTAGCTCACCTATGGTTCACCAGCTCACCTATGGTTCACTAGCTCACCTATGGTTCACAAGCTCACCTATGGTTCACTAGCTCAGATGTGGTTCACTAGCTCATCATAGGTTCACTAGCTCATCATAGGTTCACTAGCTCACCTATGGTTCACTAGCTCATCATAGGTTCACTAGCTCATCATAGGTTCACTAGCTCACCTATGGTTCACTAGCTCACCTATGGTTCACAAGCCCACCTATGGTTCACAAGCTCACCTATGGTTCACTAGCTCACCTATGGTTCACAAGCTCACCTATGGTTCACTAGCTCATCTATGGTTCACTAGCTCATCTATGGTTCATGAGCTCACCTATGATTCACTAGCTCACCTATGGTTCACCAGCTCACCTATGGTTCACAAGCTCACCTATGGTTCACTAGCTCAGATGTGGTTCACTAGCTCATCATAGGTTCACTAGCTCACCTATGGTTCACAAGCCCACCTATGGTTCACAAGCTCACCTATGGTTCACAAGCTCACCTATGGTTCACTAGCTCATCTATGGTTCACTAGCTCACCTATGGTTCATGAGCTCACCTATGATTCACTAGCTCACCTATGATTCACTAGCTCACCTATGGTTCACCAGCTCACCTATGGTTCACTAGCTCACCTATGGTTCACAAGCTCACCTATGGTTCACTAGCTCAGATGTGGTTCACTAGCTCATCATAGGTTCACTAGCTCACCTATGGTTCACTAGCTCACCTATGGTTCACTAGCTCACCTATGGTTCACTAGCTCACCTATGATTCACTAGCTCACCTATGTTTCACTAGCTCACCTATGGTTCACTAGCTCATCTATGGTTCACTAGCTCGCCTATGATTCACTAGCTCACCTATGGTTCACTAGCTGACCTGTGGTTCACTAGCTCACCTATGGTTCACTAGCTGACCTGTGGATCACTAGCTGACCTGTGGTTCACTAGCTCACCTATGGTTCACTAGCTGACCTGTGGATCACTAGCTCACCTGTGGTTCACTAGCTCACCTATGGTTCACATATGGTGCACTAGCTGACCTGTGGTTCACTAGCTCACCTATGGTTCACTAGCTCACCTATGGTTCACTAGCTGACCTATGGTTCACTAGCTGACCTATGGTTCACTAGCTCACCTATGGTTCACTAGCTTGCTTATGGATCTGTAGCTTACCTATTGTTCACTACCTGACCTGTGGTTCACCAGCTCCCCTAGGGTTCACTGCCTCATCTGTGGTTCACTAGCTCACCTATGGTTCACTAGTCTTTCTTGCTTTTCTGTAAATCCTTTGTTCATCTTATCTCACGAATGCTTTCCTACCTCTCTTATGACTAATCAAGGGTTAACTAGATTTCTCCTTTTAACCTAACCCTAGATTTCGAAAGGTTTACTAGTTCACCAATGGGTCCCTAGGTAAATTTTTGTTACTTAGCTCATCTAGTGCTTCTAACTATCCAAAGGTTTCCTTAATTTTGAAAGGTTTATTGGTTCGCCAAGGGTTCCCTGACTCTAGCTGACTAGAGTGACTAGACTGACTAGCTCACTTGCTCATCCAGTGTTACCTGAATCACCAAATATTCCCTAGAGTTCCAAATGCTCCCTAGTTCAGGTTTTCCTAGGTCTCCTGTGATTTCCTTGTTTACCTAGTGTTCCCAAGGTTTCCAAAAGCCTCAATAGTTCGCCAAGGTTCTTTAGCCCAAATTTTGTTTAATCACGAGGAGTTTCCTGGCTCTCCTCTTCCCTAGCACACAAAGTTTGTTCTCTGGGGGTCACACGCCCAGCAATTCTCCCTAGCTTCCTAGCAGTTCCTTTTCAGCCGTTCACCCCTAACATTTATCCACATAGCTCTGGAAAATTTGTCTAGCCTTTTTTCCCATAAATTTCCAAATTATCCCTCCATAACCTCTTATCCGCCAGCTCCCACTGTCTGTTGAGCAATTTTCCACGATTTAACTTACAATCATCTCTAAATCCTGCATTGCTTCCGCTTTCATCTGACTTTTGAATATTTGTTTGGCTTTATGAATTATTTATAAATAAAATCCTTAACATCTGACCCCCAAATGACCAAGGATATTGGACGAGCGCACATACACACACACTCACAGGACTACAGCCTGCAGCAGTTATGAATTGCATATGCGATTTTCAGTTTTTGCCTCTGTGCCTGGGATAATCAATGTGTCTGCATGGTACATTTAGTTGGATGCAACATTAAAAAGAAACGCCAACAAAGTCCATACATCTGCCCCCCTCCCTCTCCTACTCCCCCTCACATTTCCTAGAATCTTGGGCTATTTGTAAAACAGTAACTGTACCGCACATAAATTTTGAAAAAATTTACAACATTTGGTGTTGTCGGTGTTCTGCCGATTTCCATTTTTTTGGACTGAATTTTAGAGTAGATGTTATTGTTGTAGCCAATGTCCGGAGCCAACAAAATTATTCCAAGCCATAACCAGATGTGTATGTGTACATAACTGCCAGACATTTGTTTCTGTCTGCAGTCTGAACTAGAAACGGAAAGGGAAAAGTCGTTTCCAAGCTTTGAAAATGCACGAGTGTGTGTCTGTGTGTGTGAGAGGGTGCCTAAAGGATTGTAGGTTCACACTATGGCGTTGTGGACTAACTTGGCGTGGTGCTATGCATTATTTGCGGTAGCATTGGTAGCCAAATTTTCCAACAATTCTTACTAATAGCCATTGGTCATTAATATGACATATACAGATGCAGGGCACAGTGGTTCAAAGCCAAAATATTTCTGTCCAAGAGCGACTTGGCCACGTATAAGCTGGGGAACTATGGATGGAATAGGAAACCTTTTGTGAGCTAGTCAACCATAGGCCAGTGAAATATGAACCATAGGTTAGGTAGTGAACTATAGGTGAGCTGATGAACCATAGGTGAGGTAGTGAACCATAGGTGAAGTAGTGAACCATAGGTGAACTAGTGAACCGGAGGTGAGCTAGTGAATCATAGGTGAGCCAGTGAATCATAGGTGAGCTAGTGAATCATAGGTGAGCCAGAGAACCATAGGTGAGCAGGTGAACCATAGGTGAGCCAGAGAACCATAGATGAGCTGGTGAACCCTAGATGAGCCAGAGAACCAAAGGTGAGCTGGTGAGCCCTAGATGAGCCAGATAACCATAGGCGAGATGGTGAGCCCTAGGTGAGCCAGAGAACCATAGGTGAGCTGGTGAGCCCTAGGTGAGCCAGAGAACCCTAGGTGAGCCAGAGAACCATAGGTGAGCCAGAGAACCATAGGTGAGCCAGAGAACCATAGGTGAGCCAGAGAACCATAGGTGAGCCAGAGAACCATAGGTGAGCCAGAGAACCATAGGTGAGCTAGTGAACCCCAGGTGAGCCAGAGAACCATAGGTGAGCCAGAGAACCATAGGTGAGCTAGTGAACCCCAAGTGAGCCAGAGAACCATAGGTCAGCTAGTGAACCCCAGGTGAGCCAGAGTACCATAGGTGAGCCAGAGAACCATAGGTGAGCCAGAGAACCATTGGTGAACCAGAGAACCATAGGTGAGCCAGAGAACCATAGGTGAGCCAGAGAACCATAGGTGAGCCAGAGAACCATAGGTGAGCCAGAGAACCATAGGTGAGCCAGAGAACCATAGGTGAGCCAGAGAACCATAGGTGAGCCAGAGAACCATAGGTGAGCCAGAAAACCATAGGTGAGCCAGAGAACCATTGGTGAACCAGAGAACCATAGGTGAGCCAGAGAACCATAGGTGAGCCAGAGAACCATAGGTGAGCCAGAGAACCATAGGTGAGCTAGTGTACCATACATGAACTACTGAACCATAAGTGAGCTAGTGAACCATAGGTGAGCCAGAGAACCATAGGTGAGCCAGACAACCATAGGTGAGCTAGTAAAACCCAGGAGCTGGTGAACCCCAGGTGAGCTGGTGTACTATAGATGAACTAATAAAATTCCTAAAAATTGCATCGAGAACTACAGTGCATCCATAACACCTCTTTCCACACCTCCCATCTTCCCTCACACCACCCACCATTGGCCACCCCCCATCCTTAATGTATGCAACACACATTCCACTTCAAACGGATTTGTACTTTCGATACTGGGTTGTGCAACACTTCTGACCACTTTTGAGTCCATTTCCCTTGTGAGAAATTAGGAAATTGCATTTTGGCCAAAGTAATAGGGTACAAGTGTTAGGAAATTTTGTATGCCAACAAAACATAAACGCCTAAAACGTTGCCAATATACGAAGGGGGGAGAGCAAAGGAAAGTTCCATGGGTTTTTTCCATCTCTTATTTACTGAGCACCTTCCAAAAAAATTGTGTCTATGATAAGTTAACTTTAGGATGGTGTGTCAGTTAATTCTGTGGGGAGATCTGTAGCTACTGACGATGCCAATGGCAAGATTTTGCACAATCGTGCATTTGTAAAGATCAAATAGCATAAGTGATGACAGTACAAAGTTTCAAAAAAAAAAAAAAAACTTTTCTTAAAATTTGAATTTATTTCACGGCTTTCCCCCGAATGGAGAAGGACTTCTTTTCGTCAAAATAACCTGGGATTTCTAAGGCTTGCTCAAAATGTATGTACATTGCTAGAGCCTTGCAGAAAATTATGGAAGTTTCAATCCATGTGTGATTGACTCAATATTGCCCAGACTAAACGGCTAAAGTGAGAATCTTGAATTTTTGCATTATGGCCACAGTTGCCGTGAAATAAGGCGCGATTTCTTTAAAGCCATTCTTAACATTAATTTGTTAACAACTCACACAAAGTACGACTTTAACCTTAAAATTTGATTTTAATATTTATACATATCTGGCGTTTATGTAAGATCTAGACTTTTGATATATTCTGGGACCTATAGTAGAATACGAATGCATATGGGAAGGGAATCGAATGCATATTTTGCTATTTATAAGAGATATAATTATTCAAAATTTTGACCCTCTGTGGGGTAGTACCAGAAGGAGTGGACTGATATGTTTCATCTTTACACCAGGACTTTTGTTAGTAGAAATATTGGGATGTACAAAATTTGGAGTAAATAGGATGTTTATTTCGGATTTTATAAACGTTTTGGTTATTCAAAACTTCGATCCTTTTTGGGGGAGGTACCAGAAGGCATGATCCGATGTCTACCATTTTTATATAATATTTCTTGTATTCTAACATATCTTATAAGAGTCGAAATTATTCAAAATGTTGACCCTTTGTGGGAGAGGTACTTGATGGAGTGAACCGATATTGTCCATTTTCGCCCCTGACCAAGCACTGATTCAAATATTAGGATTCACAAAGCTTAAACAAAATCATATTATCCTTTCTCCTTCTGTGCAGTAAATTATTTACTTTGAAAATGTTGACATTTGGTTAGGGAGGTACCAAAAGGTGTGGGCCGACATTGCCTAGATCTAAGTTTGATAATAATATTACGATGTGCAAAGTGTGGATTAAATTGAATACTCCCTTGCCAGACAGACGGACGGACCGACAGACATCGCTAGACCGATCCCAAATGTCCTGAAACGAATTTGGTTATTTCGATGAGGTACGTTTAGGCCGTATCAAATGAAATATACCATCTCTAGCCATATGACTGCGGGTAAAATAGTTATGGGAGCAATAGCTATATCGGACCGAGTTTAGGCAAATGCAAAAATTCGGTTGAATATGAAAAAAACTATGCAATTTAGGGTGGGTGATATTACATGTATGGTGGACTGTAACAGGTAAATCAGATGAAAAAATTCAGGTTGAGATAAAAAAACTGCAACAAAGTCGAACGCCATAATTTGTAATTTTTTTTTTAAATTTCATTGAATGAAATCAAAAAACATGTCGGAAATAGCATCAAATTTTAGAACAAGTTTAGATTTGTTGGAATTGGTCACCTTTGGCACGAATTATGGTCTTGAAACGGCCAGTGAAACCATCACACGCGACCAGAATGTTGCTCTGCGGTATTTTGGCCCATTCCCGGCGAAACGCTTGCTTGAGGTTATCGACACTTTTATTATATTATTCTGATGCCACGGTCGATTAATACGAGTGGAGAGTGACATTACATATATGGTGGACAGACCATCGGCTGTTATGGCGGCCCACACCATTACCATGGCCGGCGCTTGAGTTCTGGTGGCCAACCGAAGCTGACCTCTTTGGCAAGTAAACACGATCATTTTTTTTATTTAAAATCTGCTGAGAAAAACCAAATTCGGAGGTTCACCACTTTCGGCCAAGCGAAGCAACTCTTTAGCTCTTTTGAGTCTATTTTTTTTCTGTTGCGGTGTAAGTTCTTGCACATTTTTTGCATTTCAATGGCTTTATCCCGATGTGTTATTTCGATGTGTTCAGCCCACGAGTCATTTTTGGCCACTGCGATCCTGGTTTCGATCAAGTTTTTCGAACCATTTCTGCGATGTTGCTGTTTTCCTCCGTCCACTTCCTTGACGTCGGGCTACGCTACCAGTATCACGGTTACGAGCGATGGTACGAGACACAAAAGATTTATTCAGATTTAAATGCTTGAGTGCTCTAACGATAGCCACTTGTGGTTTTCCAGCCAAATATAAAGAAATCACACCATCACGCTTGAATTCCATCCCGAATAACTTTTTTTCTGGAAAATTCTCACCAAAATGCTTATGAACGCTTGTAAACAATATAACGAGCTGTCACTGGAAAAATTTTAACAGCTATCGGGCGAGTGGCTTGGAAATGACAGCAGTCTGAAGTTGGTTGCAGTTTTTTCATCTCAAAATTATTATTTTGGTGAGTTACAAACGGAATGACGAACTTGGTATACCCTTCATACTATATATGGTGTAAGGAATATATTTTCATGGACTTCCTGGCTAGAAATCTTGAATGGAAATACTTTCGATCCCAAAAAAAATAATTGAAATTTTTGCTGAAAATACATTTTCAAGTATTCCCTGTCAAACCATACCTAGACCATATAGGTCTAGGCGGTTGCCTCAGTCTTGAATCTCGCTAACTTCTTCACGCAGATTTTCTAAAAACTTATTTTAAAGACTATCTTAAACGTGGATTTTTAAAAATTATTTTTTAAGGACTATCAGGAAATGTCCTATTTTTAAAGACTATCAAAAAAACGTAGATTTTTTAAAAACTATTTATAAAAATTATTATTTTTTTATATAAGGACTAGCTATAAACGCGGATTTCTTAAAAATTATTTTTAAGGATTAGCTATAAACGTGGATTTTTTAAAAATCATTTTTAAGTATTTAAAAAAAATATTTCTAAGGACTCTCAATAGACTTGGATTTTTTAAAAAATATTTTTAAAGAGTCTCAATAGACTTGGATTTTTTAAAAATTATTTTTAAGGACAATAAAAAACTAGGATTTTTTTTAAAAATTATTTTTAAATAAATAAAAAACATTATATTGGGGCTATACGAAGACGGGGTGCAGGATAAGTAATTTTCTGTCATAGGCTGTAGTATAGATTCCGAATTTCTAATTAGAAACAATTCCTGTGAATAATGTCTCTAATATCATGAAAATAAAGGGAGGTACCGTTGTATGGGTTGCTATACTAAGACGTGGACCTGCATTGACAATTTTCCGTCATAGGTCGTAGTACCCATCACGAACTTCAAATACGAAATTCGAAGCAATTCCGGAGAATAATGTTTCAATCCTAAAAAACTTTAAATTTTTGCTAAAAACAATTTTTCAAGTAGTCCCTGTCAATCATCACCTATTATTGGTCTAGGCGGTTGCCTCAGCCTTGAATCTCGCTAACTTCTTCATAATTTCTTTTATACCACTTTTCCGTCCAATTTAGACCACCATCGCCCAGTAAACATATCGACAAGTTGGAAATTGCAAAAATTGTAAATATGTGTAGTTGCTGGGAATTTATTGCAAATATCGTTTTGAAATATTTTCTTTCAGTTAGTTAGGGTCTCATCTCCCTGTCTCATAATAAAGGAGTGACGGTTATTTCCTCACCATCCCCTCGAGCGCTGGACTCATTTGGAAAATAGCTTCGAATATAGATTTGTGAATAACTCTACAGGGTGCGCGTGTGTGTGTGTGCCTGGGTGCGCTAAAATATTCATAATCATCCAGGCAGCCAGCCAGCCGGCGATGTCTCTAACTCTGCGCTCTGTGGTAAATGTTGTGATTTTCATAGTCCATGGCAAAATCGCAGGATACGCAAGACTTGGCACATGACTGAATGTAGAAATGTACGAATGAGCGAATGAATGAATGCCATAAATGGTGTTGATAGCAGCACAGGATTCGAATGTGTCCTTTTTGGCTATTCGGAATTTGGCGGTGTGTGTGTGTGTGAATGGGTGTTATTATGATTGATTGCCATTCAATGGCATAAATGACGGAATGTGTGTGTGTGTGGGTGGGTGTATTTATGTCTGTCCCTATGTTCATCTTTTGATAATTGGATGTATTGTTCTTCTAATACCCCGGTCCTTTTTACTATTGATTGTTGTCCTTAATAAGGATTCGTTATTACAAAAGCTTCGCAAAACAGGTCAAGTGTGGAAGAAATGATAACAGAAATTAACTAATTCTGAAATTCTGCATTTGAATTGAAATGCTTGGGGATCCTCTATTTATCCTGCCCAGCCAGACACATTATCATTTTAAATATTAATCCCCATTAATAACGATTATGATTTTTATAAACCACAATCAGATTAATGGGCTCAATTTACACCTGCCTGGCCCAATGGCCAACCACAAATCTGTGAGCAACACCTTTGAGGCCACACCAGAAAAAACAAATGCCAACAATAACATTGGGCATACTTGTAGCCTTTGCATGGTCATGGCCACGGTCGCCCCAGCCATTTTCATTGTCAGCTTACATTCTGTTGGCCCCGACTAATGGCAGGATGTGAAATATGAAAATACCTAAGGCCTTTTTGCATTCTCACCTCTTTTTTCGCGAAGCGCACTCTCCCTCTCTCGTTCACATTTCCTATTCGCCAACCATCCATAGAAAATTTGCAAAATTTTTGGCCCAAGGATATTTTTTCTTCACACGCGTATAAACGCGTTTTTAACGAGGATTTGTTTGATAAGTATGACTTTTATCTGGCGGTGGCAGCCATGCAAAAAGGTTGCGAATGAACATCATAAAATTGTTGGTGTTGCTGTTATGGCTACTGGCAGTTAGGTGGCGGATCAATAGCTGCGTAAGATGGAAAAGTGGGGGTTTGGAA
The DNA here is from genome assembly GCF_030504385.1 of Musca domestica. Taxonomy (NCBI): domain Eukaryota; kingdom Metazoa; phylum Arthropoda; class Insecta; order Diptera; family Muscidae; genus Musca; species Musca domestica. Next base: position 27,055,750 of record NW_026712363.1, on the reverse strand, counting down.
TAGATTTGCAGCAACAAGGGCAACCGTTTTTGACGGAAGATCAGAAGAAATATCCTGGAAATATATGAAAAATTGAAATTCATTTTTTTATTTTACCATGAATTGTGGATTTTTGACAGATAATTTTCAACAAAAAAAAAAAAATAATTTTTTTAAAATTTGCAGAGAATTGTGGATTTTTTAACAAAATAATTTTTAAGGACATCCCTGAAACATATGAAATATTTAAAATCATTTCTTTGAAATTTTGCCTTAAATTGTGGATTTTTTGAAAAATTATTTTCAGCACTGAAATTGTTTTTTTTTTTTCAATTTTTAAAATTTGCAGAGAATTGTGGATTTTTTGAAAAAAAATAATTTTCAAGGACATCCTGACATTCCTGACTATGAAAGTAGAGGATTTTTTTAAGAGTATTATAACTGTCTTCCTACAATAATCCTGGTTTATAAAATATATCATTTTTTAAGAATGTCTTTAAAAGGAGATTTTGACTAAAAATTTTAGGACATCCTTGAATAAATCATGAATTTTTTAAACATATTTTTCAAAACTTTTTTTGACCTTAATGGAAACAAGGCCTTCGGAAGAATCCTGTTTCGTTAGCAAACTCCCAAGGACTTCGCAGCTATATATAAAAAAGGTGATTCTGTTCACATATTTTTTCAAGGACATTGTCGAAAAAATCATGAATTTTTTCAAACACAAGACCCCTTTGACCAGAAATTCATTGAATCTTAAAAATTTTTGGATGCAGACACGATGTGCTCTAGAATATTCCTGGTCAACTTCCAAGGACTACGCAGATATGTATAAAAAAAACAAGTAAAAAAGCTTAAGTTCGGCCGGTCCGACCTTTGAATACCCTCCACCATTTCGTACAAATTTAACAATTTTCAAAAAAAAAAATAATAATAATAAATAAATAAATAAAATAAAATCAGTTAAAAATTCCGTTAAAATCTTAGAAATGCCAAAAGTAGCAGTCATATTAGGGTCTAAACGATTACTCAGACCTGCATAGGCAACTTTTGTCAAAAGCCAAAAAAATATTCGAATGCGAAACTTGAAAAAAATTGGGTAAATAATGTAGCTAAAATCATCAAAATACTGAATATATATAGGGAGGTACCATTATATGGGAGCTATACCAACACGTGGACCTGCACAAACAATTTTATATGGGGACGTGGACCTGCAGAGACAATTTCTGTCATAGGCTGTAGTATCCATTACGAACTTCAAATACCAAATTTGCAACAATTCCGGTGAATAATGTCGCTAAAATCATCAAAATACCGAATATCGGGAGGTACCGTTATAAGGGGGCCATATGAAGACGTGAACCTGCAGAGACAATCACCTGTCATAGGCTGTAGTATCCATGGCAAAATTCAAATACCAAATTTGAAACAAATCAGGTGAACAATGAAGCTAAAACCACATCTAAACTCCGAATATAGGGAGGTGCCATTATATGGAGGCTATACGAAGACGCGGACCTGCACAGACAATTTTCTGTCTTAGGCTGTAGTATCCATTGCGAACTTCAACTACCAAATTTGAAACAATTCCAGTGAATAAAGTCGCTAAAATCCTTAAAATACCGAATATCGGGAGGTACCGTTATATGGGGGCTGTACGAAGACTTGGACCTACACAGACAATGTTTAGTCATAAGATGTAGTATCCAGTACCAACTTCAAATACTAAATTTGAAGCAATTTCGGTGAATAATGTCGCTAAAATCCTTAAAATACCGAATATCGGGAGGTACCATAATATGGGAGCTATACTAGAACGTAGACCTACATGACCCATTTTCAATACCAAAAGTCCTGCAGATATAATATATATTTGAGTTAAATTTAATCAATCTACTTCATTTCGTTTGGAAGCTAGAGTGATTTCCACAGACGGACGGACATCGCTAATTCGACATAGTATTTTATGCTGATCAGGAATATATACAGGGTGAGATAAAGAAAACTGCAACAAAGTCAAACGACATAATTTTTACATTTTTTTTTTTTTTAAATTTTATTGAATGAAAGCAAAAAATATCGGAAATAGCATCAAATTTTAGATTAAGTTTAGATCTGTTTGAATTGGTCACCTTTGGCACGAATTATGGCCTTTAAACGGCCAATGAAATCGTCACACGCTGCCCGAATGTTGCTCTGCGGTATTTTGGCCCATTCCCGGTCCGGCGAAGCGCTTGAGGTAATCGACACTTTGGTATTTTTTTAGTGCCACCCTTGCTTTCCAAAATACTCCTGACACAATAGTCCAACGGATTGGTATCCGGAGTTTTTGGTGGCCGCACAACGACTGGAAATGAAGCGAGGAACCTCATTTTGTTACTATTGGGTTGCGGGTGCTGAGTCCTGTTGGAATGTCCAAGGTCTGCGGCCAAAATGTTTGTGTGCCCTCCAGAATATTTTCGCAATAATATTCGGCATTTATTCTGATGCCACGGTCGATTAATATGAGCGGAGAGCGACCATCGGCTGTTATGGCGGCCCACACCATCACCATGGCGGACGCTTGAGTTCTGGTGGCCCACCCGAGGGTGCACATTTTCAGCTGACCTCTTTGGCAAGTAAACACGATCGTTTTGTTTGTTTATAAACTTCTGGATAACGAATGTTTTCTCATCGGAGATCGGAGAAAACTAAATTTGATAGTTCACCACTTTCGGCCAAGCGAATCAACTCTTTAGCTCTTTTAAGTCTATTTCCTTTCTGTTGCGGTGTAAGATCTTGCACTTTTTGGAATTTCAATGGTTTTACCCCGAGCTCATTTTTAAATATTTGCCGAATGGAATATTGCGATATGTTCAGCTCACGAGCCATTTTTAGGCCACTGCGACGCTGGTTTCGATCAAGTCGCTTCTTTACTTTTCGAACCATTTCTGCTGATGTTGCTGTATTCTTCCATCCACTTCCTTGACATCGGGCTACGTTACCAGTCACATTTAAATGCTGGAGTATATCGGCACCTCCTGATATTCGTTATTTTGATGATTTTAGAGACATTATTTACCGGAATTGTTTCAAAATTAATATTTAAAGCTCGTAAAAGATACTACGGCTTAAGGCAGAAAATGGACCATGTAGGTCCACGTCTTCGTATAGCCCGCATATAACGGTACCTCCCGATATTGGGTATTTTGGTTATTTTCTAAACATTATTTACCAGAACTATTTCAAATTTAGTATTTGATGTTCGTAATGAATGCTACAGCCTATGACAGAAAATTGTCTGTGCAGGTCCACGACTTCGTGTAGCCCCCATATAACGGTACCCCCCGATATTCGGTATTTTGATGATTTTAGCGACATTATTTACCGGAATTGTTTCAAATTTCGCATTTGAAGTTCGTAATGGATACTACAGCCTATGACAGAAAATTGTCTGTGCAGGGCCACGTCTTCGTATAGCCCCATGTTACGTTACCTCCCGATATTCGGTATTTTGGTGATTTTAGGGACATTATTTACCGGAACTGTTTCAAATTTCGCATTTGAAGTTCGTAGTGGATACTGCAGCCTATGACAGAAAATTGTCTGTGCAGGTCCACGTGTTCGTATAGTCCCCATATAACTGTACCACCCGATATTCGGTACTTTTTGCTGATTTTAGCGACATTATTTACCGGAATTGTTCAAATTTCGCATTTAAAGTTCTTAGTGGATACTACAGCCAAAGACAGAAAATTGTCAGTGCAGGTTCATGTTTTATAACCCCCATGGTACCTCCCTATATTCGGTATTTTGATGATTTTAGCTACATTATAAACAGATTTATTTTTCAAGTTTCGCATTTGAATATTGTAATAGCTTGTGACAATAGTTGCCTATGCAGGTCGTCCACATCGTCGTATGGACCCTAATATACGGCTACATTCGGTATTTGTAAGATTTTAACAGAATTTTTAACGGATCTTATTTTATTATTTTTTTTTTTTTTTTTGAAAATTGTTAAATTTGTACCAAATGGTGGAGGGTATTCAAAGTTCGGCCCGGCCGAATTTACAGTTTTTTTTTTTTTTTTTTTAATTTCATGGCCATGACTAGCTTAGCCTGCAATAATTTTCTTATTCCACATGCGGAATATCCACTCCCCAAGAATGATATTTGTTACCAGATTACCTCTAAAAACTGTCAGGCTTGGGCATCTGGTAGCCCTCCGAAATAGAATACAGTTATTTATGGAAAATAGTTAATCTCCCTTTTTGTATTCGTTTTTTTCCGAACTTGTTTTGCTAAATGACTGACATGGAAATACGTCACGTTGAGTGTGATTATTACGATTTTTGTGATTTCCGGATAACTCTATGGCGTGACTTCATTTTTTATTTCACAATTTTTCCCCCCTCCGTCTTCTTTCATTGCCTGCACATTCACAAAGAGAAACTCTGGCATTGAAGATGAAGCTGAATTTTGCCAACGCTTGCCGTTTTCTTCTTCCTTCTTTGGCTGGCCAAAGAAATGTCATGTACCTGACATCCAGAGATTGCACCTTACAACGTACAATGGTCGCTGGACGTCAACTGTTTTTCGTCACGGACTCCAGCAGTCAGGAACAATATCGTCATTCGCGTTGTCCTCGTCGTCATCATTTACAAGCATTGTCCTCTGGCACACCTGGCCTTCCGTAAAATGTTTTCGTGCATTTCTTGCATACTGCATTGGCTTCTTTTGGGATGGCAGTTGGAAGGAGAGTGCGAGGAGGGTCAACATTTTCAATAAATTCTCACAAAGTGTGTAAACTGGCTTTCTTTCATTCTGCCTTTTTGCTGGCCAGCCAGACTTGGAGTCAGGCAGTCAGTCAGTCCGTCATGCATTTCATTTGTTGTGTACAACAAACTACCGATGTCCAATCCAATCCCAGCTCTGTTGTGGATGTGGATGCCATTTAATATGGGCAACAATTTCTGTTGCATACTTTTAGGCGGTTGTTTTGGTCCATTGCCTTTTGCAATGGGTATTTGTGAGTTCATTCATTCTGCCAGCCAGCCAGCGAGCAACTGTCATTTACCTCGGCCTTTCACACCCTGCAAAAGAAAAAAACCAACGGGAGAATGCAATCAACTCTCATTTAACAGCATCATTTGTCACTTGAGTTTATGGCAAAAGTATCCTGTCGAGTAGCTGTTGTAACACTTATTGTTGCATTTTTTATGGCCAGCATAAGCTGTTGACTGTTGCACTGCTGCATTCTACAGGACTCCCACAAACAACCTCATCCATGGCGGGATTTTTCAAACTGGTCATTGTTAGCTTTTGAGAAAAAAAAGAGAACTTCGCCTCTCTCTCTCTACCTCTCTCTCGTTCTCTTTGACTCCCTGGTCATGGTGATGGCTCCTCACGGCTCCTCTGATGGCCATGATGAACTCCAGTCTATTTTTGTTTACAAATAGAAAATATAATTTATTCTTATTTTTTTCGTCCTCCATGCCATCGCTATGGAGCTCCTCAGGACATATATTATTAATATTAATGATTTTGTTGTTATTTATTGTTGTTGACTAAATAACATTATTTGAAATGATTTGATATTATCTCGCATGCAAAACGAATTGCTGGAGTGCGAAGAAGTGGGGATGGCGTAGACGTGTAATACACCAGGGCAATCATGTGAAAATAACGAAATTGGATTAGGGGATTGTAGCGGACACACCATTATTATTTATATATTTATGTGTTATTTAATTTTATATCATGATTTGTTTGCATTATTATTATAACATCAATTATTTTACATTAACTTGAACTGTAATTTTGCTCGAGTGTTCAGATAATTAATTTTGTTATATGCCAAGAATAAGAGAATATGTTGTTTTGTGTTAAGTAACTGCATTTCGTTGATGATTATTGAGTGATGCTCTAATTGTTCTCTAGTGCTCTCGCATAAGTTCAATGAAATGAGTTTATTTTGACATTATTGTAAAATACCTATGAGAGATTGAGTGATTGTTTTTCTTTCTTTCTTTTACAAGTGATATTGTTATTGTGATTATTTTGTTTACACTCAATCACTCTCAATTTCATGTTTTAATCATTCCACGTGTTTATGATCTCGCCTATATAAGTACACGTATTAGGCTAAGTTTGTCATTCTTGGAGTTGCTTTTGAAAATAAAGTATCAAACACAAGAATATCATCGTCTTTTATTTTATAAAATCTCTAGTATTAAGTGGACGGCATTGGACATTTTGTGTCTGTGTTGACCCTTGATACTGAAAATATTATAAAGTGGATAAAAACGTTTCTAGACGGAAACGTCTGTCTCGTTATATCTACGATATAATATAAGATATTTTAATAAAATAACAAAGAGACAAAAACCCCTAAATATTAGGATTAGTGGTCTCCCCACGAACCCTACAAGTGGCGCCCAACAAAAAAAAAAAAAAAATATTGTTCCAGAAATTTAGCAGAAACCAAAAATTGCCTATTTGACGCAAATCGTGTAGCAGAATCCATAATCTGTTGCATTTTACCGCCGGCAAACGCAAATTAGTACTGCGAGTGATTTGTTGTTGGTACACTGGTAAGGTATCATTTGGTTGTTGTTGTCATTCGGAATAATTGGGGAGAGAAGTTGCACCAGTTTGAAAAAGGGTAACCAAGTCTGTGTTTTAAAAAGTGTGGAATATGAGACGAAGTCCCAGAAATACACCACCAGTCCGACAAGGTACTGTGAATCATATAGATGGTGAATTACCAGGTGTGTCAGGTAATGTTCAAAACTCTGTTCCTCAACAAAATTCAGATCCACTTAGAAATAGTGGAAATCCCAATGTGTCCTGGCAAAATGAAGCTCGAACTCCAACAAATTCCCCAATATTTTTTAATGTTACGGAGGAAATGTTAAGAAATCTTCTAGGTGGCTTAGCAGCCAGGGAAAAGCCAAAGAATAGTACTTTTAGCACATGCACATCTCGTTTTAATGGAGACAGAAATTCGACCAAAGTTGAAGACTTTATTGCGACCATATTGGTATATAAAGAATCCGAGAATATCACTGATGTCCATGCACTAAATAGCCTCCCGTTACTTCTAGAGGGTTATGCTTCCACGTGGTGGCAAGGTGTACAAGATGAAGCTAAAACATTCCCAGAAGCAATTGATCTTTTAAGAAAAGCGTTTGCTCCGCCAAAGCCAGATTGGCGCATATATAGCGAGATTTTTCAAGACAAACAAAAAATGTTTGAAACTACAGATGCATTTGTATGCCGAAAAAGATCTTTGTTTGCTCAACTGTCTGACAAGTTGCCAGAGAAGATGATGATAGATATGATTTTTTCACAGCTAAATATACACATCAGGGAAAGAATACCCCGTAACAGTGTTTCATCATTTCAAGAACTGCTGGCTAAGGCCAGAGAAGTAGAGATGTTAGCCAACGAAAATAGAGAGGAGAAAATAGATCGAAAACTCGACATTGAAAATTCCAGTAAGAGGCAAGTGAAATGTTCATATTGTCGTAAAAAGAATCACACTGTTGAAAATTGCTACAAGAAAATTGAGGCAGATAAGCATTCTAATAATAAAGCCCCAGAAACAAAGCTGAATTGCTACGGGTGCGGTGCGGCTGGTTATTACCGATCTAATTGTCCTTTCTGTAATAAAGATAAACCCCGCGCTAGTACTGGAAAATTGGATTTTAATTCTCTAAGTGTCGGAGTAGCAGGACGAAATATTCCAGTTGTAGATGTCAATATACAAGCCATGCAGGGAGAGGCATATTTTGATACAGCGGCGAGGACAAGTGTAGCAGGACAACTTTTGTTTGAAAAGTTTAAGGCAATCGGATTACCATTTGAAAAAAGTATTGCTCAAATTGTCCTAGCTGACGGAATCGTCCGCAATGAAATCGTTTTTTTCAACAACAGCTAGTATTATAATAGGAAAAAGGTTTAAACGTATTAAATTCATATGCCTGCCTAAAGCAAAAGGAAATAGAACTCTTCTCGGTATAGACTTCCTCGAAGAATGCGGTATTGTTCTAGATCTTGCACAAAGAGCATGGTATTTTAAAGATGAGCCTGGAAAATTTTTTCTTTTCAAAATGCAAGAAGCTGCTCCAATAAACAACATAATGGTCGAAGATCCGCAAAAAAAGTACAGAGATGATGTTAACATTTTTTTCAAGAATTTTGAAAACCTTAATTCTAACAATAATGACTACTCTCCAGGATATACAAACAAGTTATTCGCTGATTCGCTGTCTGAAGAAGTAATTGTAGACAAGCCCTCAAATCTATTCCCACCTATGAAAAAGCAAAAGATGGAAGACTACTGTAAGGAAATTTTTGAGTCTTTGGAGCTAAATGCCATAGATTTTACTCTGAGGCATAATGAGGCAATTCTTCTTATTGATTCGGAAAAAGAATCTATTGAAAGTCTGCTTAAGGAAGAGAGCCAAATATTTGAAGATATAGATGTGCCGATATCGGAGGTAGAACACTATATTAACACTAACAATCATAGTCCAATTTCAACAGCGCCATATCGCATATCCCCTAAAATGAAAACGTTGCTGAGACAAGAGCTGGATGAAATGTTGAAGAAAAATATAATAGCGGAAACGGAGTCTCCATGGGCATTTCCGGTTGTTTTAATTCCAAAGAAGGATAATAAAATTAGACTCTGCGTAGATTACCGACGCCTGAATGCTATTACAGTAACTGATACGTATCCTCTACCAAGAATGGATGATCTTCTACATACTGCGAAGACAACTCCATTCATGTCCACCCTTGATTTGAGATCCGGATATTGGCAGATTAAAATAGCAGAAAAGGACAAATTAAAGACCGCATTTACTACACCCTTTGGAATTTTTATCTTCAATAGAATGCCGTTCGGGTTAAAGAATGCTCCGGCGACTTTCCAACGCTTAATAGACAAATTTCGCACTGGTTTACCCAATATTACAATTCTGGCTTATCTCGATGATATAATTATATGCTCAAGTAGCCTTGAAGGTCACATAATCGATTTGAAGAAAACATTCCAAAGACTTCGAGATTTTGGATTCCATTTAAATCGTGATAAATGTAATTTTTGTTTACCGAAAGTTAAATATCTCGGTCATATATTAACAACTGAAGGATTAAAAGTTGACCCCGAGAAAACTCAGGCTATTATAAAACGTCCCAGACCTTTGAATCCTAAACAAGTCATATCCTTTTTGCAGACATGTTCGTGGTATAGACGTTTATTCCAAATTTCGCAGACGTGGCGAAACCACTATCTGATCTCACAAAGAAAAATGCTAAATGGATATGGACGGAAAGGGAGCAAACTGCGTTTGAAAAATTAAAACATCTCCTAGTTTCACCTCCAATTTTGAAGCAAATTAATGAGACAAAGCCTTTTAAAATAATGACCGATGCAAGTAATTATGCCTTGGGAGCTGTATTGATCCAGGGGGAGAAGGATGAGGAACATCCTATAGAATATGCCAGCAGGTTGTTACTTCCGGCCGAAAGAAATTATTCAACCACAGAACGTGAAGCCTTGGCGGTGGTTTGGGCTATCCAAAAGTTTCGTGGATACGTTGAAGGGTCAGAAGTACAAGTGCTTACGGACCATCAACCATTGAAATGGCTCTTCAGTTTAAAAAGCCCCACTGGACGACTCGCCAGGTGGGCATTACAACTTCAAATGTATAATATCACTTTTGGTTATACACCTGGCCGCAAAAATGCTGTTGCAGATACGTTATCGAGACCACCATGTCCTGATGAAAATCACAATGATAGCACTTGTGAAATTTGTTCCATTAGAATTGATTTTCCGAGGAAAGGGGCTGAAGAGATTAGAAAGGCACAAATGGAAGATGAGGATATTAAGGATATAATCCAATCCTTCGAAAAGGATGATGAAAACGTGATTCGTTACATCAACAGAGGCTTCATCATGCAAGATGGAGTATTATATAGATTTTGTCATGAAGAAGATTCAGAAAATGGGCAACTGGTTGTTCCAAAATCCATGCGGCATATCATTCTTTATAATCACCACGATGAACCGACAGCTGGGCATTATGGTATTGAGCGGACTATAAATCGTATTACTCCTCACTATTATTGGCCAAAAATGAGATCTGAGATTCATCAATATGTAAAATCTTGCATAGATTGTAAAAGGTATAAGGCTAATAATATGAAACCTTCTGGCTTACTTCAGACTGTATCTAGTAACCAGAGATTTGAAATTGTTGCGATTGATCTGTTTGGGCCATTACCTAGTACAAAAAGAGGAAATCAATGGATATTGATTGTTGAGGATTTGTGTAGTCGCTGGACTGAATTATTCGCTCTTCGAGAGGCATCGGCTGAAAATTGTGCCATTATATTATTAAATGAAATATTTCTGAGATATGGAATTTCAAGAAGGATCCATTCGGATAATGGTTCTCAATTTATTTCATCGGTAATGCAGAAGCTGACCTATTGCTTGAAAATTGAACAAAGTTTTACACCTGTCTATCATCCGGAAGCTAATCCAGTAGAAAGGAAAAATAGGGACTTAAAAGTGCAGTTATCTATTCACGTTGGGAAAGATCACACATTATGGGATACAAATCTTCCTGCGATCAGATTCGCCATGAACACTGCGAAATGTTCCACAACCAATTATACACCTGCATATCTTACGTTCGGAAGAGAACTAAGAACTCCACTGGATGTGCAACATGACCTCCGTGCTATAGTGAATGCCGAGAATTTTGTACCACAAATAACACCACACCTGCTTAGACTAGCAGATACTTTTAAAAGAGCTAAAGAGAACGAAGAAATAATGCAAGATAAAAATAAAACATACGTTGATGCAAAAAGAATCCCACAGAAGAAAATAAATATTGGTGATCGTGTACTCGTCTCAACACACATTCTTAGCAACAAAGATAAAGGCCTGACATCAAAATTTGTACCACGACGTGACGGTCCCTATATTGTCATGGAAAAGAAGGGATCTAATACATATTCGGTTGCAACGTTAGAAAATCCCACAATTCCACTGGCAACATACCATTCGTCGGATCTACTTTTATATGATGGACGTGAGGAGGTTCCAATATATCCCTTGCGACAAAGAGGAAGACCGAAGAAGTGCAACATAAACAATACCAATGATAACCAAACCACTGAAACTACAACAACCGCTAACAACACAACAACAGATGTAAATGTTCCAGATACACCAAACTTAGAAACTAATAATGACAATGTGCCATTGAGAAGATCTCTGAGAAAAAGGAAACATACAGGAGGTGTCTAGTACTGCCACATCATCAGAGACGATTTCTGAGGCAGAGGGGGAGGCTGTAGCGGACACACCATTATTATTTATATATTTATGTGTTATTTAATTTTATATCATGATTTGTTTGCATTATTATTATAACATCAATTATTTTACATTAACTTGAACTGTAATTTTGCTCGAGTGTTCAGATAATTAATTTTGTTATATGCCAAGAATAAGAGAATATGTTGTTTTGTGTTAAGTAACTGCATTTCGTTGATGATTATTGAGTGATGCTCTAATTGTTCTCTAGTGCTCTCGCATAAGTTCAATGAAATGAGTTTATTTTGACATTATTGTAAAATACCTATGAGAGATTGAGTGATTGTTTTTCTTTCTTTCTTTTACAAGTGATATTGTTATTGTGATTATTTTGTTTACACTCAATCACTCTCAATTTCATGTTTTAATCATTCCACGTGTTTATGATCTCGCCTATATAAGTACACGTATTAGGCTAAGTTTGTCATTCTTGGAGTTGCTTTTGAAAATAAAGTATCAAACACAAGAATATCATCGTCTTTTATTTTATAAAATCTCTAGTATTAAGTGGACGGCATTGGACATTTTGTGTCTGTGTTGACCCTTGATACTGAAAATATTATAAAGTGGATAAAAACGTTTCTAGACGGAAACGTCTGTCTCGTTATATCTACGATATAATATAAGATATTTTAATAAAATAACAAAGAGACAAAAACCCCTAAATATTAGGATTAGTGGTCTCCCCACGAACCCTACAGGATTGAATTTATGTAGAATTAAATGATGTTGATGATGATGGCAGTCGGAGGCAAATGACATAGTGGAATAATAAGATTATTGCAGGCTAAGCAAGTCATGGCCATGAAATTTAAGAATAGAAAACAAGTAAAAAAGCTGTAAGCTCGGCCAGGCCGAACTTTGAATACCCTCCACCACTTGGTACAAATTTGGGAATTTTCAAAAAAAAAAAATAAATAAATAAATAAAAAAAAATAAAAAATAAAATCCGTTAAAAATTCTGTTAAAATCTTAAAAATACCGAATGTAGCCATATATTGGGGTCTATACGAGCACGTGGACGACCTGCAGAGGCAACTTTTGTCATAAGCTATTACAATATTTAAATGCGAAACTTGAAAAAAATATCTGTTTACAATTTAGCTCAAATCATCAAAATACCGAATATAGAGAGGTACCATGGGGGTTATAAAACGTGGACCTGCACAGAAAATTTTCTGGCATAGGCTGTAGTATCCACTACGAACATCAAATACCAAATTTGAAACAATTACGGAAAAATAATGTCGCTAAAGTCATCAAAATACCGAATATCGGGAGGTACCGTTATTTGGGGGCTATGCGAAGACGTGGACTTGCACAGACAATTTTTTGTCATAGGCTACAACAGCCATTACGAAGTTGAAATACAAAATTTGAATCATTTCCGGTAAATAATGTCGCTAAAATCATCAAAATACCGAATATCGGGTGGTACTGTTATATGGGGCCTATACAAAGACGTGGACTTGCACAGACAATTTTTTGTCATAGGCTACAGCAGCCATTACGAACTTGAAATACAAAATTTGAAACAATTCCGGTAAATAATGTCGCTAAAATCATCAAAATACCGAATATCGGGTGGTTCCGTCATATGGGGGCTATGCGAAGACTTGAACCCGCACAGACAATTTTCTGTCATAGGCTGTAGTATCCATTACGAACTTTAAATGCGAAATTTGAAACAATTCCAGTAAATAATATCGCTAAAATCACCAAAATACCGAATATCGGGAGGTACTGTTATATGGGGCCTATACAAAGACGTGGACTTGCACAGACAATTTTTTGTCATAGGCTACAGCAGCCATTACGAACTTGAAAAACAAAAATTTGAAACAATTCCGGTAAATAATGTCGCTAAAATCATCAAAATACCGAATATCGGGTGGTTCCGTCATATGGGGGCTATGCGAAGGCGTGGACCCGCACAGACAATTTTCTGTCATAGGCTGTAGTACCCATTGCGAACTTCAAATACAAAATTTGAAACAATTCCGGTAAATAATGTCGCTAAAATCATCAAAATACAGAATATCGGGAGGTACCGTTATATGGGGCTATACAAAGGCGTGGACCTACATAGCCAATTTTCTGTTATAGGCTGCAGTATTCATTACGAATGTCAAATACAAAATTTGAAACAATTCCGGTAAATAATGTCGCTAAAATCATCAAAATACCGAATATAGGGAAGTAACATTTTAATGGGGTTATGCGAAGACGTGGACCCGCACAGACAATTTTCTGTCATAGGCTGTAGTACCCATTGCGAACTTCAAATACAAAATTTGAAACAATTCCGGTAAATAATGTCGCTAAAATCATTAAAATACCGAATATCGGGAGGTACCGTTGTATGGGGCTATGCGAAGACGTGGACCAGCACAGACAATTTTCTGTCATAGGCCGTAGTATCCATTACGAACATCAAATACCAAATTTGAAACAATTACGCTGTGTAGTGCCGCTAAAATCATCAAAATACCGAACATCGGGAGGTACCGTTATATGGGGGCTATACGAAGACGTGGACCTGCACAGACAATTTTTTGTCATAGGCTGTAGTATCCATTACGAACTTTAAATACCAAATTTAAAAACAATGCAGACATAATACACAGTTGAGTAAAATTTTATCAACCTAATTCATTTCGTTCGGAAGCTAGAGTGATTTCCACAGACGGATAGACGGACAGACGGACGGAGATTGCTAAATCGACATAGAATTTTATGCTGATCAAGAATATATATACTTTGTGGAGCCTAAAATGTATATTTCGAGGTGTTACAATCGGAATGACAAACTCAATATACCCTCCATACTATGGTGGAGGGTATAAAAATATTGAACTATACCTTTTAACTTTTTATACCCTACACTACAAGGTGGTCAGGGTATTATGTCTTTGTGCATTTGTTTGTAACAGGCAAAAGGAAATGAGATAGAACCATAGTTCCTTTTGATGATCTGCATAGAATCACATTCTGAGTCGATTTATGCATGTCCGCCCGTCCGTCCATGTATTTTTGTAAACAAAGTACAGTTCGCATTTATTGCCCTATCCAGATGAAATTTTGCACAAATCATTTGTTTGGCCCAAGGACGAACCCTATTGAAATTGGAGATAATCAGTCAAAATTTAGATATAACTCCCATTTATATCTTCGTCCGATTTGCACAATAAAAGGTGCACCAAACGTGTAATATCAGCCCGAATTGTATGAAATTTTGCACATACAACCAAATTAGGCCTGAAAATAAGTATGCCAAATTGGATCGAAATCGGTTCAGATTTGGATATAGCTCCCATATAAAACTTCGACCGATTTACGTTTTATTGTGCACCAAACGTCTAATGTTTGTCCAAATGGGATGGAATTTATGAGCGAAATGAGTCTAAAAGCTAGTATGTAAAATTTGGTGAAGATCGGTCCATGTTCATCCGATTTGTTATATTTATTAACCACAGCCGTAATATGCACTCCGTAACAACGATATTCAGGGAAATATATCAAATACAGCTCAGAAATATCTGTGCCAAATTTTATTGAAATCGGTTCCGATATGGATATAGCTCCCATATATATCTTTATCCGATTTCAAATTAATTGTGCACCAAATGGGCAATACAAGTCCGAATTTAAAAGATACTAATGCTTCGGCATATATAATCCTTTGAACTTTAAATTAATAATAATAATAATAATAATAATAATAATAATAATAATAATAATAATAATAATAATAATAATAATAATAATAATAATAATAATAATAATAATAATAATAATAATAATAATAATAATAATAATAATAATAATAATAATAATAATAATAATAATAATAATAATAATAATAATAATATAATAATAATAATAATAATAATAATAATAATAATAATAATAATAATAATAATATAATAATAATAATAATAATAATAATAATAATATAATAATAATAATAATAATAATAATAATAATAATAATAATAATAATATAATAATAATAATAATAATAATAATAATAATAATAATAATAATAATAATAATAATAATAATAATAATAATAATAATAATAATAATAATAATAATAATAATAATAAAATAATAATAATAATAATAATAATAATGATAATAATAATAATAATAATAATAATAATATTAATAATAATAATAATAAATAATTATAATAATTATAATTATATAATTATAACCAGTAAAGAAAGTCTTAAAGTCGGGCGGCCTCTCTCTCTTAAAATGTGAAATAACTTGTTTTTTCTATAGAAGAGGTCTTCTCTCATAAAATGTATTTCTCTCATAAATGTATTTTGGATTTTTATGGCCTTTCCTTTAGAAGTAGGTTTCAGTAGTGACTTCTTCATGATGCAAATTTTTGAACTCATAACAATTTATCGGATACTCCATATTGAAAAATTGTCATTGGCGGAAAGATTTTACCATGGAACGTGACCTTCTAATTATGGATATTTGAATATTCAAACAATTTTTAAACATTTTTTACGTGTCATAAAATTTCTTAAAATTTCTACCCCAAAATGAATTTCAGCATCTTTTGAATTATTTTTAATTAAAACAAAAAAAAAAACTCTATTAACCACACATAAATATTTCTCACCTTTTTCTCTGTCTGTTCTTCTTCCAGGTATGTTGCAATCAAACAAAACGATCAATTTGTATGACGAACATTTTAACATGGATGGGTCTGGTGGGGGTAAGATCAGCATGAATAATATTTCGATTTCCTATGAAACAAGAAATTAACAAAATATTTTTTGATATTATTTAAATTAAATACAACAACAAAAACGCCAAAAAAGGTGATCCCAAAAAATTGCCGAGGTAAAACATGAAAAGGCCATTAGCAGTGCATAAACAGATAATTAGAGGCAGTTGGGAGTCTGGAGTTTTTTTTTTTTTTGGAATATTCATAATCTTCTGAGTTAATTGGGACAAAATGAGCAATAAACATGTATAACTTATTCACCATGGGGTCGAATACCACACTAAAGTCATATTTCTTTCAAACTTCATTAATTGGCCAAAATAAAAATATTTTTATGAAATCTGTTATGGCTGATAAATTTCTTTTATAGATGAAAACTCATCTTCCACGGAATTTTTCATGGTGGAAAACTTATATCCGATAAACTTTTCCATAAAAGAGAATTTTTCCTGATAAATTTTGTTGTGAAAAAAAAATCATTTCTGATGAACTTTTCTATGAAAGAAAATGGATCTCCAATAAACTTAGCTCTACCTAAAAATGTCATCTCCGAGAAACTTATCTTAATGGGAAATGTTGTGTCCGATAATTATACCCTCAGCCATATGTTTAGAGAGGGTATACATCACTTGATACGGCCAAAACTTGCCTGATAGTAATAATGGTTTTAGATCCTATGTCTATTTAGACCAAACCTGTTTCAGGATATTTGGAGTCGATCTAGCGATGTCCTTCCGCCTGTCCGTCTGTATGTCTGTCTGCCTGGCTGGTGCGTACGAAACTTTCGAAGGGCGTATCCTACTTGGTCCAAACTTGGTACATCGTAAAATTTTTTATCAAACTTAGATTAATTTCGGAGATGGGCAATGCCACTCCACACCTTCTGGTACCTCCCCCACAAATGGTCGAAATGTTAAAAAAAAAACAAATAGCGTTACTGTACAGAAAAGGAAAGGATACTCCGGTTTCGCTCCCAGTTAGGTCGGGTCCGAAAATGGACAATATCGGTGCACTGCATCAAGTACCTTCCCCGCTAAGGGTCAAAATAATGAATAATTATAGCTATTATAAAATGTAACATAAGAGTCCGATTTGCATCAAATTATACACATCAGAATATTTTTATTAGCAAATGTTCTGGTGGGAAAATAAAATATATCGGTCCACTATTTCTGATACCTCCCCCACAAGGTTTCAGAATTTTGAATATCCATGAAACTCATAAAATGCAAAATTAGCATCTTAATCCATTCAGACTTGGCACATCTCAATATTTCTACAACACGAAATCTGCTATAAGGTTTGTAAGGATCAGACCATTTCTTCTGAAATAACTCCGGTGAATAATGTCGTATAAATCTTCAAAATACCGGATATAGGGAGGTAGCATTATATGGGGGTTATACCAACACTAGGTCAACGTGCTGGTATATACACTAGTGGCCAAAACTAAAGCAACTTAAATCGCAAAGACAATTAACGTCCTGTAACTTTTACAAAAATAAACAAATCGTAATTATTTTTCCAGTATTAAATAAGGCGTTTAATTCACTTTTAAGAAACTAAAAATAAAAATACAAAAATAATTTTGAACGAAAACTAATGCGTGGAAAACTAAAATGACCCAATTTTTGCTTGGTCAAAACTAAAGCAACTTTTGATTTTTTATTTAAAAATAATTAAATTTTGGCTAGTAGTCGATAGCATAACCATTATTTTGGATAGCAGCTGCACACCTACGAGGCATTAAATCTATAACACGCTCAATTTGATCCTTGGGTGTGCTTTCCCAGGCACCCCAAATTCTTTAGAAAATATTGTGCTTATTTATTTCCGAATCTCGGTTGATCTTCCTTCCTATCTACGATACTCCAAAGGTTTTCTACGAAGTTTAGGTCAGGTGATTGTGCCGGCCATAACAAAACATCAATTTTTGACTCCCGCAACCAATATTTGACAAGTTTTGATACATGTTTGGGATCATTGTCATGCTGAAACACCCAAATCAGCCGAATATTTTACTCAGCGTAAGGGAACAACGTGATGTCCAACACATCTTTGTAAACAAACCTATCCAAAACTTCCTTTATTTTATGGATAGGCCCAAGTCCACAGAAAGAAAAACAGCGCCACGCCATTTTTGACCCTCCCTCATGCTTCACCGTACCTTTGCAACACTGCGGCTTGAGTCCTTCATTTTTTTGTCTTCTCACCGTAAAATTTTTCACGTATGAGCCTTTAATATTAAACTTAGACTCTCCCAGAAATAATGTTTTTTCCATTGAGCTTGATTCCACTTAATATTATCGTTTCCGAAAGCCTTTTTGATTTTTTCAGATATAAATGGTTTTTTGATGTCTTACGGGCATGCAGACCAGCTGCCACTACTCGTCTACGCACTGATCTCGAGCTTATATCCAATGACTGCTCTCTCACCAATCCAGTTGAACTCTTAAATAGTTATTTTTTATTTCTCTCACAATTTGTGGATCAGTACGGGCTGAAGTTTTTCATGGCCTTCATCCGTTATAGACAGTTACTATTGATCCAGTTCCAAAAAACCGACTTAGTATACAGAAATAATTATAAATTAACATAAATATTTATGAAATATTTCTCGGAAATCATTTTCTGTGATATGTTGTTTTGATAGTCACTGATAATTTGCTGTTTTATTCAGGTACTGTATTTGCTTCTAGCCATTTTTAAAATTTTTTTTGGGCAGTACTTAAAAACGAAAAGAAAAACACATACTGTTGTAAAAAACTTCTCAAAAAGGATTTATGACAAGCGAAATTATCGAAGGAAGCAAAAAGCGATAAATATCACAGTAAAAACAACTGAAATTGCAGCGGTTATATGAATGTGCAACAGAGTTGCTTCTGTTTTGTCCAAGCCAAAATCGGGTTAATTGACTTTACCAAAAATTATTTTTTATATAAAAATGAATTTTGGTCTTATGTTTTAGGTTTTTAAAAAGTGAATAAAGTACCTAATGTAAAAATAGAAAAACTTTCTCCTTTTCTTCATTTTTGAAAAAGTTACAGGGCATTCATTCTCCTTGTAATTTCAGTAGCTTTAGTTTTGGCCACCAGTGTACCTCATTTTCAATACCAAGTCCAGTAAAAAAGACTTTGCATACTATTGTCATGTCATAAGTCATGCCCAAGAAACTTCTCTTTTTGTGAAAGAATAAATCCCATAATTATACCCTACACCACAAGGTGGTCTGGGTATTATGTCTTGTGCATTTGTTTGTAACAGGCAAAATGGAACGAGATATACCAATATTTCCTTTTGATGACCTGCATAGAATCACATTCTGAGTCGTTTTATGCATGTCCGTCCGTATGTTCATGTATTTTTGTAAACAAAGTACAGGTCGAATTTTTGGCACGATTCATATGAAATTTTGCACAAGGACGAACCCTATTGAAATTGTTGAGAATTGGTTCAAATTTAGATATGGCTTCCATATATATCTTCAACCGATTTCGGTTTAATTATGCACCAAATGACCAATATCAGTCCAAATGATCTGTATTTTAGCACATCTGACCTAATTCAGTACTTTTTTCTAGTACATCGAATTTGGTGAAAATCGGTTCAGATATAGCTATAGCTCCCATATATATGTTTCATTCGATTTGGGGTTTTAAATCCCTCACGTGCATAATATGCACTCCACCACAATGATCTTTGGTACCAGATAATAAGTGCCTTAAATTTTGTCAAGATCGGTTCAGATTTGGATATTGCTCCCACATATATCTTATTACGATTTCAGGTATATTGTGCATCAAACTGCATTTTGGCACGAAATTCAGAATAGAAGCAAGCAATTCAAATCTTTGTGAAAATCGGTTCAGATATAGCTAGCGATTTGGTGTTTAAGTCCCACACGTTCGAAATATGCACTTCACAAGAACAATATTTGGTACCAGATACAGCCTAGAAATGTCTCTATAAAATTTTATCGAGATCAGATCAGATCAGATTTCGATACAGCTCCCATATATATCTTTGTCCGATATCAGGTTAATTGTGCATCAGGAGGCTAATATGAGCCCAAATGAACTGAATATTGGCAATTCCGACTGAATTCATCCTTGAAACAAGTTCTTCAAATTTGGTGAATATCGGTTCAGATATAGCTATAGCTCCCATATGTATGTTTTATCCGATTGGGTGATAAAGATATTTCATACCGGACATCTGATGACAAATTTTATCGAGTTCGATTGAGATGTTTATATATCTCCGAAATAAATGTTCATACGATTTTACGCTTATTGTCCGCCATATATGTAATATCAGCCCAAATTGGATAGAATTTTTCATATTCAACCGAATTGTGCGGAAATATATATCGCTGCAAAATGTTTTTATACCCCCCACCATAGTATGGAGGGTATATTAAGTTTGCCATTCCGTTTGTAACACCTCAAATATACATTTTAGACCCCACAAAGTATATACATTCTTGATCAGCATAAAATTTTATGTCGATTTATCAATGTCCGTCCGTCTGTCCGTCTATCCGTTTGTCCATCTGTCCGTCTGTGGAAATCACTCTAGCTTCCGAACGAAATGAAGTAGGTTGATACAATTTTACTCAAATCTGTACTATGTCTGCAGGACTTTTGGTATTGAAAATGGGCCATGTAGGTCCACGTCTTCGTATAGCCCCTATATAACGGTACCCCCCGATATTGGGTATTCTGATGATTTTAGCGACATTATTTACCGGAATTGTTTCAAAATTAATATTTAATGTTCGTAACAGATGCTACAGCATAAAACAGAAAATGCGCCATGTAGATCCACGCCTTCATATAGCCCCCATGTAACGGTACCCCCCGATATTCGGTATTTTGATTATTTTAGCGACATTATTTACCGGAACTATTTCAAATTTGGTATTTGAAGTTCGTAATGAATATTATAGTCTATGACAGAAAATTGTCTTTGCAGGTCCACGTCTTCGTATAGCCCCCTTATAACGGTACCTCCCGATATTCGGTATTTTGATGATTTTAGCGACATTATTCACCGGAATTGTTTCAAATTTGGTATTTGAAGTTCGAAATGGATTCTACACCAGAAGGCAGAAAATTGTCTGTGCAGGTCCACGTCTTCGTATAGCCCCCATATAACTGTACCCCCCGATATTCGGTATTTTGATGATTTTAGCGACATTTTTTACCAAAATTGTTTCAAATGTTATATTTGATGTTCTTAATGGATACTACAGCCTATGACTAAAAATTGTCTGTGCAGGTCCCCGTCTTACAACTCCCATGGTTCCTCCCCATATTCGGAATTTTGATGATTTTAGCTACATTATAAACAGAATTTTTTTTTTTCAAATTTCGCATTTGAATATTGTAATAGCTTGTAACAAAAGTTGCCTATGCAGGTCCACGTCGTCGTACAGACCCTAATATATGGGTACATTCGGTATTTTTAAGATTTTAACAGAATTTTTAATGGATTTTATTTTTTTGAAAATTGTCAAATTTGTACCAAATGGTGGAGGGTATTCAAAGTTCGACCCGGCCGAACTTACATCTTTTTTACTTGTTTTCTTTTTCTTTTATTTTCATGGCCATGACTTGCTAGCCTCCAATATTCAGAATTTATATCGATTCAGAATTTGGATATAGTTTCCAAATTATGACTACTCTAAAGCCAAGATAAGCAGTCAAATAAGGTTCATAGTTGGTTTGATCTACTTCATAGAAATTCCCAATTAAATTTTTTTGTTACGGGAGCTCTAAATACGCATTGTGGTATAGGCTATCATATAGTCGGTCCCGCCCGACTTTTGACCTTTCCTTACTGATTTTATATATGAAAAAAAAAAAATAAAAATTTCATTGACTACTTTTTACAGGCTGCACGCGTTGCCATAATTTCCTGAATATATACATTGTGTTCATAAAAAAAATCGACCGACCGACTTACCCAGACAGCTATCGACAATAATTCACCTGCCCATTAATTCCAAACAAATACTTAACATTTTTTTTTTTCAATAAGTTTTTTTATTACAATTTTCACGATTTTTATTCTCGCCGCGATTTAATGCAATTCAATTCATTTCATTTGAAATGAAAACGTTTACGAATGACATGACTAATGACAGCTGGAGAGGTGCATTCAATGTAGCAGCGGCGGTACTTCTTTCGTAAGTGAAATATGAAAAATGCGAAAAGAAAATCGATATGAAAACTGCATTTTGTGCCTACCCACCAACCACTGGATGCAGGAGCACCACCTGAAGCACAAGAGGGGTGGTGGGGGGTGAGAAGTTGTGGCCCCATATGACTCCATTTTTCCAGCAGCGGCATTCATTTATTTACCCCATCATCCATCCATTCATTCAACGAATGAATGGCCAGGCATTCAATCGATGGCAGGCATGTTTACATTAATGTTATTTGCTTGTTTTAAAATGAGATATCATCGATACTTGCACTTAAGGAGTATTATCCATGTTTATGTTTATAATTTTGAGTTGTGTTTCTTTTTTTTAATTTTTGTGTTCACTTAAATACTCAAATCGTTTTATTGAACATGTGTTATGCATTTTCATTGTAATCATAATTATTTCAATAAAAAACAGATTTTTTTGAAAAAAAAAAAACATCATCGAAGTAATTGAGTAATTTTTTTGTAAATACAAAGACTTCGTTTATTGGATTACCAATTGGTATTCTCATATTTCCTCAATTGTGGATTTTTTGTAGAAAATATCATCCATGGAGACTTCTCATGCATACAAAATCAGCTGTAGTGAATTTTTCTAAAGTAGAGGTCGCTAGCCATGAACTTTACCATAGAAAAATTACTAAGTTTTGCAATGGTCACCAATAATGACCTGGTCTATATGACCTGGAAGCCGCATCAAGACTTATCCAAAAGAAACAAGTAAAAAAGCAGATAAGTTCGTCCGGGCTGGGAACTTTTAATACTCTCCACCACTTCGGAGGAACTTGAAGAATTTCAAAAAAACAGTAAAGAAAGTCCTAAAGTCGGGCGGAGCCGATTTTATGATACCCTACACCACTTTGCTAATTTAGTTGAGCTCCACATAACAATTAAAAGTTTTTAAAGGAGAATTCAATCATGCACCCTATGATTATAATTTTAATTTAAAATTCAAAGGACTAAATATGCCAAAGCATTTGTATATTTTAAATTCCGACTTGTATTGCCCATTTGGTGCAAAATTATATTTTTATAATTATATATAATTATATAAATCGGATCTCGATGAAATTTGGCAAAGATATTTCTGAGCTGTATTTGATATATTTCACTGAATATCGTTGTTACGAAGTGCATATTACGGCTGTGGGTAACAAATACAACAAATCGGATGAACAATATATATGGGAGCTATAGCTATATCTGAACCGATCTTAACCAAATTTGACATACTAGCTTCTCAGCCTCAATTCGGTCGTATGTGCCAAATTCCATCCCATTTGGGCAAATATTAAACGTTTGGTGCACAATAAAAGGCAAATCGGACGAAGATATATATGGGAGATACATTTAAAATTTTACCGATTTTCTTTAATTTCAATAGGGTTCGTCCTTGGGTCAAGCAAATAACTTGTGCAAAATTTCATCTGGATCGGTAAATAAATGCGAACTGTACTTTGTTCACAAAAATACATGGACAGACGGACGGCCGGACGGACTTAAATCGACTCAGAATGTGATTCTATGCAGATCATCAAAAGGAACTATGGGTCTATCTCGTTTCCTTTTGCTTTTAGAAACAAATACACAAAGATATAATACCCTGACCACCTTCTGGTGTAGGGTATAAAAATCGAAAACTACCACTTAAATGAAAACCGTCATACGGAGGCTATACGAAGACGTGGACATGCATACGAATTTTTTTGCCATAATTCCGAATATCGGCAGGTACCGTTATATGGGGGCTATACGAAGATCTGGACCTGCATACAAAATTTTTTGTCACAGGATGTAGTATCCATTAGGATCTTCCAGTAAAAAATTTTAAACGATTTCGGTGAATAATGTCGCTAAAATCATCAAAATACCGAATATCGGGAGGTACCGTTGTATGGGGGTTATACGAAGATCTGGACCTGCATACAAAATTTTTTGTCACACCCCTTAGGATCTTCCAGTACGAAATTTGAAACGATTCCGGTGAATAATGTTGCTGAAATCATGAAAATACCGAATATCGGGAGGTACCGTTATATGGGAGATATACGAAGACTTGGGCCTACATACAAAAATTTTCTATAGAAAAAGTCATCACTGATGACCTCTTCTATAGAAAAAGTCATCACTGATGACCTCTTCTATAGAAAAAGTCATCACTGATGACCTCTTCTATAGAAAAAGTCATAACTGATGACCTCTTCTATAGAGAACTTCATCAGTGATGTCCTCTGCTATAGAAAAAGTCATCACTAATGACTTTTTCTATGGAAAAAGTCATCACTGATGACCTCTCCTATAGAAAATGCCGTCACTGATGATCTCTTCTATAGAAAAAGTCATCACTGATGACGTGTTCTTTGTAAAAAGTTCTCACTGAGAGACTTTTTCCATAGAAAAAGAATTTTTCCATAGAAAAAAGACTTTTTCCATAGAACAAAGACTTTTCCATAGAAAAAGACTTTTTCCATAGAACAAAGACTTTTTCCATAGAACAAAGACTTTTTCCATAGAAAAAGACTTTTTCCATAGAACAAAGACTTTTCCATAGAAAAATACTTCTTCCATAGAAAAAGACTTTTCCATAGAAAAAGACTTTTTCCATAGAACAAAGTCGTTTTCTATGGAAAAAGTCGTTTTCCATAGAAAAAGACCTTTTTCCATAGAAAAAGACCTTTTCCCATAGAAAATGACCTTTTTCCATAGAAAATGACCTTTTTCCATAGAAAATCACCTTTTTCCATAGAAAATGACCCTTTTCCATAGAAAAAAGACTTTTTCCATTGAAAAATACTTTTTTCCATAGAAAACGACTTTTTCCATAGAAAACGACTTTTTCCGTAGAAAACGACTTTTTCCATAGAAAACGACTTTTTCCATAGAAAACGACTTTTTTCCATAGAAAAAGACCTTTTCCATAGAAAAAAGACTTTTTCCATAGAAAAAAGACTTTTTCCATTGAAAAAGACTTTTTCCATAGAAAATGACTTTTTCCATAGAAAATGACTTTTTCTATAGAAAAAGACCTTTTTCCATAGAAAAAGACCTTTTTCCATAGAAAAAGACCTTTTTCCATAGAAAAAGACCTTTTTCCATAGAAAAATACTTTTTTCCATAGAAAACGACTTTTTCCATAGAAAACGACTTTTTCCATAGAAAATCACCTTTTTCCATAGAAAATGACCTTTTTCCATAGAAAAAAGACTTTTTCCATTGAAAAATACTTTTTTCCATAGAAAACGACTTTTTCCATAGAAAACGACTTTTTCCATAGAAAACGACTTTTTCCATAGAAAACGACTTTTTCCATAGAAAAATACTTTTTCCATAGAAAATGACTTTTTCCATAGAAAATGACTTTTTCCATAGAAAATGACCTTTTTCCATAGAAAAAAGACTTTTTCCATTGAAAAATACTTTTTTCCATAGAAAACGACTTTTTCCATAGAAAACGACTTTTTCCATAGAAAACGACTTTTTCCATAGAAAACGACTTTTTCCATAGAAAACGACTTTTTCCATAGAAAACGACTTTATCCATAGAAAACGACTTTTTCCATAGAAAAATACTTTTTCCATAGAAAATGACTTTTTCCATAGAAAAATACTTCTTCCATAGAAAAAGACTTTTCCATAGAAAAAGACTTTTTCCATAGAACAAAGACTTTTTCCCTAGAAAAAGACTTTTTCCCTAGAAAAAGACTTTTTCCCTAGAAAAAGACTTTTTCCCTAGAAAAAGACTTTTTCCATAGAAAAAAGACTTTTTCCATAGAAAAAAGACTTTTTCCATTGAAAAAGACTTTTTCCATAGAGAATGACTTTTTCCATAGAAAATGACTTTTTCTATAGAAAAAGACCTTTTTCCATAGAAAAAGACCTTTTTCCATAGAAAAAGACCTTTTCCCATAGAAAATGACCTTTTTCCATAGAAAATGACCTTTTTCCATAGAAAATCACCTTTTTCCATAGAAAATGACCTTTTTCCATAGAAAAAAGACATTTTCCATTGAAAAATACTTTTTTCCATAGAAAACGACTTTTTCCATAGAAAACGACTTTTTCCATAGAAAACGACTTTTTCCATAGAAAACGACTTTTTCCATAGAAAACGACTTTTTCCATAGAAAACGACTTTTTCCATAGAAAACGACTTTTTCCATAGAAAAAAGACTTTTTCCATAGAAAATGACTTTTTCCATTCGATTGTTAGAGTTCGATGTTAGAGTTAAAAAAAATCCACCTCATCTTCAGAACCAGGCTTTATTAATAACTTTTTTTACAAAAATAAACTCTGTAATTTACATTCGGTTATACAACCACACTCACACCTATTTTAAGCCATTAACACTCTTCTCTAACCTCTACCCCCCACAAGTTCATGGTTGAACTTGAACTTCGGTTATATAGGATGGAACCTCTGAAAGTGATGTGGCCGGTGTTACATATGTACTGGCCACAGATTCCCCTACAGGTTCGCTGTGTTCTTGTTGTTGTTGTGGCTGGTGTTGTTGTTGTTGTGTCTGTTGTTGTTGTGGCTGTTGTTGTTGTTGTGGTTCTTGTTCTTGCACACTTTCATTCCGCCTCACTACAGGTGATTTCTTCGGCATATTGATGGCCTCAAGGAATGCCCGACCACCTTTTAGATGGCCATGGACATGGCGGCAAACCGCAATACCAACACCTAAGCCCAACAGGCTGCCAGCCAAAACATCCGACGCATGATGTTTGTAGTCCGTCACACGGCTAATGGCCACAAACCAGGCCCAGAGTACGGCAGCGAATTGCAGGAACGGCACAAAAAGGCCAAAGCTGCACCGATAAAGGCGCAGGGAACGGCCAAACCGTTGCAGATAGAAAACGACAAAGGTCATGGCGTAAACGGTCAGGCTGGCATGACCACTGGGAAAGGACGTACGCATTGCATAGTTAATTAGGTGAGAGATATTGTCGGCATTGGCTGCACCCTGGCATGAGTAGTGTTCAATGTATTTTCCCTGATTCTCCTCCCATTCACAGCTGGTGCCATCGGCGAGAACAGGTTGACAAACTGCAAAAAAGTATGGCCTTAAACGGCCTACAGCAAATTTGCCAATTTCCTTTAGCAAACGTTCAGCGGCAAATCCGAAGAGGAATGGCAGCAAAGAGACATGGATCATTAGCCATGATCTCAGTAAATTCTTAGAGGGTCGACTGTTCAGCACGAAATTCTCCACCAGTGCAAGGGCCACAATCATCACCACGGGAATACCCAAACCGATGCCATAGAGCCACACATAAGTGACCGTATCCTTGTGCAGAGGATATATGAGCGAGGTGTCACCACAAACGAAGCCATGCTTCTTTATTGGCCCCCATATCTTGGAGATGTTCAGCGACAAGGCCAACAGGAATGTGACAATTATGAAATCACTCAAAAGTCGTAACAAATATTTCACTTTCAGAATCATTCTGAAGAGTTGGAATTCTGATGTGGACTACACTTGGCGGAAGAAGTACTTAAACTGAATAGAAATTCATCATCTTCAACCGCGAGAGAGAAGAGAGATACACAATATGGTTTTTTTTTGGAGGTATAATAAATATCTAAGTCATCGGCAAAACCACAAACAGCTAATTTTAGGATAAGCTATAAGTAGGGTGTGATACAACACGAACAATAATAGCATAGGCCAGTTATACAAGAGGTACCAGAAGGAGTGGACCGATATATACCGTCTCCACAACAGATCTTGTGTCAGTAGAAATATTGGGATATAATATTAAAAGATTCGGATGCTTATTTCAGATTTAGTTATTCAAAATTTTGACCATTTGTGGGGGAGATACCAGAAGAAATGGTCCGATCTCTACCATCTTTATAACAGATCTTGTGTTGATAGAAATATTGAGATGTAAAATTTTTGAACCTTTGTGGGGGAGGTACCAGAAGGAATGGTCTGATCTCTACCGCTTTTTCAACACATCCTGTGTTGATGGAAATATTGAGATGTGCCAAGTCTAAATGGAATCGGATGTTAATTTCGCGTTTTATGAGCTTATTGGATATTCAAAATTTCGGCCTTTTGTGGAGGAGGTACCAGAAGGAGTGGACCGATATATTCCATATTAGCACCAGATCTTGAGTTTATAAAAATATTGGAATGTGTAAAATTTGAAGCCAATCAGACTCTTACATTACATTTTATAAGAGTTGTTATTGTTCAAAATTTTGAACCTTGTGGGGGAGGTACTTGATGGAGTGAACCGACATTTTCCATTTTCTAACATGATCTAGCAATGACGTAAATATTAGGATTTCCAAAGTTGGAGCAAAATCGGATAATCGTTTCTCTTTCTGTGCAGAAAATATGTTTTTGAAAAATTTCGGCCTTTTGTGGGGCAGGTACAAGAAGGAGTAGACCGATGTAGTCCATCTCAGCACTTGGTCTTGGGTTTATAAAAATATTGGCATGTGTGAAATTTGAAGACAATCGGACTCTTACCTTACATTTTATAGGAGTTTTTATTGTTCAAAATTTTGATCCTTTGTGGGGGAGGTACTTGATGGAGTAGACCGATATTGTCCATTTTTGCACCTAACCTAGAACTGACGCAAATATTAGGATTTGCAAAGTTGGAGAAAAATCGGATAATCGTTTATCTTTCTGTGCAGAAAATATGTTTTTTGAAAAATGTTTGGCTTTTTGTGGGGCAGGTACCAGAAGGAGTAGGCCGATGTAGTCCATCTAAACACCAGGTCTTGGGTTTATAAAAATATTGGGATGTGTTAAATTTGAAGCCAATCGGACTCTTACCTTACATTTTATAAAAGTTGTTAGTTTTTCAAAATTGTGAATCTTTGTGAGGGAGGTACTTGATGGAGTGGACCCTGACCTATCTTAGGCGCAAATATTAGGATGTACAAAGTTGGAGCAAAATCGCTTCATCGTTTCTCTTTCTGTACAGAAGAAATTTTTTTTTGAAAATTTCGACCTTTTTGGGGGAGGTACCAGAAGGAGTGAATCGATATTGCCCATCTCCGAACTCGATCTAAGTTTGACAAAAGTATTAGGATGCATCAAGTTTGGACCACACCGGATACTCCCATCGAGAATTATCGTTCGCACCAGTCAGACAGATAGAAGGACGGGCAGAAAAAGGACGACAGATCGACTTCAAATGTCCTGAAACGGATTTGGTCCAAAGAAGACCTAGGGTCTTAAGCCGTTATTTAGGCTAAGCACGTTTTGACCGTATAAAATGACATATACCCTCTCCAGCCACATGACTGCGGGTATAAAAAGTCATAACTGATGACCTCTTCTATAGAAAAAATTATCACAGATGATCTCTTCTATAGAAAAAGACATCACTGATGCTAACTTTCATGGAAAAAGTCATTCCTGATAACCTTTTCTATAGGAAAAGTCATCACTGATGACCTCTTATAAATGACCTCTCTGTAGAAAAAGTCATCGCTGATGACCTCTTCTATAGAAAAAATATTTACACATGACCTCTTCTATTGAAAAAATATTTACACATGACCTCTTCTGTAGAAAAACTAATCACTGATAACCTCTTCTATAGAAAAAATATTTACACATGACCTCTTCTATAGAAAAATTTATCACTGATGATCTCTTCTATAGAAAAAATTATCACAGATGATATCTTGAACACTAGAGGTCATCATTGATGAAACGTTCTGAGTCATCACTGATGACTCCTTCTATAGAAAAATCCATCACCAATGGCTTCT
Source organism: Musca domestica (assembly GCF_030504385.1). Taxonomy (NCBI): domain Eukaryota; kingdom Metazoa; phylum Arthropoda; class Insecta; order Diptera; family Muscidae; genus Musca; species Musca domestica. Next base: position 27,025,679 of record NW_026712363.1, on the reverse strand, counting down.
TCTATAGAAAAAGTCATTACTGATGACCTCTTCTATAGAAAAAATATTTACTCATGACCTCTTCTATTGAAAAAGTCATCACTGATGACCTCTTTTATAGAAAAAATATTTATACATTACCTCTTCTATTGGAAGAATATATACACATGACCTCTTCTATAAAAAAAACCATCACAGATGACCTCTTCTATAGAAAAAGTCATCACTCATGACCTCTTCTATAAAAAAAAACATTATTAAAGACCTCTTCTATAGAAAAAGTCATTACTGGTGACCTCTTCTATAGAAAAATATTTACACATAACCTCTTCTATTGAAAACGTCATCACTGATGACCTCTTCCATAAAAAAGTCATCACTGAAGACCTCTTCCATAGAAAAAGTCATCACTGATGACCTCTTCTATAGAAAAAATATTTACACAAGACCTCTTCTATTGAAAATATATTTACACATGACCTCTTCTATAGAAAAATTCATTATTGATGACCTCTTCTATAGAAAAATTCATCACTGATGACCTCTTCTATAGAAAAATTCATCACTGATGACCTCTTCCATAGAAAAGGTCATCACCTACGACCTCTTCCATAGAAAAAGTCATTAGTGTTGTTTTTTTCAATAAAAGAGGTCATCAGTGGTGACTTTTCCTATAGAAGAGGTCATCAGTGTTATCTAATCCCATAGAAGAGGTCATCCTTGATGACATATAGAAGAGGTCTTCAGTTTTGACTTAGTCTGTAGAAGAGGTCATCATCAATGAAATCCTCTTTAACCTTGGGCCTCTTCTATTGAAAAAGTCATCACTGATGACCTCTTCTATAGAAAAAGTCATAACTCATGACCTCTTCTATAGAAAAAGTCATAACTCATGACCTCTTCTATAGAAAAAGTCATTACTAATGACCTCTTCAATAGAAAAAGTCATCACTGATGACCTCTTCTATAGAAAAAGTCATCACTGATGACCTCTTCTATAGAAAAATTCATTATTGATTACCTCTTCTATAGAAAAATTCATCACTGATGACCTCTTCCATAGAAAAGGTCATCACCTACGACCTCTTCCATAGAAAAAGTCATTAGTGTTGTTTTTTTTCAATAAAAGAGGTCATCAGTGGTGACTTTTCCTATAGAAGAGGTCATCAGTGTTATCTAATCCCATAGAAGAGGTCATCCTTGATGACATATAGAAGAGGTCTTCAGTTTTGACTTAGTCTGTAGAAGAGGTCATCATCAATGAAATCCTCTTTAACCTTGGGCCTCTTCTATTGAAAAAGTCATCACTGATGACCTCTTCTATAGAAAAAGTCATAACTCATGACCTCTTCTATAGAAAAAGTCATAACTCATGACCTCTTCTATAGAAAAAGTCATAACTCATGACCTCTTCTATAGAAAAAGTCATAACTCATGACCTCTTCTATAGAAAAATTCATCACTGATGACCTCTTCTATAGAAAAATTCATTATTGATTACCTCTTCTATAGAAAAATTCATCACTGATGACCTCTTCCATAGAAAAGGTCATCACCTACGACCTCTTCCATAGAAAAAGTCATTAGTGTTGTTTTTTTTCAATAAAAGAGGTCATCAGTGGTGACTTTTCCTATAGAAGAGGTCATCAGTGTTATCTAATCCCATAGAAGAGGTCATCCTTGATGACATATAGAAGAGGTCTTCAGTTTTGACTTAGTCTGTAGAAGAGGTCATCATCAATGAAATCCTCTTTAACCTTGGGCTGTGTAGAAGTTTTCTTTCCCAAAACCCTATTCAGCCCCGAAGGCTGAGTAGGAGTTTTCGCTACCGTTAATTTACTCGTTACCGAAAATGCTATTTGTAGCCGAAAATCCTATTTCGTTACCGTTTCCGAAAATCCTATTTCGTTACCGAAAACCGCGAGGGCTGAGTAGAAGCTTTCGTCACCGAAAAATCCAATTTAGCCCCGAGTGCTTTACTGAAAATCCTTACTTCTCTTTACTGAAAATCATATCCAGCCCCTAAGGGATAGCAGGAGTTTTCGTTACCGAGAATCCTATTCGGCCCGAGGCTGAGTAGGAGTTTTCGTTACCGAAAATCCTATTCAGTCCCGAGGCTGAGTAGGAGTTTTCGTTACCGAAAATCCTATTCAGCCCCGAGGATGAGTAGGAGTTTTCGTTACCGAAAATCCTATTCAGCCCCGAGGCTGAGTAGGAGTTTTCGTTACCGAAAATCCTATTCAGCCCCGAGGCTGAGTAGGAGTTTTCGTTACCGAAAATCCTATTCAGTCCCGATAGAAAATGTAATCACTGATGACCTGTCCTTTCTATGGCAAAGGTCATCACTGATATCAGTTTTTTATGGACAGAGTCATCTTCACTGAACTTGTCTTTGGAAGAAAGTTCCTCTGCTTTGTGCAATCCTCTATGGAAACGTCATCTTCTCAGTTCCTTTCTTACAGGAAAAATTATTTTCTTTTACTTCTTTTGCATCACTCTCCTTTATTAATACGTTTAAGACGCATAAGTTTTCCAGACGCTCGCATAATTTTTAATAAATCTGATGTTGATAGCAATCAGCGATTTCGTAGCATCATGCAGGAGGGGAAGTATAGCCAAGCAACACGGGGTTATATTTTTGTTGCCAATCCGAAGTTGGGACACGATCTTGTTGATGTGTAGCAAAATACCCGTCTCAACTGATAACGCACCGGTAATAGCTGTAATTGGTTCGGAATTGAATATCAAATTTTATTTATTATTTTTTATAATTTTTTTCCCGTTAGGTCCCATTCCCCGCTTACGGATTCATTGACTTAGTTGTGTTCTGAATTCTCAGACACTTGACAATTGAGTAAAATTTCCATTGTTGTAAACAACAACAACAACGACGCAATCATGGGCAGCTAATTCGCAAGGAAAATATACACACATTTTTTAGTATTATTTCAAGTGCCGAGTGTAAACGTCACCAGCGGTGGTTACAAAAAAAAAGTTAGAAAACCTCGGAAAATGAGATCAATTTTCTTAAAACAAATTGCCATTATTGTGCCATTTGCCACAATATTGTGGTTGAGTTTTAATTTGGAGGCAGTGTTGGGTTCTCCCCGGAGAAGGGGATTTGATTGCAAGGATGCCGGCATCAGGCAGCCATATCTTGCAGATACCATAAATACAAGGACCCTATATCTGCTGGGATTGTATTTACCGCTTATCTTCATAATTCTAAATGAACTCCTCTCTTCGAGAATTAGCAATCAACAAAGATCTGCTCCGGGATTAAAGGGATATTTGGTGGATCTCTATTTGGCCGCCATGCCATTCTTCTGTGGATTTGCCAGTGAGAGATTTATTAAAAATTTACTCAAATTAACTGTGGGCCGTTTGAGACCCCACTCCTATACTTTGTGTCAGCCCATCAGCTTGGAGGGTCTAACCTGCAATGAACTACCCGAAAACTCCCCCTTTATGCTGGAATACACCTGTACGGGGACAATGCATCTCAGCTCTTCGATATACAAATCCTTTCCCAGTGGCCACTCAAGTCTATCGTTTTATGGTTTGGTTTATTTGGCCTTATACCTCAGAGGGTGCAGCCGTCATATCAAAGGAAATCCAGGATTTATGGCCACCATTTATCGTCCGTCAGCGATTTTGGTACAATTGCTGTGCTTGTGTGGTCCTGCCATGGTTGCCATTAGTCGAGTTTTTGATTTTAAGCATTTTTGGTCGGATATATTGGCCGGAGCCCTACTCGGCTCAATTGTGGCCTTGGCATTTTTCCGGTATTCCGAAGAGAATTCCAAAGAAGTCAAGCGAATTTTGGAAAATAATTTTGAGGAAAATGCTGAGAAAAGTATTCGGGAGACCTTGAAAGATCCAGAAGCTGGGATAGCATCATTTATGCAGAATAATAAACAACAACAACTACCTGTATGTTCAATAACAATGCATGGTGTAGAAGAATTTTCGTTATAAAACCTAAATAAAATAAATAAAATTGTTTCGATATTTTTTCGATTTTTCGATAAATTTAGATACTCGAAATTTTAGACAAGTTTTTTCATATCAGCCAAAAAAGAGAATTCATCAGTGACGATTTTTTATTGTAGAGAAGTGATTACTTTTTATGTAGAAGAGGTCATCAGTGCTGACTTTTCTATAGAAGTCATCAGTGATTACTTTTTTCATAAGAGGTCATGAGTAATGGCTTTTTCTATAGAAGAGGTCAGCAGTGATGAATTTGTCTATAGAAGAGGTCACCAGTGATGACTTTTTCCATAGAAGAGGTAATCCGTGATAACTTTTTTAATAGAAGAGGCCATCTTTTTCCATAGAAAATGTCATAACTGATGACTTTTGCTAAAAAAGAGGTCATCAGTGATTACTTTTTCTATAGAAGAGGTCCTGAGTAATGGTTTTTTCTATAGAAGAGGTCAGCAGTAATGACTTTTTCTATAGAAGAGGTCATCAGTGATGACTTTTTCTATAGAGGAGGTCATCAGTGATGACTTTTTCTATAGAAGAGGTCATCAGTGAAGACTTTTTCTATAGAAGAGGTCATCAGTGATGACTTTTTCTATAGAAGAGGTTATCAGTGATTACTTTTTCTATTGAAGAGGTCCTGAGTAATGGTTTTTTCTATAGAAGAGGTCAGCAGTAATGACTTTTTCTATAGAAGAGGTCATCAGTGATGACTTTTTCTATAGAGGAGGTCATCAGTGATGACTTTTTCTATAGAAGAGGTCATCAGTGAAGACTTTTTCTATAGAAGAGGTCATAAGTGATGACTTTTTCTATAGAAGAGATCATGTGTAAATATTTTTTCTATAGAAGAGGTCATCAGTGATGACTTTTGCTAAGAAGAGGTCATCAGTGATCACTTTTTCTATAGAAGAGGTCATGAGTGATGACTTTTTCTATAGAAGAGGTCATAAGTGATGACTTTTTCTATAGAAGAGATCATGTGTAAATATTTTTTCTATAGAAGAGGTCATCAGTAATGACTTTTTTAATATAAGATGGCTTTTTCAATAGAAGAGGTCATCAGTGATGACTTTTTCAACAGAAGAGGTCATCAGTGATGATTTTTTCAATAGAAGAGGTCATCAGTGATGACTTTTTCAATAGAAGAGGTCAACACTGATGATTTTTTATATGAAAGATGATTTTTTCAAGGTCATCAGTGATGACTTATTCTATAAAAGAGGTATTTGGTGTAAACTTTTTCTAAAGAAGAGGTCATCAGTGATCACTGCTTTATAGAGTAGATCAGTTATAACTTTTCCTATAGAAGAGGTCATCAGTGATACATTTTTCTATAGAAGAGGTCATCGATGATGACTTTTTCTATAGATTTTTATAGAAGAGGTCACCAGTGATGACTTTTTCCATAGAAGAGGTAATCCGTGATAACTTTTTTAATAGAAGAGGCCATCTTTTTCCATAGAAGAGGTCATCCGTGATGACTTACAGAAGAGGCTCATTTTTTCTATAGAAGAGGCCTTCAGTAATGACTTCTTTATAGAAGAGGTCATCAGTTTTCACTTACTCTGTAGAAGAGGTCATCAGCAATGAAATCCTATTCAGCCCCGAGGCTAAGTAGGAGTTTTCGTCACCGAAAATCCTATTCAGCCCTAGGCTGAGTAGGAGTTTTCGTTACCGAAAATCCTATTCAGCCCCTAGGGGAGAGTAGGAGCTTTCGTTACCGAAAATCCTATTCAGCCCCGAAGGCTGAGTAGGAGTTTTCGTTACCGAAAATCCTATTCAGCCCCGAAGGCTGAGTAGGAGTTTTCGTTACCGAAAATCCTATTCAGCCCCGACGGTGAGTAGGAGTTTTTGTTAACGAAAAACCTATTCAGCCTCGAGGCTGAGTAGGAGTTTTCGTTATCAAAAATCCTATTCAGCCCCGAAGGCTGAGTAGCAGTTTTCGTTACCGAAAATCCTATTTAGCCCTGAGGCTGAGTAGGAGTTTTCGTTACCGAAAATCCTATTCAGCCCCGAGGCTGAGTAGGAGTTTTCGTTACCGAAAATCCTATTCAGCCCCGAGGCTGAGTTGGTGTCTTCGTTACCGAAAATTCTATTCAGCCTCCAGGGCGGAGTAGGAGTTTTCGTTACCGAAAATACCTGAGGCTGAGTAGGAGTTTTCGTTATCGAAAATCCTATTCAGCCCCGAGGCTGGGTAGGAGTTTTCGTTACCGAATATCCTAGAAGTTTTCGTTATCGAAAATCCTATTTAGCCCCGAGGCTGAGTCCACAAAAATTCAGATCCAATGGCTAAGAAGGAGTTTTCTTTAACAGCACCACCTTGCAGCTTTGAGGGCTGAGTGGAAGTTTTCGCTACCGAAAATTCTATTCACTCTGACTGAATAGACCTTAACATTTTTCTAGTTTCAATAATTATTTTGTCCCATCATAACACGTGCAATGACATTCGAATTTGTCAACAACCTTCTTATCGGCGAGCAGAGAAAGCCACCTCAGGCTATCAGTTTATTTACAAATTGCTTGCAAGTCTTAAAAATTTATTAATTATATGAATAATAATTATATAAAATTTTATTATTATGTCGACCTTTTCGGACGAAATTTTGATTGATGTGAATGTTCACAAAAAAAATATATATTAAAATGCTGGAAAATATGGACTTATCTTCAATAAGTAAATCATTTACAGAATATTTGCAATTTATATCCTTGAAAGAAATTTGGTAGGAATTTATATTTATTTAGATATCCAAAAATGAAATTTCGTTTCTTTGAGGAGGAGAAAATATTGGCTTTATGAGGAACGAAATTGGTGGCCGAACGAACAAAATATGATTTTCTCATATATTCCAAATTTAAAAAAAAGAAAACTAAAAATTGGAGGCTCTGAGACCCTTGGTCAAATCCGCCGCTCTTCAGATCATTTTTATTAGACCCATGTATGTTCATATTACACCAAACATTGAACCTACATTCCAATCTCAAAACAGCCCCTTCACATTAAAAAGTCAAGCTATACTATTTTTCCACAAAACTAAGGAATTTAATATCCCTCCCCCTTTTCCTCACAATATAATTATGCCTTCCCCCCACCATAAACAAGTGAGCAATTATCACTCCCACACAAACGCTCGCGCATAGGCCCACAACTAAACACACCATCCACATAATAAAGCATTCTTAACACATTCAGAAAAAAAAAATGCGGACAGAAAAAAACTGTCTAGAACAGTAGGATACATGTCGCTGTAATTAAAATAAAAAAGTGGCAATAAAAAAAAACTCCTCTCACAACTTCAAGTCATAAAAAAGTATTTAAATGACAATTAAAATTGAAATAATTCAAAAGAGGGAGGGAAAAAAATTTAATTACTTTAAAAATTTAAATGGAAACTAACTATGGCAGTGAGCTCCGAACGCGGCTCCGAGTGTTCTAAGTTAGTTGCAAGTCATTGAGGGTTTCTCGGCTGTTGTTATGGAAAATGCGGAAAAAGCTAAAAAAAAGTCATTGAAAAAAAGTCATTGAAAAAAAAGTAAAGGACATTGATGATATTAAGTGAACGTCACAAGATTCGAATCGATTTGAAATTAATGAGGCCATAAAAGCAGTCATTAACTACCTTTATAAGACCTCTCCGCTAGCCAGGTGACGAAGGGCAGTAAAACTCTCATTGTGAGAGGAGGAAATTACAGTGTTTAATGAGGAATATGATTTAAACTGAAAAAAGAGCATTGTGAAGGAAACCCCCCTTAGAGAACTTTAAGATTGGTATTCATACCCTACACCACATAGGGGTAAGAGTATTACGTCTTTGTGCATTTGTTTGTAACATGAAAAAGGAAGCGAGATAGACCCATAGTAACTTTTGGGGATCTTCATAGAATCACTTTCTGAGTCGATTTATGCAGGTCAGTCCGTCTGTCCGTCCGTCTGTCCATGTATTCTTGTATTCTTGCAGGTCACATTAATTATACGATTGCGATAAAGTTTTCTACCGATTTCGGGTTAATTCTGCACCAAGTGGCCAATATCAGTCCAAATGTCTTGAAATTATGCACATCCAACCGAATTCATCCTAGAAACAAGTACTTCAAATTTGGTGAAAATTGGTTCAAATATAGCTATAGCTCCAATACATATTTTTCCACCGATTTGGAGTTGTAGGTCCCCCACATGCATAATATGTTCTCCAAAAGAATGATATTTGTTATCATATATCAGGTACAGCCCAGAAATACCTCTGCAAAAATTTTTTAAAGATCGGTTCAGATTTGGATATAGCTCCCATGTATATCTTCAACCGATTTCGGGTTAATTGTGCACCAAATGGCTAATATAAGTCCAAATGACCTGTATTTTGGTACCTCCGACCGTATTTATCCTAAAAGCAAGTATATCAAATTTGGAAATCGAAATCAAATTTGGAAAGAAAATCGATTCAGATACAGCCATAGCTCCCATATATACCACTGTCAAATTTTATAGAGATCGGTTCAGATTAGGATATAGATCCCATATATATTATTATCCGATATCAGGATTATTGTGCACCAAATGGCTATAATCAGGCCAAACGGCAGACTTTTGGCAATTACGACTGAATTCATCCTATAAACCAATACTTCAAATTTGGTGGAATTTTGTTGAGAATTATCAGAAAAAAGTTATTCGTGATGGAATTCAAGCGTGATAGTGTTATTTCTTTATATTTGGCTGGAAAACAAGAAGTGGCTATCGTTACAGCACTCCAGCATTTAAAGGTGAACAAATCTTTTTTGCCTCGTACCATCGCTCTTTACCGTGATACTGGTAGCGTAGCCCGACGTCAAGGAAATGGACGGAACATCATCAGAAATGGTTCGAAAAATAAAGAAGCGACTTGATCGAATCCCGCGTAGCAGTGGTCGAAAAATGGCTCATGAGCTGAACATATCGCAATATTCCATTCGGCAAATATTGAAAAATGAGCTCGGGGTAAAGCCATTGAAATTCCAAAAAGTGTAAGAACTTACACCGCAACAGAAAGAAAATAGACTCAAAAGAGCTAAAGAGTTGCTTCGCTTGGCCGAAAGTGGTGAACTGCCGAATTTGGTTTGGTGGTCTCCGATTATAAAACATTCGTTATCCAGCAGCTTGTAAACAAACAAAAAGATCGTGTTTACTTGCCAAAAAGGTCAGCACTCAAGCGCCGGCCATGGTGATGGTGTGGGCCGCTATAACAGCTGATGGTCGTTCTCCGCTCGTAGTAATCGACCGTGGCATCAGAATGAATGCCGAATATTATTGCGAACATATTCTGGAGGGTGTATTAAAGCCTTGGGCACGCAAACATTTTGGCCGCAGCCCTTGGATATTTCAACAGGACTCAACACCCACGCACTCAGCACGCACCAACCAAGAATGTTTACAAAATGAGGTTCCTCGCTTCATTTCCAGCGCACAATGGCCGGCCACCAAAATCTCCGGATACCAATCCGTTGGACTATTGTGTCTGGAGTATTTTGGAAATCTATGTTGGCACTAAAAAATACCAAAGTGTCCACCACCTCTAGAAGCGCTTCACCGGGAATGCGCTAAAGTACCGCAGAGCAACATTCGGAGGTCATAATTCGTGCCATAGGTATCCAATTCGAACAAATCTAAATCTTTTTCTAAAATTTTTTGTTATTTCCGACATTCATTGCTTTCATTCAATGAAATATATAGGTCCATAATATCGTATATCACCCAAACAATGGTGCCCCCCCCCCATATGCGGTATTATATTCTGTATTTTGACGATTTTAGTAATATTTTTCAATAGCATTGTGAGTACTTTACCCCCTGAAAGAGTATTTTCTATATAGGTCCACGATGTCGTATATCCCCGATATAACAGTACCTTCCTTTATTCGGTTTTTGAAAATATTAGCGACGGTATTCGCCGTAATTGTTTCAAATTTCGTATTCGAAGTTTGTAATGATTACTACAGCCTATGCAAAAAAAACCGAATGCAGGTCCAAGTCTTCCTATAGCCCCCATATAACGGTACCTCCCGATATTCGGTATTTTGATGATTTTAGCGACATTATTCCCCGGAATTGTTTGGTATTTGATAGTCTTAATGGCTGCTACAGCCTATGACAGAGAATTGTCTATGCAGGTCCAGGTCTTCGTATAGTCGCCATATAACGGTACCTCCCGATATTCGGTATTTTAATGATTTTAGGAACAATATTTCGTATTTGAAGTTCCTAATAGGTACTACTTTGTGTGACATGAAATTGTCGATGCAGGTCCAGGTCTTCGTATAGCCGCCATATAACGGTACCTCCCGATATCCGGATATTTGATGATGCAGATCCACTACATCGTATAGACCCTAATATAACGGCAACATTCGGCATTTTTAAGATTTTAGTAGAATTTTTAACGGATTTAATTTGGTTATTATTATTATTATTATTATTTTTTTTTTTTTGAAAATTGCCAAAACCGTTTCAAGTGGTGGAGGGTATTAAAAATTCGGCCCTGCGGAACTTATAGCTTTTTTTATTTTGTTTTATATAATCCTGCTCCAAGTGATACCATGCACTCTATGTGGTGTGATCTACTTGAAATAAATTCTTTTGTTACGGGAGCTCTACTAAATATGCATAGTGGTGTAGGGTATCGTATAGTCGGCCACGTCTGACTTTTCCTGACTGGTAATTATTATTATTTATTTATTTATTTATTTTATTTTATTTATTTATTTTTTGTTTTTTCTGTTTGAGAAAGTTTCCATGCTAATTCTAAATGGTGGAGGACATTCAAAGTTCGGCCCGCCGAACCTGCTGTTTTTATACCCTACACAACAAGGTGGTCAGGGTTTTATGTCTTTGTGCATTTGTTTGTAACAGGCAAAAGGAAACGAGATAGACCCATAGTTCCTTTTGATGATCTGCATAGAATCACATTCTGAGTCGATTTATGCATGTCCGTCCGTCCGTCCGTCCGTCCGTCCGTCTGTCCATGTATTGTTATGAACAAAATGCAGGTCGCATTTATTATCCGATTGAGATGAAATTTTCCAAACAAAATTTGTTTGGAACCCTATTGAAATTGGAGATAATCGCTTTTATTGTGCACCAAACGTGTAATATCAGCCCGAATAGTATGGAATTTTGCACATACAACCAAATTAGGCCTGAAAATAACTATGCCAAATTTTATCGAAATCGGCTCAGATTTGTATATAGCTCCCATATATAACTTCGTCCGATTTACCTTTTATTGTGAACCAAAAGTAAAATATTTGCCCAAATGGGATGAAATTTGGCACTTACGACCGAATTGAGTCTAGAAGCTAGTATGTCAAATTTGGTGAACATCGGTTTAGATATAGCTATAGCTCCCATATATATTGTTCATCAGATTTGAAGTATTTGTTACCCACAGCCATAGTATGCACTCCGTAACAACGATATTCAGGGAAATATATCAAATACAGCTCAGAAATATCTTTGTCAAATTTTATGGAGATCGGTTCCGATTTGGATATAGCTCCCATATATATCTTTATCCGATTTCAAATTAATTGTGCACCAAATGGGCAATACAAGTCCGAATTTAACAGATACAAATGCTTCGGCATATTTAGTCCTTTGAATTTTAAATTATAATTGTAATCATAGAGTGTATGATTGAATTCTCCCATAAAAACTTTTAATTGTTTTGTGGAGTTCTACTAAGTTAGCAAAGTGGTGTAGGCCATCATAAAATCGGCCCCGATCATAAAATCGGCCCCGATGACTTTCGTTACAATTTTTTTTTTTTTTTTTTTTTTTTTGTAAAATTTCCAAATTAATTCTAATTCTAAAGTTCGGCCCGGCCGAACTTATATTTTTAATATTTTTTTTTATTTGCTTTTAAATAAATATTTAATAAAAAAAATATTTTTTATCGTCCAATTATTTAAAAAATATTTTCCATTCGTGTTATTTTTAGAAAAAAAAACCAGTAAAGAAAGTCTTAAAGTCGGGCGGGGCCGAATTTAATCATACACGCTATGATTATAATTATAATTTAAAGTTCAAAAGACTAAATATGCCGAAGCATTTATATCTGTTAAATTCGGACTTGTATTGTACATCTGGTACACAAATTATTTGGATTCGGATAAAGATATATATGGGAGCTATATCCAAATCTGAACCGATCTCGATATAATTTGGCAAAGATATTTCTGAGCTGTATTTGATATATTTCCCTGAATATCGTTGTTACGAAGTGCATATTACGGTTGTGGGTAACAGATATAACAAATCGGATAAACAGTATATATGGGAGCTATAGCTATATCTGAACCGATCTTCACCAAATTTGACATTCTCAATTCGGTCGTATGTGCCAAATTCCAGCCCATTTGGAAAATTTTTTGGTGGTTTGGTGCACAATAAAAGGTAAATCGGACGAAGTTATATATGGGAGCTATATCCAAATCTGAACCGATCTCGATAAAATTTAGCAAATGTGTTTCTGAGCTGTATTTGATATATTTCCCCAAATATTGTTGTTGCAGAGTGCATATTACGGCGGCGGTGGGCAAAAATAACAAATCGGATGAACAATATATATGGGAGCTATAGCTATATCTGAACCGATTTCGATCAAATTTGGCATACTTATTTTCAGGCCTAATTTGGTTGTATGTGCAAAATTCCATACAATTCGGGCTGATATTACATGTTTGGTGCACAATAAAAGGCAAATCGGACGATGATATATATGGGAGCTATATCTAAATTTTGACCGATTATCTCAAATTTCAATAGGGTTCGTCCTTGGGCCAAACAAAAGATCTTTGCAAAATTTCATCTGGATCGGGCAATAATTGCGAACTGTACTTGTTTACAAAAATACATGGAGAGACGGACAGACGGACGGACAGACGGACGGACGGACATGCATAAATCGACTCAGAATGTGATTCTATGCAGATCATCAAAAGGAACTCTGGGTCTATCTCGTTTCCTTCTGCCTGTTACAAACAAATGCACAAAGACATAATACCCTGACCACCTTGTGGTGTAGAGTATAAAAATAGATCGCGTATTTTTTAATTCCAAAAATTCCAACCTGTCTGGAGCCCTTTCAAAAATTGTGTTTCTTGAATGTAATGATAGGAAGGTATTTCCCCTTCTGGAAAAAAGATATCGAAACATTGCAGAGTCTATAAAGATAAGATTCCAAAATATACGTTGTTTATTTCTTTATTGCCTATTATCAGATCACCTTTTGATAATTATCACCATTGGGTTTGGTAAAAATTGCCCTATGTCACAATTCGTCTTCAATATTTATCGGCGTTTGTTTTTGGCCTAGTCATCTATGTGCTTTCGAAAATTTCGTGTGTTTTTGGCCTCAAAAGCCAGCATGAGTCATAGCACAAAAATACTTACCAAAATACGCCAACTTACCATGGTTATCAGAAAATCCCACCTCAAAAAAAAAAATTTGTAAAAAAATAACAACAAAAGCCAACGGGTTTACTTTGAACAAAAATAATTTATAAAATATTTTGTGTTTTTTATTATTATTATTATTAAAAAAAAAAAAAAAAAAAAAACTTAAAAATAAAAAAAAGCAACTTAAAACTTAATAATACTATGAGACATGTGTTCTGCATTAAACAGCTGGAATGTGGTTGTGTGTTTGTTTGTTTGGTGTAAAAGCTTTTCGTTTTGTGCATAACTTAAGCTTAGCTACTATATATTTTTTTTCATTTAACAAAAATTAACATATTTACAAAGCTTTAAAGCTCGATTCCGCCAAGGACCCTTTACACCTTGGTGCAGTATTGATCATTTGTAAAATCAGGCGCCGCAGCCGCCTCCGAATCTATGGTATAGGGCGGTGGTGTATGGGCCAAGACTTCATTGAGCGTGGCCGAGGTATCCTGCCTGGCCAGACCACCCGTGAGTCGCAACGTGGCCAACTCGGAGTGGGGTTTTTTGAAGAACTTACTAATATAATTGGCGGTAATTAAAGCTGCCACAACACCAATCAGAGAGCCACACAGGACATCGGACCAATGATGCCAATTGTCCATGATGCGGCTGAGGGCGGTAAACCAGGCCACCATAATTAGGGTGAATTGTATGAAATGTCTGGTCAAATCCGATCTGCGCCAGTGCATGCGTTTTTGCAGATACAGGGCAACATAAACCATGCTATAGACTACCAAACTGGAATGGCCACTGGGGAAGGAGAGTCGGGCCTGACGCACATCGGCGGCTGTGAAACCCGTGCCCAGGCAAAAATAATTCTCCACATAACGATGTTGATTGAAGGAATCCGCACACGTGGAACCATCCGAAAACTGGGGTTGGCAAACGGCCATAAAATGAGGCCTCAACCGGCCAATGGTGTATTTACCCAATTCCGTGGCATCCAGAGTCAATAACAATCCAAACCCAAAATAGACCAATTGTTTGAAGATATTGCAATACCAAATGGGTATGCGGCAACCCCACAGATATCTGGTATTACTGATGGTGCCCTTTTTATACTGCCGCACATATTCACCGATGCCAATGATAAGGAAGGTAGGCACCGCCAGAATTACACCCAACAGCACAGGAGTAATTGTATTATCCTTGAAAGGATAACGTATGGTTTCATCATCGCAAAAGAATCCCCGGCTAAATGGTTCAATGGCAAATTCACACACAGCTATGGGTATGACGAGGACTATGACGATCAACAGATCCAGTAGTATGCGGTGAAGAAGTTTTCGACTCTCGGCCAATTCGGCTGTGGTGGGTTCCACTCGGCTACTGGTTTGCATTGTGTTGAGATTGAGGTGCGAACCTAAAAATGGTGAAGAATACGTTCCAAGAAGTTTTGGCGAAAGTTTGAGGGTGTTTTAGTTATTCGACTGGGACTTGGAAGTTTTTAGGACGAAATTGAAAGATTTTCCGATTTTTTCTGAATGGTTTATTTAAAAGCCGCCTGAACAGATGCTTTGAAGAGATTAAAGCTCCTCACTTCAACTAAAAACTGAGTTTTCCCTTTTTCCCTGTTAGGAAATTGGGATCAGAATTGGGTTTTTAGATTTCGGAACGGTTCAGTTTCAGACTAAAAATCACTTTAAGGCAAAAAGCTTTTCTTTGAAGCTTTTTCCGTTCCGAAAAATTTTAAGTTCTGCCAATTTGAACTTCGGCTAATCTCGGCGAATTGTTTTCCACCTGAAATTTGATGGTTGATTTTTTAGGAGGGCGAAATGATCGGCGATTTCTCTCTCTCTATCTGCGGACGATTGTTCTCCTTGTGCAATTTGGAAGCTTTCGGGAGCTTTTTGGGATTTACTCAAATTTTCTTGGCAACCCAAGAACTAGTTATTCTCCTCTATTATATTTATTTTCCCTTCTCCTCTCTCTCTCTCTTCCTTTTTTCTCTCTTAGTAATGAATTTGGACGTCTGATAGGACGAAATGATCAGAGATGTCTGGTTGAAAGTAAATACTTCAACTTTTCTGCCGTGGAACGAATTGGACGCTTTATCTTGTTTTGAGTTATGTTTTCGTAACCACCGAATGACCACCGGTTTCTCTCCGCGGACGATTGTTCTCCCTGTGCAATTTGGAAGCTTTCGATAGCTTTTTGGGATTTACTCAAATTTCTTGGCAACCCAAGAACTATTTATTCTCCTCTATTATATTTATTTTCACTTCTCCTCTCTCCCTCTCACTCTCTCTTTTCTCTCTCAAGAACGAATTGGACGTTTGATTTTTTTGATAGGACGAAATAATCAGAGATTTCTGTGTTTCCTTGAAAGCAAATACTTCAAGTTTTCTGCCGTGTGGTGAGAGAGCTTTTGAATGCTCTCTTTTCAATTTACTCAAAGATTTGGCTGCTCTGGAATTCTCTCTCTCTCTCTCTGAGGAACGAATTGCACGCTTTATCTTGTTTTGAGTTATCTTTTCGGAAAAAGCAAATGTTTTCGAAGCTTTTTATTAATTCTCAGAATTCATTTAAATTCCGCAACTTTTTTTCCTGTCTTTCACTATCTCTCTCTCTTTTCTCTCTGAGTAACGAATTGAACGCTTGATTTCTTGGCTGGACGAAATGAACAGACCTTCCTTCCTTTGTTACACGTGTGAGCTTCTGAAAGTTTTTTTTCGAGTTCACTGTCTTCCTCTCTCCCTCTTTTTCCGAGGTACAAACTTGGCGGCTGATTTTTTGATGGGACGAATTGATCGGACCTTCCTCTTTTCAAATGTATGTAAATGCTTTGATTTTTCCTTAACGTGTAACGTATATGAGCTTTTGAAAGTTTTTTTTTTTCTCTCTCTCTCTCCTTCCAAGGTACGAACTTGACGGCTGATTTTTGACGGGACGAAATGTTCAAGGATGTTCCTTTTGGGGATCAAACAAAAACTTAGATGTCTAGTGCGAAAGCTTTTGCAAAGTTCCCACTTCTCTCGAACTTGAGTGTTGATTTTATTGTTTCGGAGCCTTCTCCCACTCTCTTTCAAAAAAAAAGCTTTTTTTAATTTTCTTTTAGCTGCAATTTAATGCTTAGAGCATACTTAAGCTTAAAGAGCTTTCCTTTTTTTGGTATTTTAAAGAGCTTTTGACAAATTATTTAAGCTTTTCAGATCAGATATATCTCCTTTAGCTGCGTTTCCAAGGCCAAATGTTGAGTTTGTCTTCAGGATTGTATATCTCGTCTGAGATACCTTTTTTGTGATGGCTCTTTTAGGTTGGACTTCAAAGCTTTTCGATGTTTTTCTTTTTCCTAATTGCGGATTTTTTTCCTTCTAGGATTTCAGGACTTCAGACTTCAAATTTCAGAGAATTTCAAAGTTGTTCTAAAAAGAATTGGAACATTTTTTTATGTATTTGTTTCTTTTAATAAAATTCCATTGATTTATTTGAGTTTTCTCTCTCTCTCTCTATAAAGCTCTCTTTAGACTTCTCCCCGCTCAATTGAGGTTTGGTGTTGTTTGAACAGAGTTTCCAAAGTATCTCTCTTTCTAAAGCTCTCTTTAGACTTCTCTCCGCTCTCAATTAATGTTTGATGTTGTTTGGAAAGAGTTTTAAAATTTCTTTGGTTTGTTAGTTGCCCAGTTGCATTAAGTTGTGTGTTTGGTGGCTAATTGTAAAGCTGCTGTGTGTTGCTTATGGGTTGTAATTCTCATTCACTTGGTTAGTTTTAAATGTTGCAATATTTTTTTTTGAAATTTTGTTTTGGTTTTTATTAAATATTTATTTTTGTAGTTATGTATGACTTGTCTTGATTTTTTTAAATGATTTTTTCAGTTTTTTTCTCAATGATTTTGTTCTTAATTTGTGTTATGCAAATAATTCTCATTTACTCGATGTTTATAAAATCTTATTTTATAAAATTATCTTTGGCAAGTTTTTTTTTTCTCACATAAAAATTCGTCTTAAATAATTGTTGTATTTTTATGTTTCTTTCTTTTTATTGGAATTATTTTTTTTATTTTGTTTTATTTATATCCACTGCTCCAAATTCCGCAACTTTAATTCCCACGAACTCCGGTTAGTGATTGATCATGATTTTTGCGATTTTCGATTTTTTTTTTTTTTTGCAAACTAATTTGTATTCAGCTTAAAACCACATTTTGAGGGATTTCTCAATAGCAATGAGTGTGTGTTTGGTCTCTGGAAAAAAATTGATCTCGTCCCAGCTCCTCCGCTCGAATTTGGTAGCAATGCGCGGCGTAACGACGTTCGTGTGCGTGTAATACTAGTTCGATGTGGCGTTGTCGCAGGGTCGTTTGTTGTCGTTAGACTAAAGTTCTCTACATTAATGTCAGGAAATTTTATATGAAAAACCTCATCGTCATCATCACCAATGAGACACAGCAACAATGAGTTGGAGAGCCAGCCAGCCAGGCAAGAGAGCAATAAAAACCCAACGTAGTTAAATGAGTCAGTTGAATCCGATGATGTTGCTGATAATGAATGATTAACCCCCACCACCACCACTACCACCACACAAGTCGGCTGGGTAGTTATCCAAAAAACAACTGGGTGGTTGAATGTTAACGCCGCTTCGCTGTGCCTACGTCGTAATGAGACTTCTGTTCTATTCTCTCTTGCGCTTTCGCTTGGTCTTTATTAAAGTAGAATCCCAACTACTTTTCTGCGGGTATTTGAACGTGTGTTAATTTTTTTTTCTCCTCTTTTGATTGTCGTAAATTGCGCTCGGCTTAATCTTATGCGACATTGATCATTATTTTAACTTGTCAAAAGCGTCATCAAAACAGCGACAGCAACAAAATTCTCTTGTTATTGTCATTTAGCCGTAAAGCATAGAAATTTGCCGCTATTTTATTTCGTTAGTCGTTGTTGTTTTTTTTTTTTCGGTTATTATTGCCACCGTCGAATCAAAACAAAAGCGGGTGCAAAAGTGGAAACGTCATGAAGTGCTGTAAATAAATCACAGAACGTAAATAGACACCACCAGCAGCAGTAGTAGCAGCAGCAGTTGGAAATCACACGCCGATCACCAAACACTGAAAGAAAAATTTGAAAAAAAAAGAGAATTTGATATTAGACACTGTTTTTGAAGGAAATATCAGCATCTTTGTAGATGTATTTCGAAACTTTTTGAGCGTAATTTTTTAAAAATTGCCTTTTTATATACCCTCAGTCATATGGCTACAGAGGGTATATATCATTTGATGCCCCATCGAAATAACGGTTTTAGACCCGGATAGACCTGGCCGATTTGGTGGAACATCGTAATATTTTTGTCAAACTTATATCGAGTTCCGAGATGGGCAATATCGGTCCACTTCTTCTGGTACCTTTCCCACAAAAGGTCAAAATTTTCAAAAAAAAATATTTTCTGCACAGAAAGAGAAACATTAATCCGATTTTACTCCAACTTTGCAAATCCAAATATTTGCATCTGTGCTAGGTCAGGTGTGAAAATGGACAATGTCGGTCCACTCCATCAAATACATCCCCCACAAAGGGTCAAAATTTTGAATAATTACTACTCTTATAAATTCACACATCCCAATATTTTTATCAACCCAAGGTCAGGTGATAAGATAGAATATATCGGTCGGTATCTTCTGGTACCTCCCCCATAAAGGTTCGAAATTAAAAGAAAACTAATATTTTACTGAATAGAAAAAAAGGATAATCCGATATTGCTCCAACTTTGCAAATCCTCATATTTGCATCAGTGATTGTGCAGGTGCGAAAATGGACAATGTCGGTCCTCTCCATCAAGTACCTCCCCCAAATAGGGTCAATATTTTGAATAATTACAACTCTTATAAAATATGATGTAATAGTCCGATTGCATTTAAAGTACACATAGTACAATATTTTTTTAACGCAAGGTCTAGTGTGAAGATGGAGTATATCGGCCCACTCCTTTATGTACCTCTCCTACAAAGATTCAAAATTTTGAATATCCATGAAGCTCATGAAAGTCGAAATTAACATCCAATTGCATTCAGATTTGTTACATCTCAATACTTCTATCAACAGAAGATCTCTGATAAAGATGGTAGAGATCGGATACAAGTATATATCGGTATATCTCCTATATAACGATACCTCCCGACATTCGGTAGTTTCATGATTTAACCCCATGGGAGATTATTGTCTACATGAGTCCACGATATCGTATATCCCACATATTTCGACACCTCCCGATATTCGGTATTTTTATTATTGTAGCCACATTTGTCAATGAAATTGTCTGATATTCCACACAAAGATATTCTTTTGAGTACTTTACCCCTTGGAAGAGAATTGTTTATATCGCCTCACTATATCGTATATCCCCCATGTAATGGTACCTCCCGATATTCGGTATTTTGAATATTGTAGCCACATTTTTCAATGGAATTGTCTCAAAATCCACACGCACATAGGTCCACGATATCGTATAGCCCCCATATAACGATACCTCCCGATATTTGGTATTTTAATGATTTTAGCCGCATTTTTCAATGACATTGTCTGAAATTCTACACAAGGAGTTCCTCTTGAGTAGTTCGCCCCCTGGAAGAGAATTGTCAATGTAGATCCACGATACCGTGTAGCCCCCATATAACGACACCTCCCTATATTCGGTTTTTTCATTATTGTAGGGACGTCATTTACGGGAGTTGTTTCAAATTTCGCATTTGAAGTTCGTAATGGATATTACAGCCTATGACAGAAAATTGCCTATTCAGGACCCATTTTGTATAGTTCCCATATAACGGTCCACCCAAAATTCGATATTTTGACGATTTTAGGTACAATATTCACCGATATTGTTTCAAATTTCGTATTAGGTACTACAGCCTACGACGGAAAATTGTCTACACAGGTCCATGTCTTCGTACAGCCTCAATATAACGGTAACTCCCTGAATTCGGTATTTTGATGATTTTAGCTACATTATTCACCGGATTTCTTTCAATTTTCGTATTTGAATATTGTAATGGCCTATGACAAAAGTATAGACCCCAATATAACGGCTGTATTCGGTATTTTCAAGATTTTAACAAAATTTTTAACGGATTTATTTATTTATTTATTTTTTTTTTTTTTTTTTGAAATTTCCAAATTCGTTTCAAACCGTGGAGTGTAGGGAAACCACCAAACCACCGCCAAATCTCAAACAAAGATACCCTCAATAATCCAAATATCAAATTTCGGAATTTTGTCTCTATCCCTTTACCAAGTACCAAACACAGTACAATTCAGTACTTTTCGTACAATTATAGGACACATTTTCAAAACCACCAGCATATATAAACCACAGCCACGAACGGTGAGATCAAGTTTCAGAATTTCAGCACTTCAATTACCCCATTACAACCGTACAATTTAGTACAATTATGGTACTGATATCCAAAACACACTCCTTCTCTCAACCACAAATGCCAGCGGAGAATTCAATATCAAATTTTAGAATTGCTGCCACTATCATTCATTAAATACCACATTTAGTACCAGTTAGTAGTTTTCATACAAATATAGGTCGCATATTCAGCGAGTTCGAGGTCTTAGTTCCACTTAAGAACTGTTCTTAACCCTTAAGTTCAAATTTCCAAACACTCTTTGGTACATCTCTCTTGCACTCTATCAGTGACTCTCATTCCAATTTTCTTATTTCTAGCTCATTCCGTTTGTCCAATATAAAGTATTAGATTTCTAGTACATTTTTGGTACTTTCCGTACCATCTTAGTACGAATTTCTAAAAAATCCAGCATATACGCACCAAGACTGACCCTCGTGCAAATTTTCAAGATTTTAGCTTCACCCGTTTTGTGCATAATTAATTCCACAAATTATTTCTTTCAGTGTATTTACTTACTCGTTTTGCATTGTTGGTTCACGTGAGAGACTGTGCGCTGTATTTGTGTATGTGCGCTTGCATACGGCTGAAATTTAACGCCAATTTGTTCAGCACTAAATTTCTTTCTTCAAGATCACCTCGCCCTGATAAGATAATTTTCCACAAAACAAAAAAGTAAATATAAAAATAAGACAACAATGAGACAGACCTATTTTGCTCATTTTTGTCATTTATCTTCAATTGTTGAGATCTCGTTTTTGTCGTTTTTCTCTTGTCCCCACCTCAATTATTATATTATCAAAGACAATAAAACAAAACAAAAAGATAACAAGGCGCAACATGAAATTTAAGTAAATTTTTGCATAAAATAATCCAACGGCATTACATTACTTGCAGTTTTGTGATGGCATTCGTGTTGTTTTTGTTAGTATTATTTTTATTTTCTTTTTGTTGTCACAAAACAACAAACAAGATAAAACTGACACCAAAACATTGAGTAATAGTGTGTGGTGGTGGGTGCAGGCCCCCGTTTGTTTATCAACCACCTAGCCGAGATCAAACAGTAAGTCGTCTGGTGTCGTGTAAACAAGACTTCGTACAATGTGAGAAATGGAATTTACTACCTTTGTAAATAGCAGAGAGCGAGAGAGAGTTTAATTGAGGGGGAGGACAAGAACATTCAAAGATTACTTGAAGAGGCAATGTAATCAATGTTTGTGTGCCATTGTAATGTATTAAATAAATAATAAAGAGTTATTGAGAATGGGAAGTTGTGGGAGATCAATAATCAATAAATGAAAATCAATGCGGAAAAGAATGTGAGAGAGAGAGAGAGAGAGTGGGAGAGCATTGTAAAGTACAAAGGCAGAGATTGAATGCAAGTTTTATTTGTTTCTGATAAAGGGGCAGAAAAAAACACCTTAGTTATAGAAAGGGGAGATTGTTTACTAAAAATAATATCAATCGAAAGTGGGGGAGCTGTATGAGGGAGAAAGAGGCATGTAATTAACAAGGTTTGCCAATTGGAATTTCTCTCCTTCATGGATTGGGTATTCTAAATGAGCAGCATGTACTGCAAATGTTTTGTGTTGTTATTTGAGCATAGAAAACTCTATTAATTTTAGATCATATCATATAGAAAGGGTAGATTGTTTACTAATAATAATATCAATCGAAAGTGGTGGAGCTGTGTGAGAGAGGGAGAAAGAAGCATGTAAATAACAAGGTTTGCCAATTGGAATTTCTCTCCTTCATAGATTGGGTATTCTAAATGAGCAGCATGTACTGCCAATATTTTGTGTTGTTATTTGAGCATAGAAAACTCTATTAATTTTAGATCATATCGCATTTGTTGTGGCGAGGAATCTCTCCTACCAGTTGAATCGTCGTTATTATTGGTATCTTGTTGTTGTTTCAAAAGATCGCTTGATTAAGAATTCACCATTGTTGAACATCTGTTTTCTTGCCTGTCATGATGATTACTACCGCTTCTTTTTTAAAATTGTTTTCTTTTTTTGCTGAATTGTTAATGAGATTTGTTGCTGGAAGCCATGAATGGCGTAGCTAAGGTTTGAATTAAAAACCAGCATTCTATTCATGTGTATACATATAGGTGGGAATAACCACAACAATTCAGGTAGAATGTGATAAGCTACCATCATAAATGGGTAAAAAAGTTTAAATAGGTACAGCGGGGAAAAAATTGGATGAGAAACCATTTTATAACCTTCGTCACTAGATGGAGGTATATTCAATTCGTCATTCCGTTTGCAATGCCATAACCCATTTCGTCCTCTGTTCGATTTTTTGAGCAGTAAAAAAACCCTATTTCAAAAAAAAATATATATTTAAAAAAAATTCTATTTCTGAAATCCATATAATTGGATATTTTTTAAATTAATTATAAAAAAATAAAAAAAAAAAATAGCCGGAAAAAGTAATGATGAAGAATTATTGTCAATGTATGTAACCGTTACACTAAATATAAAAAGCATGGTTTAAATGCTAAAGCGTGACTTAACATATGTGTAAAATTGACATATGTTAAAATTAATTTCGAACACTGGATTCTTGAAAAACGAAAATTTCGGAAAAATTTTTTGAGTAAATTGTTGACATCAATTTACACTAAAAAAAGTAGATTTTTTCAAAAAGAAAAATAAAAATAAATGTCTGAACGAAATGGTTTGCAATAAATATGTATTCATGATAGGCATAAAATTCTGGAATTTAAATTTAAAGTCCGATCAACCTATTGGAATTTATGTAGGGAGGGTACAATATTTTAAATAGAATTTTGAAATTCAGAAAAAAACGTATATGATCGGAGGTTTTGGGATTGAATTGTGGCTGTCTCCCATTTGGGTAGTTCCTCCGAGTAATTGTACCACCTAATTATATGTATTTTTATAACCTTCAACAACACACTATATGGAGGGTATATTAAGTATGGAGAGTATATGACGATTTAGACGTGTCCGTCCATCCGACTGTTGTAATCCCGCTAGAGTCAAAACGAATTAAATTAGTAAGCTAAAATTTTGCATGGATCATTTTTTTTATCTGCAGGCATGTCAAGTTCGAAAATGGGCTATGTCGGTCCCCGATTTCGTATAGCCCCCATATAACGGTACCTCCCGATATTCGGTATTTTGATGATTGTAGGCAAATTTTACAATAGAATTGTCTAAAAATCCACACAAGGAGTTCCTTCTGAAAACTTTACTCCCTGAAAGAGAATTTTCTGTATAGGTCCACGATATCGCATACCCCATACACCTGTACCACCCGATATTCGGTGTTTTGAAGATTTTAGCGACAGTATTCAACGGAATTTTTTTCAAATTTCGTATTTTCGTTCATAAGGAGTACTTCAATATATGACGGAAAATATTCCATCTATTATTTTCGAAGGTAGCTCTGATAATTCTTTAAAAATAAAAAAACGATAAGAACTAGGACAACCTTTCAAATATAATGTTCGAAAATTTCCTATTACAGTTCTAACACTCCTTCGAATATTTCACACTTATAACTTCAGCAGTCCTCAAAAAAATGCATTAACAATTCAACAATTATAGCTCTCGCAATTCAATAAAAATATGAACAGATTTTCAAAATATCACCAAATCATCATATTGTGATCCAATTGGACCATGAACAGTTGCTTTTTTAAATTAAAATTTGGAATTGTGTTGGGCCCTTAAAACTTAAAATTTTGGGTGTCTGATGGTCTCTTTTCTTTGAAAAAAATCGAATTTTTTTTTATTTTTTTTTTTTAAATCTACGTTTTTGGGTATATTAGAAAATTTTCTTAAAAAATCCAGGTTTTTTTTTTTTGGTATTTTAGAAAATTTATTTAAAAAATCCTCGTTTGTTGGTGCTTTAGATTTCTTTTATATTTTTTGTTGGAATTTTTTTAAAACATGTTTTTCGGTATTTTAAAAATTTTCTTTAAAAAATCCAAGTTTTTTAATTTTTTAAATACATGTTTTTTTTATTTTAGAAAATTTATTTAATAGATCCAAGTTTCTTTAATATATATATATGTATATATATATATATATATATATATATATATATATATATATATACATATATATATATAGATATATATATATATATACAAAAAACTCTGTCCATTTGGACTAATATTAACCATTTGTGAACAATAAATCTGATATCGGATAAAGATATATATGGGAGCTATATCTAAACTTAAGCCGATCTTGACAAAATTTTACGCACTTATATGAGCTGTATAGCTGTATACCATAGATCTCTATAAATTTCTGATGTCAGGTACCTAATATCATTCTTCTGGGGTGCATATTGCGCTTGTAAAGGACCTAACAACCCAAATCGGATGAAACAGCTATAGCTATATCTGGACCGATTTTCTCCGAATTTAATGTACTCGCTTCTAGTCGGATATGCCAAAATTCAGGTCATTCGGACTGATATTGGCCATTTGGTGGACAATTAACCCGAAATCGGTTGAAGATGTATATTGGAGCTATATCTAAATCTGAACCGATCTTGATCAAATTTGGCAGAAGTATTACCGGACTGTATCTGATATCTGGTATCAAAATTCATTGTTGTGGATTGCATATTACGCAGGTTAGGGACTTAAAACACCAAACCGGATGAAACATACATAAAGAAGCTATATCTGCACCAAATTTGATGTACTTGCTTGTAGACTGAATCCAGTCAGATGTGCCAAAATGCAGGTCATTTGGGCTAATATTAACCATTTGTTGCACAATTAACCCGAAAACGGTTGAAGATATATATGGGTGCTATATCTAAATTTGAACCGATTTGCCCAATTTTAATAGGGTTCGTCCTTGGGCCAAACAAATATTGTTTGGAAAATTTCATCTCAATGGGATAACAAATGCGATCTGCATTTTGCTCATAAAAATACATGGTCAGACAGACGGACGGACAGAGGGATCGAAATGCATAAATCGCCTCAGAAAGATATTCTATGAAGATCCTCAAAAGTAACTATGGGTCTACCTCGTCTCCTGCTCCATGTTACAAACAAATGCACAAAGACATGATACCCTTACCCTTTATTAACAAATCTGATTTTTTTGTCCTGAAAAGAATAATCTTATTAACTCCACGTTAATAAGTCTTAAATCATTTTGTATTTTCAAAAAAAAAAAAAAAAAAAAAAAAAAAAAAATCGCTGTTTTTGAATAAAATCAAAGTTGGGAAATTTTTTTAGTATTTCAGAAAACATTTGAAAATAGTCCATATTTCGCGCGTTTTTTTTTTTTTTTTTTTTATTTTTTTTTTTTTTTTGGAAATATCCTTTAAAATCAATGTTCCTTTAAAAAAAAAAATAAATAAATAAAAATATTAATTATTAAATTAAATTAATAATAATCAGTGTTTGTAGGTCTAATAGTCCCTCCAAATTTATTCCTAACATCCACTATTTCAAGCTCTGTTCGCCATGCAGAAATTATTTTCGATAAGTCCTCAATTTAGGTCTGATGCTCCTTCCCAAATTTTCCTTACAAATCCTCAATTATAGCCAAAAGGGTACTTCAAAATATTTGTATTTTTTTTTTTCAAAAAATCTTAGATACAATTATTTCCTTTAATTTATTTAATTATTTTATTTATTTATTTATTTATTATATATATTTATAATTAGATATGTAAGTAATACATAAACACATATATGTATATTCGTAGGTAGTTATAAGGCATTCCAGTGGGGAATATTATTTTTGTTATTTTATTTCGAAAATTGCAACTCAAAATGACTCGTTCTTTCGTTCGCATGTAGGTATATAAATTACGATGTTGCCCCTCTCGGGTGGTGGGGGGGCACTTAAACTGAATAGGTTGGAAAATGTTCCGTTCTGTTGTCACGATTTCCAGTGCCACAGAGCAGGGCAGGTGGAGTGCTACGGGCAGGCCCCGATAATTCCTTTGAATGTTTTGTTTTACTGGGCATTGTTGAGACGACGTCGTGATTCCAAAATTTCACCCGTCTAAATAGTCGCATATAAGCAATGCGATAATTTCGATTACTGGCAGCATATATAATGGGATTTATGACACTCGAGGCCCAGGCCATTACCGAGGCCACAATGTGCAGCCAGGGGTAGGAGGTTTTGCGTTCATCATCGACCACATTTGCCAACATCAGGGGCAGAAAGCAGATTAGGAAGCACACAAATATCGTCATCATCATCAACGTTAGGCGACTGTCTTCCCGATCTTTTCGCGTATCACTCGCCAGATTTTCAGCATTGCTAGAATTTATCACAAACTGGCGATGACATTTCATTTTCCGTTTTTGTTGTAACACCTTGATGTAGATACAGCTGTAGGAGGCAATGATCACCAGGCAGGGCAGAAGAAATCCCAACAGGAATAGGGGCTTTTTAATCGAACGCCCATTTTTCTTGAGTATCGTACAGGAGAAGGTTACCTCGTCCAGACCCATTTCACCCCACACCCCCAGATAGGGTGGCAACAACAGCAAAAACGACACAAACCAAACACAGGCCAATTGGACAATAATCCACTGGCGCCTATACAAACGTCCATAGATATTATGGCAACCGATCAGGATATATCGGTTGATGGTAATGCACACCATGCTCAGCAGCGACACGGCCACATTGCCATAGAAGATCACCGGAAAGATACGACACAAATCATCGCCCAGTGTCCATTTCTGGGCGAAAAAACGAACCGCTGTCAGCGGCAAACTAAACGAACAGAAAAGCAGATCCGAAATACACAGAGACAGGACAAAGGCTGTTGTGGCATGGCCACGTATCTTGGGTGAGTTCACCAAGGCCAAAATGGTTATGAGATTGCCACAGACCCCAACAACGGTAAAAAAGCAAGCACACACTCCAGCAAATACGGTGGCAGCATCGGGATATATCGAAGTTTTTCCATCCATTGATTATCCTCTCCTCTCTCTCTTTGGTTTTTTGGTTTCTTATTTTATTCAACTTGTCTTCGAAATTGTTTGCATATCCTATTCTTTTCCCGAAATTTTTATGTTTCAAGATCAATTCTAAGGAGAAAAATGGAAATAAATTAGCTTGAGTGGTTTTTGTTGTTGTTGTTTTAATTTGACATTTTCATTGACACTTTGACAGTTAGACAACAATGTTGGAGATCGTTCGACAAATAATTATCATTGTTTGCCAAATGACATTTCAATAGCAGGTTGCATAATTTCCGTATGTGAGTAACCTGTGATCAATACTTACCAGGGCTGGGAGAGTGGAATTTACCAAAAGAGAGTTATAAGTTATAAATTCCCTCCTCTTCGTGGAAAAATCTCTACAAGATCCTCAATATCCAGATGACCTCCCAAATATATTATGTAGTTATGGGACATTTTTCCTTTTATGAAAGGAAGAAACATTCCATAGAAGAACTTCAATGGATCTTCTCTCCAAGGGAAGACCTTAAAAGAGTCATCTATGCCCAGAATAGCTTTAGAGTGTCTTCGCCTAGAGAAAATTTATTTAAAATTTTCTAGCCATATAAGACCTACAATGAGTCGAAGGCCTTAAAAACAGGCATAAAAAATATGGAAAGGTGTTCCCGCAATACAAGTCCCTTAAAAAAGTTTCCAGCCATAAAGATCCTTAAAGGGTCTTTTGTCCACAGAAGTCCATCAAAGTTTTCCTATCAAGAGCTGATTCTTTGAAAGTCCTTTTGAATTTAGAAGATATCTTCAAGAAATCCACGTTTGGTGGTCTCTTCGTGTTGTAGAAGATAATTTTAGGAAATCTACGTCCAATTCTGGGATACCAAAGACCACGTTGGTGGGCAGGTTCGTCCTAAAGAAAATATACTTTAAAATCTATTTTTAAGGGCCTCTTCGTCTTTTGGAAGAAAATATCCTTAATAAAGAGTATCCGTTTTGTAGTGCTTTCCGATCTTTGAAAAATATTTCAAAAAACTCAATGGTCATCTGAAATACGTTCTTATTCGCCCATTTTCGAAGTCTTATGGTTCTTCTATAAACAGTTTCGAAATATTTACTTTTGAAGATCTGATGGAACTTTAAAAAAATATATTTTTTATAATCGTGATTTGAAGGCTAAGTTGAAATATATTTTAGTATGTCGCCTGTGAAGGTTCAAGAATATTTTAAAAACAACTCTTCAGGGTCTATTGGCTTTAAAAATTCCATCTTTAAAGGTTCGATGGAACTTCAGACAATTATTTTCGTTAATACACGTTTAAAAATCTGATGATGATGAAACTAAAGAAAAAAATGTTATTGAGTCGACGTTCGAAGGTCCACCATTTTAAATAATACATGTTCGAAATGCAAGTCCCAGACCTTCGATGGCACTTCTAAAAAAGATAGAACTTCAGAAAAAATATTTTTAAAAATTAATTAATTAAAACATTCGAATATTACATATTCGATGATGGTCCTTCTGAAACATTTCCGAAAAATCACGTTTGAAAGACTGATAGGTCGTTCTGAAACATTTTCGAAAAATCACGTTTGAAAGTCTGATGGTCCTTCGAAAACATTTTCGAAAAGTCACGTCTAAAGGTCTGATGGAATTTTAAAGAAATATTTTTTTAAAAATCAACGCTTCAAGGTCTGATGGAACTTTAGAAAAATATTTATAAAACGCCATATAACATGTTTGAAGGTTTGGTAGAGCTTAAGAAAAATATTAAAAAAAATCCAAGTTTAACGTTTGAAGTTTTGATGGAACTTCAGAAAAATACTTAAAATCCACGTTTCATGTTTGAAGGTTTGATGGAAATTCAGAAAATATTTTTAAAACTCCGCATTTAATATTTGAAGGTTTGATGTAACTTTAGAAAAATATTAAAAAAAATCCACGTTTCATGTTTGAAGGTTGATGGAACTTAGGAATAATATTTTTAGAAATCCACATTAAACGCTTGAAGTTATGAAGGCCTTTCAGATAAATATTTTTTTTTTTTTAAATCAATGTTTAATGTTCGAAGGTTTGATGGAAATTCAGAAAAATGTTTTTTTTTTTAATCCACGTTAATGTGGACTTTACCTCAGAAGTATATTTTTAATAATCCAAGTTTAATGTTGAAATGTTTGATGGAACTTCAGAAAATAATTTTTAAATCTATACGTTTAATGTTTGAAGGTTTGATGGAACTTCAGAAAAATATTATTAAAAAATTTACGTTAAAATTTGAAGGTTTGATGGAACTTCAGAAAAATATTTGTAAAAATTCACGTTAAAATTTGAAGGTTTGATGGGACTTAAGTTTGAAGGTCTGATGGAACCACAGAAAAAGAAACATTTAAGGTTTAATGAAACTTCAATAAAATATTTTTGTTAAATATCCACATTTAAAGTTTAATGAAACTTCAGAAAATATTCTTAAAAATCCACGTTTAATGCTTAAAGGTTTGATGGAACTTCAGAAAAGTATTTCTATAAACTCACATTTAAAGTTCGAAGATTTGATAGAACTTCAAAAAATATTTTTTAAAAATCCACATTTAATGTTTCAAGGTTTGATGGAACTTCAGAAAAATATTTGTACAAATACCGATTTAAAGTTTGAAGGTTTGATGGAACTTCAGAAAAGTTTTTTTTTTTTTTAAATACCACGTTTAATGTTTGAAGGTTTGATGGAACTAGAGAAAAGTATTTTTAAAACTCCGTGTTTAAAATTTGAAGGTTTGATAGAGCTTTAGAAAAATATTTAAAAAAAATCACGTTTAAAATTTAAGGTTTGATGGAACTTCAGAAAATAATTTTTAAAAATACACATTCGATGTTTGAAGGTTTGATGGAACTTCAGAAAATATTTTTAAAAATCCACGTTTAAGTTTGAAAGTTTGGTGGAACTTCAATTTTTTTTAAAAAATCCTAAAGTTTGAAGGTTTAATGGAACTTAAAAATATTTTTAAAAACACACGTTTAAATATGAAGGTTTGATGAAACTTCCAAAAGAAATTAAAATTAAAAAAAAAGTTTGAAGATTTTGATAGAACTTCAAAAAATATTTTTTAAAAATCCCCATTTAATGTTTTAAGGTTTGATGCAACTTCAGATATGTATTCTCAAAGTTCCACGTTTAAATTTTGAAGGTTTGTTGGAATTTAGAACAAATACTTAAAAATCCACGTTCAAAGTTTGAAGGTTTGTTGTAACTTAAGTTTGAAGTTTTGATGGACCACAGAGAATATTTTTAAAAATCCACATTTAATGTTTGAAGGTTTGACGGAACTTCAGAAAATATTTTTTAAAAATACACATTCGATGTTTGAAGGTTTGATGGAACCACAGGAAAATATTTTTAAAAATCCACGTTTTAAGTTTGAAAGTTTGGTGGAACTTCAATTTTTTTTGTAATCCTAAAGTTTGAAGCTTTAATGGAATATTTTCTAGAAACGCACGTTTAAAATATGAAAAGTTTGATGGAACTTAAAAAAAAAAATTAAAACTCCGTGTGCAAAGTTTGAAGGTTTGATGGATCATTAGAGAAATTTTATTTTAAAATCCACGCAAATTTAAGAGAAATATTTTTTCAAAATCCAAGTCTGAAGTTTTAATATTTGAAGGTTTGATGGTACTTCAGAAACATTTTTTAAAAATCCACGTTTAGTATTTAACGGTTTGATGGAACTTCAGAAATATGTTCTCAAAGTTCTACGTTTAAAGTTTGAAGGTTTGATGGAACTTGAGACAAAATTTTTAAAAAAATCCACGTTCAAAGTTTGAAGGTTTGTTGTAACTTAGTTGGAAGTTTGATGAACTCACAGGAAAATATATTTTTTTAAATTCAAGGTTTGATGGAACTTCAGAAAAATTCTTTTAAAAATCCACGTTTTATGTTTGAAGGTTTGATGGAACTTCAATTTTTTTTTTCAAAAAAATTCTAAGTTTGAAGCTTTAATGGAACTTTAAAGCATTTTTTAGAAAACGCGCAGTTTGATGGAACTTCAAAAAAAAAAATAATCTTCATGTTCAAGTTAGAAGGTTTGATGGATCATTAGAGAAATTTTATTTTAAAATCTACAGGAATTAGAAGAGTGTTTTTTCAAAATCCAAGTCTGAAGTTCCGTATTTGGAGGTCTTATGATCTCAGAAAATTAATTGAAAATTCTAGACTGAAGGTTTGATTGCCCTTAAAATACGTGTTCAAACATTCAATGTTAAAGGTTTCAGGGAACTTAAAAACATTTTTAAAAAACCACGTTTAAAGTATGAATGTTTGATGGAAAAAAATTAAACATCAAACATTATTTAAAAATCCACGCAAATTTAAAGAGAATATTATTTAAAAATCCACGAAAATTTGAAGAGAAATATTTTTTCAAAATCCATGTCTGAAGTTCCGTATATGGGGTCTTATGATCTCAGAAAATTAATTAAAAAATTCTAGATTGAAGGTTTGATTGCCCTTAAAAAAGTGTTCTAACATTCAATGTTCGAAGGCCTGGCAGAAAAAATTCCAAATCCTAACGTTTGAAGGTCTAATGGCAATTACTAATATACTCAGAAAAATCACCGATGTAATTTTTTCAAAAAAAAAAAAAATATTAAAACTCAGTTTGATGGTCTGAGACCCTTCAGAAAACATTCTCAAAATATCCAAGTTGAAGGTCGGTGACCCTTCAGAAAAATTAATAGAACACCAGATTGAAGGTCCTACGGCGCCTTACAAAAATTTTTTGAATTTCGTTTGAAGGTGCATGGTCCTTTAGAAAAATATTTTCAAAAAAAATCTATTTATGTGGCCCTTAAAAAATAATTTCAAAAAGTCAACAATCATTGATTATTGAAAATATATTCTTGAAAAAATGGCTGCATAATGCCCGTACCGCATTTTCATAATTTTGGTTCATTTTGTTAATCCACACTCCCATCTCTGACTCCAGATCACATCACGTACAGTGTTTGTCGCTTGACTTGCAAGTAACCTTTACTCAATAACCGTATACTAGGTCAGGGACAGAAAATTTGTGGCTAACTATACACGATATGAATGTCAACAAAGCGAGGGAGAGACGAAAAATAGATCATAAGAAACCAAAAAAAAAAAATGGAAGTGAAACGAGAGCGAGCGAGAGAGGGCGCCCAATTATTCAATTCCAATTGGAAGACAAATGCATTTGTTACAACAGCACAAAGTGTGACATTTGTTGCGATTAGGCCTCCCTCCTCTCTTGGCGTCCGTTAAATAAGACCCACATTTCCGTATCAGTTTCAAGTCGATGAATTCGTGTGTTTATTTGAAAATATTATTATTATTATTACGTGCATTTGTTTTTATTTTACTAATAGTTAATGTCGGTTGTGTCTGTGTGCAAGTTTCTTTTCTGTGTTGTCTTATCAATTCCGTGAGTGAGTGAGCCGGCAAATATAAGAAAAAAGTCCGAATCAATTGTCTTACAAATTGTGTCCGTTCGATTTGTAATGCTATGACGTCGTTGTCTCATGCGGTTATTGGAATTTATTGAATGTTGGATTATTTATAATGCGGCTGTGATATGTTAAAATGGCACTCTCCCAAATGCATATGCAGCAACAACAACAACAACAGCGGCAACAACGACAATGCCAGCGTCAACCACAACAGCATATGGTCGACGACTATCCGCAATGTCTCATACCAATCACAGCAACAAATACATAAATAAAGGTAACAGTAGAAAGACTTAGAATAAGAAGAGGTTACAACACGTTCATACCAAAATCATGTTGAAGCCCAGATGCCCAAATTTTA
>NW_026712363.1:25861030-26067485 GCF_030504385.1 Musca domestica | reverse complement strand
GCACTAAGAAAGAACAAATTAATAGTTTGGATGGCAAACAAAATAATAAAGTGTGAGGTTAAAAAAAAATATTTTTTTTTTGGAGGTTATAAAAAAAGTTTTGGTAAATTTTTATGAGTCTTGTTGGGAAAAAATTTTCGTTTTTCTTTTATATAATTCAACATATAAAAATATGAAAAATAATATTTTTATAGCTAAACAAAATAAATAAAACAATATTTTCTTGTTATTGTTGATGGTACAGTGTCTGAGCAAAACAATAATAGTGGGGAAAAAATTGAAAAAGAAAAAAAAATCATGAAAATTGTTTTATGATTCAAGTAAGGTGTCAGAGGTTTCTTTTCCAAGTTGCCATTCGAAAAGAAATTTTAGTTTTTAACAAAAACTAAACTCAAACTGTTATTATAAAAAAAAAACTAAAATAGCTACATAAGAATTTCGAGAGCTATTTCTCCATTCAAATGTATTTTTTTAGGTTAGAAAATAAAAACAAAATTTTAAATGGCAATAAATTTTAAATTTAGCAACTTGCAATGCATTATTTTTATACCCTTAGCCATATGGCTAGATACGGTTTCAGACCAAATCCGTTTCAGGCCACTTGGAGTCGATCTAGCAATGTCCGCCTGGCTAGTTGGTGCACACGATAACTCTTGAAGGGAGTATCCGATTTGATCCTAACTTGGTACATTGTAATATTATTGTCAAACTTAGATCGAGTTCGGAGATGGACAATATCGGTCCACTCCTTCTTCTACCTCCACCACAAAATGTCAACATTTAAAAAGAAAATAATTTACTGCACAGAAAGAGTCAGTGCTACAGCTGGTGCGAAAATGGACAATCACGGTCCACTCCGTCCAGTACATTCCCACAAAGTGTCAAAATTTTGAATAATTTTAACTCTTATAAAATGTGTTGTAAGAGTCCGATTATCTTCAAAATGCACACATCACAGTATTTTTATTTTCCAAAAATCTGGTGTGAAAATGGAATATATCGGTCCACTCCTGCTAGTACCTCCCCCACAAAGGATCAAAATTTTGAATATTCATGAAGCTCACAAAACACGAAATTAACATCCGATTCCATTCAGACTTGGTACATCTCAATATTTCTATCAACACAAGATATTTTGTAAAGATGGTAGAGATCGGGCCATTCCTTCTGTTACCTCCACCACAATGGGTCAAAATTTAGAATAAATATAAGTCTTATAAAATCTAATATATGTCTCCGATTGTCTTTAAATTACACACATCACAATATTTGTTTTTACCCAAGATCTGGTGTAAAAATAAAATATATAGTTCAACTCCTTCTGGTACCTCCCCCACAAAGGGTCACAATTTTGAATGTCTATAAAGCTCATAAAACGCGAAATCAACATCCGATTCCATTCAGACTTGGCACATCTCAATATTTCCATCAACACAAGATATGTTGTAAAGATGGTAGAGATCGGACAATTTCTTCTGGTACCTCCCCCACAAAGGGTCAAAGTTTTGAATAACCAAAACGATCATAGAATCCGAAATAAGCATCCCATTCTCTATACATTTCGCACATCCCATTATTTCTACGACCTAAAGATCTGCGGTGAATATGGGGTATATCGGTCCACCCCACAAAGGAATATCCATGAAGCTCATAAAACTGGAAATTAACATCCGATTCCACATCTCAATATTTCCATCAACACAAGAGCTGTTATAACAATGGTAGAGATCGAACAATTTCTTCTGATACCTCCCCCACAAAGGGCCAAAGTTTTGAATAACAAAAAGATCATAACATCCGAAATAAGCGTCCTGATCTCTTCATATTTCACACATCCCATTATCCGAACTAATACAAAATCTGCTGTGAAAATGGGATATATCGGTCCACTCTTTTTATTACCTCCCCCACAATGGGTCAAAATTTTGAATATCCAGGAAGCTCATAAAACGCGAAATTGACACCGGATTCCATTCAGACTTGGCACATCTCAATATTTCCATCAACACAAGAGCTGTTATAACAATGGTAGAGATCGGATCATTTTTTCTGGTACCTCCTCCACATAGGTTTCAAAATTTTTGAAAAACAGAACGATCAAAGGAAGCGAAAACATACCACTAATTTTTATCTGTATTAGATGAAGTATGAAAATGGAATACTTCGGTACGCTATATCTATTACCTCCCCCAAATTTCCACATTTTCCAAAAATAGGAAATAGGAAATAGTCTAAATCTGGCACGTTTTAATATTTACCAGCATTAGATCAGATACGAATTGTTCAGCTTCGGAACTTCTGAACCTCCCCCACACATGGTCAACAGTTTGAATAATCATAACTCAAGGCTGGGGGTATACATCTGTGGGCAAAACCAACTGATACTATTTTTAAACGACGACTTGAACCTGCATAGGCAATTTTGTTATAAGCCATTAAAATACTCAAATGCGAAACTTGAAAAAAATTAGGTGAATAATGTAGCTAAAATCATCAATATAGGGAGGTACTATTATATGAGGGCTATACCAAAATGTGGAGCTGCACAGACTTCCCGAATATCGGGAAGTACCGTTATATGAACTAAGACGTGGACCTACACACACAATTTTCTGTCTTAGGCTGAAGTATCCATTACGAACTTCAAATACCAAATTTAAAACAATTCCGGTGAATAATGTCGCTAAAATCATCAAAATACCAAATATCGGCAGGTACCATTATATGAACTAAGACGTGGACCTACACACACAATTTTCTGTCTTAGGCTGAAGTATCCATTACGAACTTCAAATACCAAATTTAAAACAATTCCGGTGAATAATGTCGCTAAAATCATCAAAATACCGAAAATATGGAGGTACCGTTATACCCATTTCCAATACCAAAAGTCCTGCAGACATAATATACATTTGAGTAAAATTTTATCAATCTACTTAATTTCGTTCGGAAGCTAGAGTGATTTCCACAGACGGACGAACATCGCTAAATCGACATAGAATTAGGAGGGTTTAAAAAAAGTTTAACAATTAAACAGTAATTTTTAAAAATCAAACCAATCTTACCTTTTTGTTTCTTTTGGCCCACGCCCCGGACCTGTGAATTGAAACCCAAGTTGTTTTTTTTTTTTTTTTTTTTCAATTTTTCCAAGAAAAATGTATTTGTTTTATTTGCTTCTTTACTTTCTTCTAAAAAAATATTATTGATAACACATCTCAAAAATACCAAGATGTGTGCAGATGTGTATAGAGACGTAATGCATATTATTGTTGTTGCACTAAGAAAGAACAAATTAATAGTTTGGATGGCAAAACAAAATAATAAAGTGTGAGGTTAAAAAAAATATTTTTTTTTGGAGGTTATAAAAAAAGTTTTGGTAAATTTTTATGAGTCTTGTTGGGAAAAAAAATTTCGTTTTTCTTTTATATAATTCAACATATAAAAATATGAAAAATAATATTTTTATAGCTAAACAAAATAAATAAAACAATAATTTTCTTGTTATTGTTGATGGTATATAGTGTCTGAGCAAAACAATAATAGTGGGGAAAAAATTGAAAAAGAAAAAAAAAATCATGAAAATTTTTTTATGATTCAAGTAAGGTGTCAGAGATTTCTTTTCCAAGTTGCCATTCGAAAAGAAATTTTAGTTTTTAACAAAAAAAAATAATGATGGTTGAATATTTTTTTTCAAGTTGTTTTTTAGTAAAAAATTAAAGATGTTATGCCTTACACACAAGTGTTCCCGGGATTTCTTGCATTATGAGAGAGAATGGGGAGGAAGGTAGGGATATGATGGTTTTATATCGAAAAATCTAAGCCATATAAATACTTCTGTTTTTATTTTGAAAAAACTAAAACAGCTACATAAGAATTTCGAGAGCTATTTCTCCATTCAAATGTATTTTTTAGGTTAGAAAATAAAAACAAAATTTTAAATGGCAATAAATTTTAAGATATTCCCGCCGATGACTCACCCCTTCCCCTTTTTCATTCAGGAAAACAAGAAGAAGAACACTTACTATATAAATAGCACAAACAAACAAAATAATGATGAGGAAATTGGTTTCAAGGATAATAGGAGGGTGTTGTTGTTGTTGATGTTGGTTTGGTTGATTGATTTCTTAGTTGTTGTTGTTGATGTTGTTTTCTTTAGTTCTTTTGGTTTCTTCCAGTAAAGATGGTTTGCTGTATTTTTTTTTTTCATAAATTAGATAAAATTTTGTATTGCTATTTTTTTAGGTTATGTTTTGTTGGCTGTTCTCTTTTGACCACCACTGTTGTTGCTGTTGTTGTTTTGTTGATTCCAGCCACATTTTGCAATTCATTGAATGTCTATGCGCTGCTTTCAGTAGTGGTATTTTGAACCTCTTGGCCAACATTCTGCTGATCATTTAGCCCAAAAAAACGAACGTCAATGCCACCACACAGCCGCCCAGCCCACCAAAGTCAGAGTTTGATAAAGGAGAATTCAGGTGTTGGATTGGTTGGAAGTGGAATGTTTGATAAATTGGATGATATTGTTTAGTTTTTCGTTGGAGTTACAGTTGCGAAAAAATGGAATTTTGAAAAAAAATATAAAAAAGAAAAAATTGAAATAAAATTTAGTTAAAATCCAAAAACTTAAAATTTTGAAAAAACAAAAAACAGATATTAAAATAAATATACTATGTATATATGTAACATATAGAATGTGTCTGGAGATATACGATTTTTGATGCTGAAAATTGTCTCTGAAGGTCCACGTCTTCGTATAGTCCCCATACAACGGCACCTCCCGACATTCGGTATTTTGGTGATTTAAGCGACATTATTCACCGAAAATGTTTCAAATTTGGTATTTGAAGTTCGTAATGGATACTACAGCCTAAGACAGAAAATGGTCTGTGAAGATCCATGTCTTCGTATAGCTCCATATAAGGGTACCTCCAGATATTCGGTATTTTAATGATTTTAGCGACATTATTCACCGGAATTGTTTCAAATTTGGTTTTTAAAGTTCGTAATTCATTCTACAGCCTATGACAGAAAATTGTCTGTGCAGGTGGTCCACGTCTTCGTATAACCCCACTTAATGGTACCTCCCTATTTTCGGTATTTTGATGATTTAAGCTACTGGAATTATTTCAAATTTGTTATTTGAAGTTCGTAATGAATACTACAGCCTATGACAGAAAATTGTCTGTACAGGTCCCCGTTTTGGTATAGCCCCTGTATTTTCGGTATTTTGGTTATTTTAGCTACCGGAATTGTTTTAAATTTTCATAATGGATACTATAGCCTATGACAGAAAATTGTCTGTGCAAATCCAAGCCTTCGTATAGCACCCATATAATGGTACCTCCCTATTTTCGGTATTTTGACGATTCTAGCTCATTATTCACCGATTTTTTTCAAGTTTTGCATTTGAATATTATAATGGCTTATGGCAATTTATTTATTTTCTTTTTTTATACCCTCAGCCATATGGCTACAGAGGGTATATATCATTTGATACGGCCAAAACGTGCCTAGTCGAAATAACGGTTTTAGACCCTAGGTCTCTTTGGACCAAATCCGTTTCAGAACATTTGGAGTCGATCTAGCGATGTCCGTCCGTCCGTCTGTCTGTCTGTCTGGCTGGCTGGTGCGCACGATAACTCTCGAAGGGAGTATCCAATTTGGTCCAAACTTGGTACATCGTAATATTTTTGTCAAACTTAGATCGAGTTCGGAGATGGGCAATATCGGTCCACTCCTTCTGGTACCTCCCCCACAAAAGTTCAAAATTTTCAAAAAATTTAATTTTTGCACAGAAAGAGAAATTATAGTCCGATTTTGCTCCAACTTTGCAAATCTTAATATTTGGGTCAGTGTGAGGTCGGGTGTGAAAATGGAAAATATTGGCCCACTCCATCAAGTACCTCCCCCACAAATGGTAAAAATTTTGAATAATTACAACTCTCATAAAATGTGATGTAAGTGTCCGATTGTCTTAAAATTTTACACATCCCAATATTTATATTAACCTAAGGTCTGGTGTTAAGATGGAATATATCGGTCCACTCCTTCTGGTACCTCCCCCACAAAAGGTCGAAATTTGCAAAAAATATATTTTTTTGCACACAAAGAGAAAGGATAATCCGATTTTGCTCTCACTTTGCAAATCCTAATATTTGCATCAGTTCTACGTTAGGTGTCAAAATGGACAATATCGGTTCACTCCTTCAAGTACCTCCCCCACAAATGGTCAAAATTTAGAATAATTACAAATCTCATAAAATGTGATGAATGAGTCCGATTGTCTTCGAATGGCGCACATCCCAATATTTATATTAACCCAAGCTCTGGTGTTAAGATGAAGTATATCGGTCCACATCTTATGGTACCTCCCCCACAAATGGTCGAAAATTTGAGATATATATTTTCTGCACAGAAAGGAATCAATAATCTAATTTTGAAAAACATAACGCTCAAAGAAAGCGAAATAAGGATTCACACATACAAATTATTTTTGCTAACACCAGATCTGTTTTGAAGATGATCCTATATATCTGCGAACACCTTCTGGTACCTCACCCACAAAGAGACACATTTTTCAATATTTTTATCTGTCATAAATTGCGAAACAACTCAGTGATTCTTTACAATTGCTATATCCATCTGCTATTATAATATTTATATCATATTTATGTAGGTCCGATACGAAATTGACAATATTGACCCATTCTTTAAAAACCCACTCCATAGAGGGTGAAGAGGACTGAGGGTATACATCTGTCGGCAAAGCCGACCGATACTTTTTTACTTGTTTTTTTTTTTGAAATTGCCAAATTTGTACCAAATGCAGGAGGGCATTCAATGTACGGCCCGGCCGAAGTAACAGCTTTTTTACCTGGTTACCCTCAAAAAGTATTTTAAAAAATCTTTGAATGTCTATCAAAAAAAAAAAACACTCTGTCTAGCTAGTCATTTAGAAATTAATAATCAAAAATTTGCTCTTGAAAATTGTCTATGGATCTCCTGGCTTGAAGCTCTCCTTCCTATTTCCTGGAAAATCTAAATAATGCGTTGCAATGTTAGGTCTTGAAATGTGTATGCATGTATCTAAATCGAGTCTTTCCCACTTGATGGTTAAATGTAATGTATTTCCCATTTCTGTATTTCCCAGAAGGGTTCGTTCGTATCTGACTAGATTGTAAAATATTGAACTAGATTCTTTTCCCTTATTAAAGCTACAAAAAAAATAGTAAATGAAAAAAAATTTACAATGTACTATAACATATTACCGCCAAAGTATCGCAGAAATATGAATTATAACCCAGACACACGTCATTCCAATTCCTTAGAATGATCTCATAAAAATTGTCGAGTTCGGTTTTTAGTGGTCACATAAATTATCTCCATGACACATTTTCAATTACATATACATATAGTACACAGTGTTTAGACAATAAAAAAATGGGGTTAGTTGGAAATGGGATTAGTAGTAAAAATGTTAAATAAATAATATAATAAATAATAAATTTCATTTGGGATTAATAATTGGTTGTGGTTGGTGGCCAGGAAAGTAGTTTCAATTGTTTTAACTCCTCCTCGTTAAATTAGTAAGGCATGATTTGACAGAGAAAAAAAGTGACAACTCCCCAAAGTGTTGTTCTGTTTGATTTCATTATGAATGAATTTTAATCTCTTGAAATGATGTATTTGTTGCTGTTCTTGTTGTTTGTTTGTTCCTTTAATTAATAATGCAGTCATTTTACAATAAATTATGATGTTCTTGTTTTTTTTTATTATTATTATTAAATGTTTGATGTTGTTATTTTAGTAGTATGTAGTGGTAGCAGTAATACTAGAGAGCGAGACATCATAAATGTTGTCATCATCGTCAAATGTTCTTGCTGTTGATGTTGTTGTTAAATATTTGCAGTTTGTATTGCGATACAAAATAAAGCAGACTTTAAATGCTTATGTTGCTCTGTGTTGTAGAATATGATAGAAGGAGGGAGGAGAGGAGTCGGATAATAATACACAATCCACATATTTTGTTTTTTTAGTAGATGTTTTGACATACTGACGACTGCTTTTCGTTATTTGTTTAGTAGATGGTTTAGTAGTATTTTATTATCCTTTCTTTCTTTGTTTGTTTAGTTTACCTGTTGTTGTTGTTGGTTGTTTTGTCCTCCGCCGTTATTGGGTTTTCTGTTGTTTGGACGGCGT
The DNA here is from genome assembly GCF_030504385.1 of Musca domestica. Classification (NCBI taxonomy): domain Eukaryota; kingdom Metazoa; phylum Arthropoda; class Insecta; order Diptera; family Muscidae; genus Musca; species Musca domestica. The sequence continues at coordinate 26,059,286 of NW_026712363.1, read as the reverse complement.
GGACGACTGTTGCGTCGGGGACCTTGTCCTTGTCCTTGGCCTGCAACAAAAAGACGAAAGAAGATTATTAAAAACGTCGATGGAAAAATAATAGTTTTCGTTGGCGCTTACCTTGTCCCCCTTGGCCACCGTCATTACGTGGCACACCACGTGGTCCACCGCCGCGACCATTGAAATTACGACGGAAGAAACGTCTCTGTGGACCACCACGGCGCATTTGACCGCCTTGACCATCGCCGCCCCTGTGATTAGGATCAGCGTTCTGATCGTGGCCGCCATCGCCGCCCATACCACCATCACCGCCGCTAACTGGACGTCGTTGACTTTGATTGCGTGGATAGTAGGCCCTAAAGCGTCCACCGCGTCCACGGCGAGGGCCGCCACCGCCAGCACCCCGTCTGAAGTTACGTTGTTGCCTGGGATGTTGTTGTTCATCGCCACCATCGTGATTGCCACCATCGTGGTCATGTTGTACCTGGCCATCTTGTTGGTTCTGCTGCTGCTGTTGGTTTTGCTGTTGGTCACCACCCTGGCGGCGACGATTTCTTCTCCATGGCATGCTGCGATTGCGACGTTGTTTGTCGGCAGCAAATTGACTGCCACGCACTGGTTCACCAAAGGGTCCAGTTACGTTTGCAGCTTCATTGCCTTTCTCACCGATGACCACATCGAATTCGACAGCTTCACCATCGCCAACAGAGCGTACGGCTTTTTTGGGATTATTCTTGATGATAGCACTTTGATGGACAAACACATCTTCTTTAGTGTCGTCACGGTTAATAAAACCATAGCCGCTTTTAACATTGAACCATTTGACGCTGCCGGTAACCTTGGTAGCTGGAGCAGGGGAAAAAAGAAAGAAAAGAGGGGGGGTTAGTATTACTGATATGAACGGATTTAAATGGTGAGATGCTTTCAATAAGAATTCATTAACTGTGACCTAAATTCAGATAAGCTGTAGTTTAGCCTAAACCAGAATAATGCCATCTTTCAACTAAACAAATCAGCTTCGGCGATATTGGGCGATATAAATTGCCTATTTTAACATGAATTAATGGATGTATTGCTTTTGCATCGGGAAATGCATACGTCCCGAGATTTGGGTGATTAAAATTCCGCTATCGCTATTAAAATCTGATGAATGCAGGTCTGAAGAGGAAACCTTTGAAAGAAGTTTGATCTCCAAGCCATAGAAATGAGGAGTTCTAAATTTTCAAGTGGAATTATGGTTATGATATGGATAATCTTTTATTACAGATCAAGGGACTTGCATTTTTCGACTCTTGGACCTAGCGACCAAGAACTCATATACCAACTACTTTTGTCCGTTTTGACAATGCTGCTTCCTGGATCTTTTGATTTTTTTTTGGTCCGAAATCTCAAAATAAATCTTTACGAAACTACCTGAATCTCGATTGGATCTATCTGTTGTCTTCCCTTATTTCATTGTGTCGTTTTTAATGTGGCAACTCCATTGAAAATAGTAAAAAAAAAACTTGTCTGCAAATAGAAATTGCGCGAACCCAATATCAAACACAAAATGTTGCACCAAACAACAAAAAAAGTAAAAGAGAAAACGTGGAAATGTGAACGGAACCAAAGGAAATCTAATAACAAAAAACGGACAAAAATATGTGCTAAGCGCACTGCTAACGTTTGTTTGAGTGTGTATTTGTTGAAATATTTTGTGCAAGCACACACTACATTGGAGAGGTAGGTAGCGCGGCGCACATTAATACGATGAGCGCCAAAAAGTGGGTTGAGTTTCCACCAATTCACACAGACAACAATGAAAACAAGAGGAGGTAGGAAGTGAAGGTAGTCAGCAGCATAACATAGATTGAAAAAAAAAAAAAAACAAAGTGAGGGAAATTTACAATTGTTCTGCATTCGTCTGTGGTTTCTACGTTACTTTTTGGGGTCGCAGCAGCACACACATGAAACCGGTGTATTAGCGCTTTTTGCTCATTCTTGCTGCTGCCAGCTATGCTTTGCTTGCTGATGTTTTTGTGTGTGGCTCATTTTTTTCTTGTTGTTCTTGTGGTGTAGAGGAAAATCTAAGAAAAACAATACAGCAGCACACACCGGTGATGACTGACCGACCGACCGTACTTATTTCACTTTTTTTTTGTTGTTTTACAAAATGGCGGCCAATAAAATGTATTTTTAAGCACAAGAAATGTGTGTCCATGTGAAGAAGAAAAAAAGCTTCACCACATGTGAGGACCACACCACACTATATTTTGTGTGTCAGCGTCAAAGTAATTTTAATTAAATTATATCGCCGAAGAGCATGCATGCCATTCATATGAGCCAGACAGAAGACAATTCTTCGATTATGTTCCACCACTTACCAATAACTTCCTTTACAGGCTGGGGCTGTTTTTGTTGTTGAGCAGCATCACCTTGTGGGGAGTCTTGAGGCTGCTGCTGTTGTTGTTGCTGCTGCTGCTGCTCTTGGAGCTTCGAGTCTTCCATTTTTGCTTCTTTGCTTAACTGTTGTTGTTACACTAACAAAAAAATTCTATTTTCTTCCAGAAAAAAGCTGACAAAATGTGTCTTGCCGGATACCGAGACTATTTTTGTTAGCTTTTCTTTCGGTTGTTTTCTTGCCGTTGATGTTCTTTTTAGATGGTGTTAACACTCTTTTTATATTTGGGGACTCATTCAACTACTCCGTTCTTAAATTTGAGTGATGGATGGTAAAAAAATCACTCCCAAATCCTTTGAGCTGTGCTACGATGTTCTTCTTGTTTCCACTAGATCTTCTTGAATAAAAATTATTTCGACATTTTAACAAAATGGCGTTTGCAAAATGTCATTTTGCTTTGACAGTTCCCTCAAAAGGGGGTTGTAATGAAAGAGTAGTATTTTTTTGCACACTTCATTAAATGGGTGCCACATCCGGCTGGAAAAACAACATATTTGTATGTGGCACCCTGTGTTTGCAATAATGTTGTCGTTAATTGATTTGTATTACCTTGTAATAGAAATCATTTTTTTTTCGAATAAATTAAAATAGATTTTTAGATAAAATAAAAACAAAAATTATTATTATATTTAATGGTTGTTGGCTGCAATATTTACCGAAAAATAAAACAAAATATGTACAGTACCCTGTTCTATGTGTGCAAACACTTCGAAATCTGTATCACCCTTTCACTTTAGAGGGAAACATTTTTTGCTCAATGCAAAATTATACAAGGTAATTTCATGATGACAACGTCCAACTTTCAAAATTAAAAATGATATTTCCTTCATCGAAATTCAAGCACAACTTGTGTTTTGTGGCAAACAAAGTAATAATGTTATGATTTGAAATGCCCTCACTTTTGTGCTTAACATAAAGCATCACAAAATTAATATGGATATTAGAATAGATAAGATTTTAATTTTACTTTTACCGATAAAAGGACCTAATTAGATTTTTTTAAAGTATATTTATGTGAAAATACTCAACTCTAAAGAATTGCAAGTTTAGAGGTCTACCTGTTTGGCTTGAAATGTCAGAATTACTATAAAAATAATCAAAAAACCAAACAGCGTGTTGCTATGATTTTGAATAAATAATTGAAAACCGCGAAAACTGAATAAAATCATGTTCTGTATATATCTAAGGGTTTATAGTAATAAGCATTTTAAAAACACCCGAATTTAAAAATTTTCTGAAAATTTTTTGATTATTGAAAACAATACACACATAAATAAAGTTAGCATATTAAGTCAAGAAATAAAAAACATATGGTATCATAGCCCTACCTTGGATGCAACGACTTGTTTTTATTTACGAAGCGCGAAAGGTGAAGGTAAATGCCTGGTTTTTCTTTTAAAAACATGACCCAAACTGTTATATTTCAATTGTAATGCTAAAACTTATTAACAGCTTTAATGCGTGTCCCGCAATGTACGCTTCTACCAATCCATGGTAAAATTAAGACGGTAAAGTCATTTCCAATAATAATATCAATTTCTGCATTTTTTTCTATTGTCAAATTTCACTGAATAAAAACCAGGTTCCCATCTCTGATGTCTGTACACGCAACGGATTTATAAATATAAATTTTGACAACATATGATTGCATGACTTTATCTCATGGTAGAAGAATATAGGTAGTGCATCAACTCTTGGGAACATTAATATGTCAAATTTTTTTAAGTGCTTTGTCAAAAATATGTCGATTTTTATATGTTTTCTTATACGATGCAAATCGGAGGTTGTATTGATATGTATTTTTCAACAATTTTTACAAATTTCAATAATTTTTCATTCACGATTTTCAATATCAAAATCGGTTTGACAGTTCATTGTCCCAGCAGCTGTGTCGATGTAACTACCTGTATTCTTCTACCATGCTTTATCTTCTTAACTCTACCATGTTCCAATCGAACATTTTGAAATTTGTTGGCAGCCGGTAGCTCTAACATACCATTTTATTGTATCACAGATGATAGTTAATTTTTAATGCCATTTTGAAATTTGTTGGCAGCCGGTAGCTCTAACATACCATTTTATTGTATCACAGATGATAGTTAATTTTTAATGCCGGCGTCGACAAAAATGACAACGGGCTGCCGCCGTTGGCCTTGCAATTGACAAGCTGTCGTTGCGGCCGAAAGAAATCGAACCGCTTCGTTGTCTGTTGTCAATTGCAAAATATTTTATTTTTCAGTTTTAACGGGTCAGCACAGAGATTTACAAATATTACAAATAACTAATAAAATAATTGTATACCGCTGCCGAATAAACATTCGTGCACAGTGTTCAGTGAATTACACATAATAAATAAAAATAAAGTAAATAGAAAAAATAAAAACATGGAATAAATACAAATCAAATGAAAGTGCAAAAATTAAAGCAAAACACAAAACTTTACAAACTTCTTGCAAAAATGGCATAGAAAAACGTTGTTTTTGTTGTAAAATAAAAAAAGGTGTGTTTTGATTGAAAACATTAAGTTTCTGATGAAATTCTTTGACAAGTAATTGCAAATAAATGATGAAAATACGAAGACTTCAATGTATAATTTTGTGACGTCACATCGTATGATCGAAATACGGCGTTTTGATTGGTTGTTGGGCCCGCAATGTAATCCTCCTTCGTTTCGTTTTTCCTCGTTGCGTCGTGGCCGTGTACAAGCCCCGTTCCGTTTGACAGCTGTTTATGTTTTTATTTTGTGTGGGGAGCGCGTATACTGTTGTTTTCCTATTGACTCGTCGTCGTGTTGTTGTTGTTGGTAGTTGTTTTGCTGCTAAATGCCGTTTTAGGCTCAATATGAGGAAAAATGTTCAATCTAATTGGAATTAAAAAAAATCTTATTCATGGAATTAATTTTCTAAAAAAGAAATGCCTGCTTTTGTAATTGTGTGAGTGCGCCGCGCGTTATATTGCGTTTCTTTTTTTTTGCGCAATAGAAAAATATAATTACCTTACCGTTTTTTTATTTGAATTAAAGTTAAAACCTACCTGTTATTCCGCGTGTCTATGTCGCCGTTGTAATGAAATTGTTATTTGCGACATTATTTATTTATTTATTTATTTATTACAAGTCATTTTGTTTTTTGCAAAGTATTGCTGTTTTATTGTCTTTCTATTTTCTTCTTCCCTTTCTTTTCTTTCTTTGTAAATAGCAAAACTACTGATAAGATATTTCATTGTGGATGAATAATAATAACCCGTAACCTCTTCGTGGAAGAAGATAAGATAAATCGTGTGTAATAAAAATGGATATGGATCCATCATTAGATATGGACCTGATGTCCAGTGGGATGGTCGAATCCCTGGATATTTTCAAAGATGAGGATGCTTTAACCATATTCAAGGAAATGATGACACCAGGTAAGTTTGGCAATATTTATCTATTAATGTGACCGGATTTTTATAATTTTTATGTAGTAGGAGGCTTTGGTATTCAAAATGACCCGAAAAAATTCTTTGTCGAGGATACAATCATTGCAATTAGCTTCCATATTAGACGATGAAGATTACGATGAATCTTATCGGCAAGTGTTGTGGATTTGTAGAAATTATCTGCAAAAAAAGTTAAGAGACTAATCCGAAATACGAAAGGGGTGTGTGTAACGGTGTAGCTCCTTTAGCTTTTGCTTCAACGTAGATTCCAAAAGGCTAAAGGGACCGGCAACCGTAACAAACGTTTTCAAACATAGATTTGGAAATACATGTTTAGCTTGCTTTGCAATTGAAACCCAACCATATTGCATAATTATATTGAACACTCTACCTCTCTAGGACCTTATATTTAATAGTATAAACCGAGAACCTAATATGTATATTTTCTATACCTATCCCCTACCTTTAGGAGGAGGTAGCGGACGATAACTTTCCTGTCATGACCTTTTAAGGTTATCAATTTGCCATTTCAGCGAATGGAAATGGTGACAATAATATTGCAAACATGCGTCTTATCTCTTAATGCGATAAGAAGTTAAATGTGGGTGTTAGCAGCAGTTGATAGACAATGGAAAGCTAACTTTAGAAATGTTATCATTTAATAAGGCAGAAATGTGGCCTTTGACAAATCCGTTTCAGGACATCTGTAGCGAGACTTAAAAAAAAATTAAGGTTTCATGACCAAAAATCGTGGAGATTTTAAATGAATTCATTGTAAGGATCTCCTGACAAGGTTCTAATTGAATCTTCTAAGGACCTCCCGACCAAAAATCGTTTAAAGGACCTTCTGACCAAAGGGACCTACAAAAATTTTTTTTGGATCTAAAATAGTTTATCATTTCAAGATGTCTTGCGCCAAAAATGGAGGATATTTATTACTTTTTTTCGAAGGCCTCCTGATATAAGCGTGTATTTTTTTAAGGAAATTATTACGAGGATCTCCTGGCAGAAAATTGGAGTTTTTAAGGAATTTAGTTCCAAGATCTTCTGACGAAAAAATAAAGGACTATTTTAAATGATTATCGGGAAAATAACCACGGTTTTAGGACGCTTTTTTGAAGACTGAAGTTGGTAGTGTGCTGTCGAGGAGGGGTCACAAGAATAATTTAGGAAGTTTCATCCATTCCATTTCGTGGTTAATAGGCCTCAGAAATGGTCTACATCTTTTTAACCTTTTCCTTTTTACCCCTTTTTGCTGTCCCAAGTACCATCTAATGTTTGCTTATTCTCTTTTCCACCTCCCACCTCTTAGATATGCTGAAAAACTTTCTTGATGACATGGATCAGGTTCAATTACCCAATGAATTGCTTGCAAATATCGATTGTCCCATGGATGGGCAATCACTGAAGTCCGAACTACTTACAATGGATACGGCAGCATCACCACAACAGCAGCACCATCAGCAGCAACTGCAGCATCAACAACATCATCATATTAAACAGGAAAACCTTTCCCCCTTGCATATGTCTCCGCAGCACAGTGATATGGGCGGTTCACCTTCGTATAAACCACTTCTGTCCTCGGATCCCCTGATGGCTTCAAATTTTAGTCCCCTACCACCAATGGCCAGTCCATCGTCAAGTATGCTACCATCACCCCAGGGCTTGCTACAGCCACAAAAAACCTCTTCCCCACACCCACACAGCAGCAACAACAACAATACCCCCTCAATGGCCATGAATAGACATCAACAGCATTCTCCGAATCTTTTACAACAAATGCAAATGGATGCCACCACAACAAATATGGCCACAAATGGCAATCTATTGTTACAGAACACCACCAATGCATCCTCGACTTTACAATTAACTGCTGCTGGTCACATGGATATGAATAATCAAGCCTTAAATGGCCTGCCTTCAATCATATATGCAGCAGCAACACCATCGGGTACAACGGCATCGGCGGCATCGGGGACAGTGAATGGCAATAATACCTTTATATTGCAATCAGCTACTCCAACGCAAAGCAATGCCATGAGTGTCAATAATATGGCTCACGAAAAGAAAGTACAAATTCCTCTGAACACCACCAACAAGGGAGCTATGCCGCCCTCCTCCACATCATCGACATCATTGGCATCACAGCAGCAATTTTTGAAAAAAATCCAAACAATACCGCAAATTTTAACGGTGCAAAGTATTGGAACCGTGGCCGCAGCAGCACCCAATACAAATGGCGGAAATGTAGGCAACGATAAAGCCCAACAAGGAATGCAAGCAACCTTAAAGGTAAGAATTTTAAGAATTTCTCAAAATTGAAGACCTCTAATGAAAAAAAAAAATATGTTTTATAGTCTTTTAAAACTTGAAGACCTTTTTCCAAAGACAATAGCTATAGCTCTTCCGTAAACATAGGGAGATCATATACAGCACCATCTACTCTGAAATAAATCGTCACCACGATCATCTACTCCGAAGCAGATGGCCCAAGATTGTCACTTACAGAGTAGAAGACCCTCCGTTTCGTCTACTCTGCAGTAGATGTTTTTTTTTTTTAGGAGAATACAGCCCCAATATTTTCTACTCGGGAGTAGCTAGTCATCAGCAGTTTTGCTTACTTCAAAGTAGATGGCTTCAGGATTGTCAATTTCAGAATCGAAGGCCATTTATGTTGTCTACTTTGGATAGTTTAGGTTCACCAGGTGTCTCTACATTGGAGAGAATTACTCAAGTGCCGTCTACTCGAGAATATATGGTAATCAGAAACCACTACTCTGAAGTGGATGGCCCCAGGATTATAAATTTCAGAATAGTAGGTCCTACGTTCCATCTACTCTGTAGTAAATGTTCACCGGGTTATTTTAATCTGGAGAGAATATTCCACTCAAAATGTTCTACTCTGGAGTAGATTGTCACCAGATTTGTTTACTCTGAAGTAGATGGCTTCTGGAATTTCAATTTCAGAACGGTTTATATTTATCAGTTTTTTATGCACTCTGGAGAATGGTCCAAGTGTGATCTACCATAGAATAGGTGGTCATCACCATCTAGAGAAGATGTTCCCTCGATGATTCCCAAGATCCATCTTATCTGGGTTAGATAGTCCTCCTTATTAGGTTTTATTTTTCCATAAAAAAAGTATTTCTTTCATTTCCATTTTCTGTTCTTTCTTTTCAGTACACCACCCAAACAACCAATCCCCCGCATCATCATCATCACCATCATCAAGCGAATACAATTCAAACGCAATTAACAGCAACGGCTCAGGCTCCGCAAGTGATCATACAAACCAATCCGGTTATGTATACAACCGCTAATGGTACCGCAATTTTGGCCTCTCACATACCCGTTGTCTTGGAACCAGTATCCTCCGTTACCACACCATCCTCTTCGCCCGGTCTTAATAACACAACACAACAGCAACAGCCAGCCTCCTCCACAAACAGCACTACCACATCGTCACACACACCACCACCACAACCAATTCAACAGGCCCCATCGCCCAATGGCCAACATCAGGACAAATTACCCATAAATCGCAGTCCCCAACAGCAGCAACAACAACCCAAAGTCAAGGAAGTTAAACGTTCCGCCCACAATGCCATCGAACGACGTTATCGCACCTCGATCAATGATAAAATAAATGAACTCAAAAATCTGGTGGTTGGCGAATCGGCCAAGTTAAATAAATCGGCAGTGCTACGGAAATCCGTCGATAAAATTCGTGAGCTGCAAAGGCAAAACTATGAACTTCGCATGGAGGTACAACGTTTGCAGAGTGAGCTGATGTCACGTGACGGCTCCAAGGTACAAGATCTGTTACACCCCTCAGTGGGTGGTGGCGGCAAAAAACGCAAAGCCTCCTCCATTGAGGGTCTAATCATGTATGGCAAGGAAAGTGCCAATATGATGACACCGCCACGCAGTGATGATTCCGATCCATCGCTGTCGCCATCACATTCGGATTCCTCGATGCCACCGTCACCGTACGATGGCTCGAGCTCCTCAACGGCCAGTGTTAAGGATGGCGATATTGAAATGTTACCCAAGCCAATGCAAGGAATGTCGGCCCATTCACGTTTGGCCCTATGCATGTTTATGTTTGCCATATTGGCAGTGAATCCGTTTAAGAATTTCTTGGGCAACTCTGGCGGGGAATATATGTTCGATGATGATGACTTGGTGGGACAGAGGAAAATATTGGCGGTGGATGAAGCAGGTAAAAATTATGTATATAAAAGGGATTGATGAAGGGATAAAGAATAAACCACCAAAGAAAAGATGCTGGGTCGTCTACACTAGAGTTGATGGCCTCGGGGTCGCCTACACAAGTGTAGATCTCTCTATAGGCCGTCTACACCAGAGTAGGTGTCCCTAAAGGTCGCCTACTCCAGAGTAGAAATTCTATTACCCGATTACTCTAGAGTAGATGGCGTTTTTATGGGTGGTTATATTTGACCCCCTTATGGTCTTCCCCGCTTGAGCAAATCCTCAACCTAAAATAACATTTTATTTTCCATTACAGATATTGGTGCCAAGATTTGGGGTAATTCCACATCTTCATTGATTCTATGGACCATGAATATATTGGTTATGTTAATGTGTATGATCAAACTGCTGGTCTACGGTGACCCTTTGCTGGCATCCCAAACACAAGCTTCAGAGGCCTATTGGAAACACAAGAAACTGGCAGAACAATATTTTAACACGGTATGTTTTTAAAACTACAAATTACCGAAATTTCAATCATGGGAATAATTTTCAAAATTCCAATTTCATTTTTCAGGGAGATTCGAAGAATGCCTATTCTGAATATTTACGTTGTCTGCAAGTATTTGGCATATCCTTACCATCGACACGCCTCGAATCGTTCACATTGACCAGCTGGCAGTTTATACGTTTATTCTTTCATCGCATATGGATTGGGCGTGTGTTGTCTCGCAAAGCCGGTGGCCTTTTCTGCAGTGAAGAGCAGCGCAAAGAAGCCTTGGCCTCTGCCCGGGAATTGGCATTGATTTTCAATCGCTTGAATCAGTTACATTTGACATCGAAAATTAATGATTCGCATGGTCTGGTCATGTCTTTGTATGCCATCAATATGACCGAAGTGGCTGCCCATCTGCTGACACCCAGCGAATTGGCGAGCATTTTCATTACATCCGCCTTGAGAGTCAAACGTAGCTATCCAAGTTATTTGAAATTCTTTGGTCGTTACTTCATTAGTCGGGCGAAAACGGAAAATTCCAAAATTCATGATCAAACCAGAGAGACCCATTGGCTATTCACTTCGTATGGCTATCGTTATTTTATTACACATGACTTCGATTTTGTGGAGAATGAAAAGGAAAACGCCAATGTCTCGCTGTTTGCCACACTTAGCAATCCTTCGGATCCCATGTCGTATGTGGTGAAGCATTATCGTGAACATTTACTGCTGCGGGCCATTCAATGTCTGTTGGGATCGTCTTCGGGTGGCAGTCATAAGGGTCATCATCACAACAAACAACATAATGCCCAGGGCAAAGCTAATGCAGCAGCGACGGAAGGAAATTCTGCCCCTGCCCCGGGTACCATTGTAAGCAACGTTCTGAAATACACCTCACTACTGCGCGATACATTCTCCCACGAGAATAATGATGTGAAGAGTGAATGGTGGTCCAGTGTCTTGGAAATATCTGTACATTGGCTTTTGGGCGAAGACACCTTGGCTGATAATCTATTGGAAACCGTAAAGGCATTGCCTAAACCACTATTGGAGAGTGGTGATCATCTGCCCAAGGCTTTGTATACCATTCTCAAAGCTAAGGCAATGTTGATGGGGTGAGTGGTCCTAGGAAGAGGAGTGTATTTGTTATTTTTATATATCTGTAGATGGACTATAAAATGACTATGGAATGGGAGCCTCTAGGGTCGTCTGTAGGAAGAGGTTCTGTCTACCAAACGGTGGATGCTATGGGTCAATCATGTCTATAAAATCGTCTACCATAGAGTTGATGTCTCCTAAGATCTTTAGCCATAGAGTAGATACTTCAAAGGACTGTCCACAATAGAATTAATGTTTCCTAGGATTGTCTACCCTAGAGTACATGGTGCCTAGAATCGTAAATAATAGAGCAGATGATCCCTAGGATCGCCTACCATAGAGTTTTTGGTCCTTAGGAACATCTAATATTATAAGGTTCGTTTAACATAGAATAGATTGTTCCAGGGATCTTCTACCATCGTGGGGATGATAATTAGGATCGTCTAGGTTAGAGTAATAGGTCCCTAGGGCAGTCTACAATAGGTTAGGTCAAAGGACGTGCGGTTGCCTTTTGGTAACCGCTTCTCTCGGAGACCTGCCGGTCCATTATGTTCATCCTAATAAAAAAAATGAGGAAAGAAAGAATAGTGGAAAAAAGTAAGGTGTTATTGATTTTAAATATAGTTATGAGTGTGATTTACGGCTAGCGATCTTGCCGTGTCGTCTTTAGCCACTTAAATCTTCGGGCTAAGTAAAAAATTACTGTAGAGTCAGTGTTAGAGAACGAAGCCAAACATGTGGCACTTGATCTCCCAACCAACCTTGTCTCACGTTAATTAATGCTGGACAGTGGCAGAGCAGATGTTCGATCGTCTCAGTTTCTTCTTCGTCTTGACAGATTATACAGTAATCAATATCATCGCTGTTCCATTTCGAGGTCATTGCCCTCACCTTGCAGTGACCTGTGATGATACCCACCACAAGTTTTAAATCTGGGTTTGACAAGGACAGTAGCGACTGTTTTCTCTCCTCTCGAGAGTGTGGGCCAGATTCTTTGGAAAAGCTATACCCACTTTCGTCCAGCAATTTTTGTTGAGTTCTCACAGAATAGTGTCGATTAATTACCCGTGAAACCAAAGGGTGGTGTTCTCAACTTCAATGGTAGTTGATTCGGATGACCTAGCCAATTCGTCTGCAGTCTCGTTGCCTGGAATATTGTATTGACCAGGAACCCAACAGAGCTTGATGGACAACCCATAGTTTTCCAAGGAACTCCTGCAGTCCAAAACAACCTTTTACTTGATAGTAGAGGAGCTTAGAGCTTTCCGCTTGACTATCGAGGTATATAGTCACCGGACCGCTAACCTCGTTGTTCCTCGTGACCAATAGGTCTATGGCTTTTATGACCGCAAAGATTTCCGCCTGGAATACGCTACAGTCGTTTCGCGAACATTAAGAGTGTCGCAGAAGACCTCAGCTCCCGTTCCGCCTTCCATCTTTGAACCGTCGTATAGACATCCATGCTGCAGAAAGGGGAATCGTTACGGGCCCAGGAGAGGAGAGGTTTAGCGTGACCCCATTTAGCATCGGTGGTATAAAAGAAGGACATTTACGATTCCTCATAAAGAGGGCAAGCTCTGTCTTTGATGGGTTCACGCCTAGTCCTTGCGGCGTGCCCACGTTGATAAGATGACTAAGTTGATAACTGGTATACGCAATAAAACGAATAATACTAACTGTTATAATCCATATAATACCTTTATTATGCATATTGTTATATTTGGTTCAATAATTATAACTGTTATACAGTATATAACAGTTATGCCAACTGTTATATTTTCTATAAAATTACAATTTTTTGTTTTATACATTTTTTGAAATTGTTTTTTTTTAATTTGGTGCAATAATTATAACTGTTATACAAAATATACGATAATTTGTATAACTGGTATACTCAATAAAACCAATAAAACTAAGTGTTATAATCGTTATAATAGCTTTATTATGCATATTGTTATATTTGGATCAATAATTATAACTGTTATACAGTATATAACAGTTATGCTAACTGTTCTAACTGTTATATTTTTTTTGTAAATTTACAATTTTTTGTTTTATAATTTTTTTTAATTTGGTGCAATAACTATAACTGTTATACAAACTATACAGGCAACTGTTATAATTTTTGTAATTTTAATTTTTTTTAATTGTTTGAAAATTTTTTTTCTCAAATTTTAGTAACAATGCCAACACCTTGGATAGTCGTGACATACAAAAAATTATGCAAATTTGCGATGAATCCAGTGCCTATTTGCAGGAATGTCTGACCGTCAATAAAATAACCAATGCCAAGGGCATTAAATTGGTAAGATTTTCCACAACTTTATTTTGCATTTTTAGGCTAGATTTAGAACGAACTTGACGTGTGTTGATATCGGACAAAGGTGCATTGTAGTCGCATTGTCTGTGCTGTATTCGTTGCTGTTGGTATTCAGCCAGTACTTCTGCAATGCAAACTTTGTTGATATTCCTTGGCATCAGAACGAACGAGTGAAACTTTGAATATTTTGAATTTAGAAAATTCGATAATTGACTAACTCTGATAAAAAAAAAAAAAAATTAGCTTTTCCAATTGCTCACCTGTGATTGGATTTTGGAAACTCGCACCGAACTATGGGAATCGGAATATATGACAATGGACGATGATGGTTATTATCAAGTGCCTGGTGATGTTTTGGAAAAATTCCAAACAGATTTGAATTCATTGCGCAGCATTGTTGAGGATATACCGGTAAGAGAAACGAATCGATGAAATAGTTGAATGCATTAATGCAATTGTTTTTTTGTGTTCTATTTTCAGAGCGGCCAGTCACGTATCTATTTGTATGAGGCCGTGTGTCGCCTTATGGCCGGAGCCTCACCGGGACCAACGCAACAGCTGCTGGATCGTAGCCTACGCTATAGACATGCCAAATCTTCAATTATTTGCGGTGGCAAGGACAAAAATCACAATTTGGAGGGTGGTGAACGGGAACGGGCCGCTGCCATGTATGTGGCATGCAAGTATTTGCCATCGGCCTTACTTTGTTCGCCGGGTGAACGGGCCGGTATGCTGGCCGAGGCTGCCAAAACATTGGAAAAAGTTGGCGACAAACGTAAACTCAAAGAATGCTATCAGCTGATGAAATCGTTGGGCAGTGGTTCGGCCGTTACTAATTAAAGACTTTGTTTTTGAAATACATTAATTTTCCTTAGGTTATAATTTCAAAGGCGTATATAATATATATGTATTTTTTTAACTATTCTTAAGTCTACCCAATGTTAATGAGTTTTTGGTAATTTTTTTTTTTCAAAAAAGTGTTTTGTTTTTTTTCGCTTCACATTTTTTGGTGATTTTTTTTTTTTCAAAACTTTGTGCAGGCCTAGCTATATTTTTGAAAATAATATTTGCATCCCGTTTTTTTTGTTTGTTTGATTTTTTGCTTGTTATGATCCAAGAAAGTAAATATGTATGTAGTTCAGTAAAAAAAAAATATCAATAAAGCTAAAAGTAACCAATGGTGTAATAAGAAATGGATGTATTTTAAATTTTTTTTCTTGGTCAAAAATAACTTTTTTGGATCTCCTAGATATTTCTGAAAAGTAAAAGGTTATGGTTTGGTTCCTCTAATGGCCCATCTAAAGAAGTTTTAAAAAATCATCATTGGAAACTCTGATGGTTCTGATGGAAAAGTCAGGAAAACCGCGTTTTGTTCTTCTCTTGAAGGTCCTTGGAAAAATCTTCTTAAGAAATGACAACCTCCCCCATAGTAGTTTGTCATTCTGTTTGTAACGCCTCGAAATATACATTTTAGACCCCACAAAGTAAATATATTTTTGATCAGCATAAAATTCTATAACTATGTCGGTCCTACCATCTGCGGAAATCACCCTAGCTTCCGAACGAAATGAAGTAGGTTGATAAAATGTTACTCAAATGTGTTACAGGAGAGATGAAAAAAACTGCAACCAACTTCAGACTGCTGACATTTCTAAGCCACTCGTCCGACAGTTAAAATTATTCCAGTGACAGCTGATTATATTGTTTACAAGCGGACACATGCGTTTTGGTGAGAATTTTCCAGAAAAAAAGTTATTCGTAATGGAATGCTGGAAAACCACAAGTAGCTATCGTTAGAGTACTCCAGCATTTAAATGTGAATAAATCTTTTGTGTCTCGTACTATCGCTCGTTACCGATACTGATACCGCTAGAGTAGCCTGCCGCCAAGGAAGTGGACCGAAGAAGAAAACAGCAACATCAGCAGAAATGCTTCGAAAAGTAAAGAAGCGACTTGATCGAAACCTACGTCGCAGTGTCCGAAAAATGGCTTGTGAGCTCAATATATCGCAATATTCCATTTGGCAAATATTGAAAAATGAGCTCGGGATAAAGCCATTAAAATTTCAAAAAATGCAAGAACTTACACCGCAACGGAAAGAAAATAGACCCCAAAAGAGCTAGAGAGTTGCTTCGCTTGGACAAATGTGGTGAATTGCCGAATTTTGTTTTCTCCGATGAGAAAATATTCGTTGTCCAGCAGTTTGTAAACAAACAAAATTATTTCAGCTCAGCTGAAAATGTGCACCTTCGGTTGGCCACCAGAACTCAAGTGCCGGCCATGGTGATGGTGTGGGCCGTCATAACAGCCGATGGTCGCTCTCCGCTCATATTGATCGATCGTGGCATCAGAATAAATGCCGAATATCATCGCCACAATATTCCGGAGGGTGTATTAAAGCCTTGGGCACGCAAACATTTTGGCCACAGACCTTGGACATTCCAACAGGACTCAGCACCATCGCACTCAGCACCTTCGCCACCCAAGAATGGTTACAAAATGAGGTTCCTCGCTTCATTTCCAGCGCACAATGGCCACCAAAATCTCCGTATACCAATCCGTTGGACTATTGTGTCTGGAGTATTTTGGAAAGCAAGGTTGGCACTAAAAAACACCAAAGTGTTGATCACCTCAAGCAAGCGCTTCGCCGTGAATGGGCCAAAATACCGCAGAACAACATTCGGGCAGCGTGTGACGGTTTCATTGGCCTTCGAAGACCATAATGTCTGCAGGACATTTGGTATAGCCCCCATATAACGGTACCTCCCGATATTCGGTATTGGAAGTTCGTATAGGATATTACAGCCTATGACAGAAAATTGTTGGTGCCGGTCCACGTCTTCGTATAGCCCACATATAACGATACCTCCCGATATTCGGTATTTTGATGATTTTAGCGACATTATTTACCGGAATTGTTCCAAATTTGGTATTTGAAGTTCGTAATGAATATTACAGCCTATGACAAAAAATACTTATGCAGCACCCAGTCTTTGTATACCTTCCATATAAAGTTTTTCATTTGAACGGTATTTTTCGTCGGATTTTTTTTAATTCTCATGGTCTGGTTATGTCTTTGTATGCCATCAATATGACCGAAGTGGCTGCCCATTCATTACATCCGCCTTGAAAGTCAAACGTAGCTATCCAAGTTATTTGAAATTCTTTGGAAGTTACTTCATTAGTCGGGCCGAAACGGAAAATTCCAAAATTCATGATCAAACCAGAGAGACCCATTGGCTATCCATTCATGGTTATTTTATTACCCATGATTTTGATTTTGTTGAGAATGAAAAAGAGAACCTCCATGTCTCGCTGTTTGCGGGCCATTCAATGTCTGTTGGGAGCTTCTTCAGGTGGCAGTCATAAGGGTCATCATCACAATAACCAACATAATGCTCAGGAAAAGGCAAATCCAACGACGACAGATGGAAATTCTGCCCCTGCCCCGGGAACCATTGTAAGCAACGTTCTGAAATACACCTCGCTACTGCGGGACACATTCTCCCATGAGAATAACGATGTGAAGAGTGAATGGTGGTCCAGTGTCTGGAAATATCTGTACATTGGCTTTTGAGTGAAGACACCTTGGCTGATAATCTTTTGGAAACCGTAAAGGCTATAAAAAATCCACGTTTTGTGGTTGTGATGGCCTTTGAAAAGATTGTTTAAAAATCCACGTTTTGTTGCTCTGATGGCCTTTGAAAAGATTGTTTAAAAAATCCACGTTTTGTGGCACTGATGGCCTTTGAAAAGATTCTTTAAAAATCCCCGTTTTCTGGCTCTGATGGCCTTTGAAAAGATTCTTTAAAAAATCCACGTTTTGTGGCACTGATGGCCTTTGAAAAGATTCTTTAAAAATCCCCGTTTTCTGGCTCTGATGGCCTTTGAAAAGATTCTTTAAAAAATCCACGTTTTGTGGCACTGATGGCCTTTGAAAATATTCTTTAAAAAATCCACGTTTTGTGGCTCTGATGGCCTTTGAAAAGATTCTTTAAAAAATCCACGTTTTGTTGCTCTGATGGCCTTTGAAAAGATTGTTTAAAAAATCCACATTTTGTGGCACTGATGGCCTTTGAAAATATTCTTTAAAAAATCCACGTTTTGTGGCTCTGATGGCCTTTGAAAAGATTGTTTAAAAATCCACGTTTTGTGGCACTGATGGCCTTTGAAAATATTCTTTAAAAAATCCACGTTTTGTGGCTCTGATGACCTTGAAAATATTCTTTAAAAAATCCACGTTTTGTGGCTCTGATGACCTTTGAAAAGATTCTTTAAAAAATCCACGTTTTGTGGCTCTGATGGCCTTTGAAAAGAATCTTTAAAAAATCCACGTTTTGTGGCACTGATGGCCTTTGAAAATATTCTTTAAAAAATCCACGTTTTGTGGCTCTGATAACCTTGAAAATATTCTTTAAAAAATCCACGTTTTGTGGCTCTGATGGCCTTTGAAAAGATTCTTTAAAAAATCCACGTTTTGTGGCTCTGATGGCCTTTGAAAAGATTCTTTAAAAAATCCACGTTTTGTGGCTCTGATGACCTTTGAAAAGATTCTTTAAAAAATCCACGTTTTGTGGCTCTGATGGCCTTTGAAAAGAATCTTTAAAAAATCCACGTTTTGTGGCACTGATGCCCTTTGAAAATATTCTTTAAAAAATCCACGTTTTGTGGCTCTGATGGCCCTTGAAAAGATTCTTTAAAAATCCGCGTTTTCTGGCTCTGATGGCCTTTGAAAAGATTGTTTAAAAAATCCACGTTTTGTGGCTCTGATGGCCTTTGAAAAGATTCTTTAAAAAATCCACGTTTTGTGGCTCTGATGGCCTTTGAAAAGATTCTTTAAAAAATCCACGTTTTGTGGCTCTGATGGCCTTTAAAGAGATTCTTTAAAAAATCCACATTTTGTGGGTCTGATTGTGTTTGAAAAAATTCTTTAAAAATCCACATTTTGTAGTTTTAATGGCCCTTTCAAAAATATTCTAAAAATATCCACGTTATATAGCTTTTGATGGTGCCTCAATACGTCCTTAAATGATTAATCTCTTGTACTTCTGATGTTACTCCAAAAAGTATTAACAAAAAAAATTCGATTGGATCTCCGATTTACTTGAAAAATCCAAGCTTAAATCTGCCCTAGTCCTTCTTGAAAATATCTCCATTTGATGAAAATTTATTCTTAATTTCTTTTATACAATGTTTATTTGAATAATTTAAGGTTAAATAATCTATAAGCATTATACAATAATTTATACCGCTCACACATACACACAGTATGTGTTAGGAGCGATTTGTTGTGACCATAACGCCTGGAGTTTTTGATTAAAAGCTAAATTGCTATTGCTTTTTATAGTTGATATTCTATTAGAAGACATTTCTACAAATGGGGCAAGTTGACTTCGAACTGGTTGTAAACCATTTGTACTGAAAGAAAATGAAAAAAAAAACATATTAAAAGGGATATTAGTCTGGAAACACTAGTCTTGGCTTACCAAACATGGCCCATGGAATTTCTTTTTACATGTTTTACATGTCAGTTTGGGTAATTGGCAAGTATCTTGATGTATGACCGTATAACAGACATAACATTCTTCAACACCTTCGAATTTCTTGTCCAAGTTGTTCTTCCA
This sequence comes from Musca domestica, assembly GCF_030504385.1. NCBI lineage: Eukaryota > Metazoa > Arthropoda > Insecta > Diptera > Muscidae > Musca > Musca domestica. The sequence continues at coordinate 26,039,688 of NW_026712363.1, read as the reverse complement.
CAGGGCCAGGCCATCAAATATGGTGCCGTTCTAAAGAGGGGGACATAATCAAATATTATTTTATTTCAAAATTTTCCTCAATTGTATGTACCTGATGTGTCAAAAATATGGTCAACTGCATGGCCACATTGCGTGACGAAGCCCTTCCACCGATTTGTTTGTTACAATCCACTTTGACCGAACCCAGCGGATAATTTGAGGCCAATGTTATAACCAACTCCATGCGAGCCTCATCTATGGAATACACTGCCAAAACTTCTCGTGTCGATATGTGTACGGTAACCTGCATATTTTCATGTTTATCCTTTTTCCCAGCAATGGCCATAAGTTCCTCTTGACAGATAATGGGCGACACAAAATTCGTGGTCAGCGTATCGACAAAGGTCTTTTGTCGCGAAGGACTGGTATTCCACCATTTGCGTACAACAGCGGGTAGTTTGCTCAAAACATCCGTATACAGATGGCAGGTATATTTCTCCAAGGAGAGGTTGTTATCTGAAAGGGAGAAAAAAATCGATATGGGGAATTAAAAGAGAGCTCAAAATAGTGAATTCCTATCATAGAGTAGATGGTTCCTGGAAACATCTATAATGGCGTAGATGGTCCCTGGGATCGTCTGCCATAGAGTACATGGTCCCTGGGACCATTTACCATAGAGTAGATGATCCCTGGGACCGTCTACCATAGAGTAGATGGTCCCTGGGACCGCCTACCATGGAGTAGATGGTCCCTGGTGCCGTCTACCATGGAGTAGATGGTCCCTAAGACCGTCTTCCATGGAGTAGATGGTCCATGGTGCCGTCTACCATGGAGTAAATGGTCTCTGGTGCCGTCTACCATGGAGTAGATGGTCCCTAAGACCGTCTACCATGGAATAGATGGTCCCTGAGACCGTCTACCATGGAGTAGATGGTCCCTGGGACCGTCTGCCATGGAGTAGATGTTCCCTGGGTCCGTCTACTATAGAGTAGATGGTCCCTGGGACAGCCTACCATAGAGTAGATGGTTCCTGAGGATCGTCTACCCTGAGTAGATGGTCCCTGGGACGGTCTACCATAGAATAGATGGTCCCTGGGACCGTCTACCATAGAGTAGATGGTGTCTGGGACCGTTTACAACAGAGTAGATGGTCCTTGGGACCGTCTACCATAGAGTAGATGGTCTCTGGGACCGTCTACCATAAAGGAGATGGTCTCTGGGACCGTCTACCATAGAGTAGATGGTCTCTGGGACCGTCTACCATAGTGTAGATGGTCTCTGGGACCGTCTACCATAGAGTAGATGGTCCCTGGGACCGTCTACCACAGTGTAGATGATACCTCGGACCATCTACCACAGAGTATAAGGTCACTGGAACCGTCTACCACAAAGTAGATAGTCCCTGGGACCGTCTACAACAGAGTAGATGATCTCGGGGACCGTCTACCACAGAGTATATAGTCCCCTTTTTCACAATTAAAAATTATATTTTGAATTTTTAAAAGTAGTAGGCATTGCCTAATTGGCAAGAATTAGTTTTTATTTGAAATTAAAGTCAGATAAAAAATTCCAACATTTCCCCAATCCGTAATGGCTATAAATTTCGAAGAATTACCCCATGAAATTGATGTATCGGCGGCAAACCCTGTGAGGACAACACGCACCGTCCTCGAAGAAATCAATGCCCGCCAACACTTATTGCTGGAACGCTCGGTAAAATGTAAAAACATTCCTCCCTTCTATGAGAAACCGAAAAAGCAGCCGCCACGTTATACCTACAAATATTTTTGTGTTTGTCCCCGCTATAATCCCCAATATCCCTGCCAACATAGTGGCAATGTCGTTGTGGATCGTGATGTTCTAACGCCACGCGAACACATTGTCTATTTGTCTACACCGCGGGCAAATCATGCAGCACCACGCCGAATGCCAAGATTCTATCAAAAGAAATTCATTTTGCCAAATTGTACGGCTCGAATAAATAGATTAGCTTCGCCGGATTTGAAACGTGTCTCGGAGACATTTACCAATTTTAGGCATATCCTATCGAAACGACATCGTTCCGCATTAAAGGAACATCTACAGCAAAAACCCAAGGTGGAGTATACGAGCATTGCGACAGCTTTGGAATGGATGGCCGAAGAGAGACGTCTGAAGAAGGTGGCAAAACGTATGGAACGTTTACGTTGTCAAAAGATATCACGGCAAATTCTACGCAAACAGCGTACACAAATTAAGAAAATCATTTGTGTTCTCTTTGAGGAGATGCGGGAATTTCTGTTGAATGATCAGTTCATAATGGATGATGGTTCACCATTGGTCGAGGTGATATTGGAAACATTGAGAGAATTTACAGGTAAGGGGTAGAGTTCTTAAAAAAATGGTCCCACAAAAATTAGGCCGGGTCGAACTTTAAATACCCTCCAGGAATTTAAAAAAAAAAACAAAGCAAAATCCGTTAAAAATTCTATTAAAATCTTAAAAAGACCCGAATATAGCCGTTATATTAGGGTCTATACGACAACGTGGACCTGCATAGGCATTTTTGTCATAAGCCGTTACAATATTCAAATGCGAAACTTGAAAAAATCTGTGAATACTGTCGCTAAAATCATCAGAATGCCGAATATCGGCAGGTGCCGTTATATGGAAGCTATACGAAGACGTAGGCATGCACCGCGAATTTTTAGCAATAGGTTGTAGTATCCATTGCGGACATCAAATACCAAATTTGAAACAATTCAGGTGAATAATTTCCTTAAAATCATCAAAAAACCGAATATCTGGAGGTAGCTCTATACGAAGACGTGGACCTGCACAGACAATTTTCTGTCATAGGCTTTAGCATCCATTTCGAACTTCAAATACCAAATTTCAAAACAATTCCGTTGAATAATGTCGCTAAAATCATCAAAATACCGAATATGGGGAGTTACCGTTACATGACGGCTATATGAAGACGTGGACCTGCACGGACTATTTTCTGTCATGGGTTGTAGTAGCCATTACGAACTTCAAATACCAAATTTGAAACAATTTCGGTGAATGATGTTGCTTAAATCACCAAAATACCGAATATCGGCAGGTACCATTATATGGGGGCTATACCAAAACGTGGATCTACATGGCCTATTTTCAATACAAAAAGTCCTGCAGACATAATATACATTTGAGTAAAATTTTATCAACCTACTTCAGTTCGTTCGGAAGCTAGAGTGATTTTCGCAGACGGACGGATATCGCTAGGTTAGGTTAGGTTAATGGTTGCGAGGTTGTATAAACAACCACTCCACTCGTAGACCTATTGGTCCATTTTGTTCATTCTAATTTAAGAAGATAGGAGAGTAGGATAGAGAGAAGAGAAGGAAATGAATAGCGGATATTGAAGAATCGAGAATCTGAATAAAGAGTAGAGCAGTTAGTAGGTTTGTATCCACTGTGTAATCAGCGTGTCGTCCTTAGCCATTTTAGTCTTCTGGCTAACTGAAGAATGACTGCTGGCTCGATGTCGGAGAGGAAGGACAAGTCTGGCAGAATTTGCTTACCCAATAGCCTCTGTCGCACCCCTATAAGATTTGGACAGTGGCAGAGTAAGTGATCAGGTTCTTCCTCGTCCTGGCAGAACCTGCAGTATTCAGTGTCGTCAACCCCCATTTCGATGCCATGGCCTTTATGTTGCAGTGTCCTGTAATTAGGCACAAGTCCAGCTTCGTCATGGATATGAGTGACCTTGATCTCCTTTCGGAGTTCACCGGCAAAATCTTTTTGGAGGCATTACATCCCCTTCCAGTTAGCCAGTTCTGTTGCAAGTTCCCAAGATAATGTTTATGTAGTATTTGGAAGAAGTGACATAATGGTGGCTTCACTCAGCTCTCAATCTTCAGATCTTATGATGAATTTATCGGCCGATTCATTGTCAGATATGTTGCAGTGTCCAGGGACCCAATAGAGTTTGACAAACGATTTAATCTTTTCCAGAGTATTCCAGCATTCCAGAACTGCCATAGATTTACAATCAAATCTGAATTTAGAGCCTTTAGGGCCGCTTGACTATCGACATACATAGTCACCGGTCCGTCCAGTTCATTGATTCTACTTGCCAGTAGCTCTATGGCCCACCTGACAGCAAAGATTAATGCTTGAAAAACGCAACAATCGTTGTTTAGTTTGAAGGATCGTCGGATACTTAGACTTTCACAGTAGACTCCAGCTGCCGTTCCACTTTCCATCTTTGACCCATCAGTATAGACAGCTATACCATTTAAAGGTAGAGTGTCGCGGGTCCAGATGTCTCTGTTAGCTATATGGATATCAAGTAATTCAAAGCTCTGCCTAGGTGATATATAATCGCTAGCTATAGCCTGATTTCCTATACTTTCCACATACTTGAGAATGAGGGAGGGAGTGTCCAAAGGTCTGACTCCGCCATTGTCTTAGCTCATTGAGTCGCAGGGCACAACTAGCAGCTTGTTACTCTACAAATAAACCTTACGGTTTTATATTGAGTAGGGTGTCTAGTGCGAATTGGGGTGTGCTCCTAAACGCGCCTGTAATTAGTAGCGATGCTACTCTTTGGACTTTATCAATGCTTTTACTGAAGATGGTTTTCCCTAAGGTGTGCCACCAAACAAGTCCCCCATAGGTTAGAATTGGTCGGACGACTGACTCATATAACCGTTTGATTATATGAGGCTTGAGTCCCCAGCTTTTCCCTATGGAGTTTTTGCAGGAATAAAGTTAATTAAGTCCCTCTTTGCTCGCTCCTCGTTCTTCCTCTTCCAGCTTTCTTAGTTTCTGGTCTAGGATGGTACCGAGATATTTGGTTCCGAAGAAAGGCTTAGCATAACACCATCAAGTATTGGTAGCTTAAAGTCTGGGATTTTCCGCTACCTGGTGAATAGTACGAGTTCAGTTTTTGATAGGTTCACGCCAAGTCCATTGCAGCGTGCTCATCTGCAGAGTCTAACTAGAGCTCCCTGCATAAGATCTGAAACAGTTTGCGAGAATTTCCCAGCAATCAGCAAGACCACATCCTGCCTGTTCCGCCGTGTTCCAGTTCGATTAGAATGTCATTTATCGCTAAAAGCCAGAGTAGACATCTATAGACATATATTTTGTGGGGTCTAAAATGTATATTTCGAGGTGTTACAAACGGAATGACAAACTTAATATACCCTCCATACTGTGGCGGAGGATATAAAAAAGTCTCATTTGATAGCTTTAATGTGCCTTCAAAATTATTTTAGAAAATCTGTTTCTTTGGCTCTAAAGCGGCTTGGCATCATGACATGGCAGATGTGGTGACTTATGATAAAGGGTTGTTACAGCTTAGTTTATAGCCTTTAAACGATTTTTCCTAATACATATTTTGTAGCCTGGTGTTTCTTTACAAGGTATTCTTTAAAAATCCAGATTTTGTAGCACCGATGGCCCTGCAAAATTTTTCTTATAAAAAACCACGTCTTATATAACCGAAGGCCTCAGAAAAAAATTTAAAATTACATTTTGGAACTTGATAAAATACAGAAAAAGTTTTTTAGCTCTGATGGGCTTTCAAAAGAAATATTAAAAAATTGATTTCGTGGGTCTGAAGGGTCTTAAAATTATTAAAATACTAATTTTGTAGCTCTATTGGTTTTAAAAATATTGATAAAAATCCATTTTTTGTACCTCTGAGGGTCCATCACAAAATATGCTTCCCGTTTTATAACTTTTGACTATCCTCAAAAAGTCTTGGAAAATTGGTTTTGTTTAAAATAGTAAATATCCACGTTTTATGGCTTTGAAGATCCTTAAAATATTCTTAAAAACCTCATCGGTCGTCTTGAAGGCATTAAAAAATCCCTCTACTGTACTTCCTAATGGCCTTAAATACATTTTGCAGCTCTCTTAAATCTATCCCAAATTTCTCTTAACTCTTTCCTAAAATTCTTATTCTTATTCCAGATAGGGAATTCTTTGTGACGAATAATTTGAAAGAATATCAAAAGATTTTATCCCTCAATTTGGCCGTGTGGATAAATAAGTTCATATCGAATTTGAATATACACATTGCTGAAAGTCCCCAACAACAAAATGAACAACAGCAGCAGCAGCAAATGGCACCTCCAATGTCCGATGGAATTCTTCACGAAATGCCACAATCTTTTCTACCCCTTGCTGATTATATTCCCTATACCAGTAGCTCGGAAACTAATTCCATAGATCAAAGGCAAGCATGCTCCAAGATAAAGCAACAAACCAATAAGACCAAATGATTTTGGGCCAAAAGAAACACCATTGAGTTGGGCATAATGTTTGCCAGCACCAACTTACCCTTGATTTGTGACCACGTCAGACCCTTGAAAATATCATTGTTTAACTGTTTGGTACTGTGATTTTTCAAAATTTCCACTGGCATACAGCGAAACAGGAAGTGTAATAAATTCTGTAAAGGATATCAAGTTGTTAGCTCTTTTTTAATATTAGAATATTTTCCAAAATCCCACCTCTTCATATTTGTTTTCATGCAAGAACGTTGTATAAACTGAACGTAAAGCCACGGGAGATTTGGCACAGGCATAGATAATGCAATCCCACAGCATAAGATATGAGAAGGCCTCATGACGATCCACCGGCTGCATTTCAGATATTTCGGTAAGTTTGAAACTGAAACGAAACGAAACGAAAAGAAGAACATGAAAGGCTTTCCGAGAATTACATATGAAGCTCCTCCTCCATACCTAAATTCTTGTAAATATTTCCTTATGGGTCCATCATAACGTCCTATATAGTCCTCAAAACGATTAAGGAAATGCCATTTAATTTCCTGATGTTCATCCTTATCGATTTGTTCCGATTTAATGTCATACATTTCAATATCATCAGCCACAAAGTAGGGTGTTAGATTGCGCATCATATGCATGCTTAGGGTGCGTAGGGAATGGACAGGACTTGAGAGATTTTTTAGCAAAAAATTACAAACATGATCCAACGTCATTTGGCTGGAAGATTTGCAGAACTGAAAGCAAATTTATTAACGCAAGGAAACCAAAAAAGGTATTTCATTTGATTACCGTGTAGATAACTCCATAGTCAAGATATTCCATGGTGGCCGTTAATTCCACAAGAAATACCTGCCAACAATCACTAAAACTGTCCTTGATATCTGAAATGGAAACACAAAATAAAATACTTCTAAAAATATTCGATAGTTTCATTTTTCGAGATGAGCTCTTAATGGTCTAAGGAGGTGGCATTGAAAATAGGAACCCAGAAAAGTTCGATTCTACAAAAGTTCCCCCCACATTACCTTGATATTGACATATCTTGTAGAATGTTTTGAATATGGTCAAATAAACATCACGCGAGAATACATTCAGCCATTCATCATAGACATTTTTAAGAAGTTCTGTGGAACTCTTTTGCTTCTCTTCGTGGAAAAATTTTGTGAGAGCGGCAAACAATTTGAAGACTTGCAGTGTAAAATATAAGCTCTGCAAAAGAAATTATAAGGAATTAATATCTATCAAAATTTTGGTAAATATCCTTACCTTTTGATCGGCATTTTCCAAGGCATAGTCCAGAGACTTGGTAACACTCAATATCCAATGGCCCAAACCGATGCGTATGACATCCCAATTTTTTATCGTCAACTGATGGGGTATACACTCGAGAGCACACGACAGCAATTTGATGTATTCCACGGCATTTAGAATTGTGGGTATTTCTTGTTTGAAAATTTCGCTAAAAAAAGAGGGAAAAAAATAAAAAAAATAAATTTAAAAAAATCCAAATTTGCGAAGGTTAGAAATCCCATTTAAAATCGCAAAATTTTTGGTGAGATGAAAAAACTGCTATCAACTTCAGTCTACTTTCATTTCTAAACCACTCGTCCGACAGCTGTTAAAATTATTCCAGTGACAGCTCAGTATATTGTTTACAAGCGTACAAAAGCATTTTGGTAAGAATTTTCAACAAAAAAAGTTATTCGCGATGGAGTTCAAGCGTGATAGTGTGATTTCTTTATATTTGGCTGGAAAACCAGAAGTGGCCATCGTTAGAGTACTCCAGCATTTAAATGTGAATAAATCTTTTGTGTTTCGTATCATCGCTCATTATCGTGATACTGGTAGCGTAGCCCGACGTCAAGGAAGTGGACCGAAGAAGAAAACAGAATCATCAGCAGAAATGGTTCGAAAAGTAAAGAAGCGACCGCGTCAAAGTGGCCGAAAAATGGCTTATGAGCGGAACATATCGCAATATTCTATTCGGTAAATATTGAAAAATGAGCTCGGGGTGAAGCCATTGAAATTCCAAAAAGTGCAAGAACTTACACCGCAACCGGAAGAAAATAGACTCAAAAGAGCTTAAGATTTGCTGCCCTTTGTCCGAAAGTGGTGATCTGCCGAATTTGGGTTTCTCCTATGAGAAAACATTTGTTGTCCCGCTGTTTGTAAACAAACAAAATGATCGCATTTACTTGCCAAAGAGGTTGGCCACCAGAACTCAAGCGCCAACCTTGGTTGTTGTTGTTGTAGCAGCTCATCTGTGTTCAGTCCAGTCTCAAAAAGGATGCAACCTGTATGGGTTGTGTCCATAACGAGACTGGAGTTAGGTGAGTAGGCCTTGCTGGACAGCGAAATAGGTGCAACGTGTCATGTGGTCCTGTGCCATAAGCTGGACGGATGTTCTGCACATCGCTGTTAATCCGGGCCCAATAGGAATTTAGGCGGCTACACCATTCGGATCGTAATTGAGCCAAAACTACTCGGGTCTGTCGGGGCAGCTCTCGTTCTTTAGGCGCGACGGGAGGGGGATGGTCTCCTAGCACAGTATTCACTCTATTATCCTTCAATGACTTCTGAGACCGCATTAGAGAGAATACTATTCAGTCCCGCTTGATAGGACTGTTGATATAGAGGTTCTCTCTTATACCTCTGCACTTCTCTCTCTGAGTCATGAAGATATTTCCTAACGTGCCTGGGCGGAGGTTCCCTATCCACAAGATGGTGATTCGGATGGCTTTGTCTATAAGACCCAAGCAGGTATTGCATTAGCAGCATTTTGTTATGCTGTCGCACCGGTAAGACCTTCGCCTCCTCATGTAGGTGATCGGCAGGTGCCATGAGGAGGCACCTTGTTGCGGTTTTAAGGGCGGCATTCTGGCAGGACCAGCTATGGTGATGGTGTGGGCCGCCATAACAGCCGATGGTCGCTCTCCGCTCGTATTAATCGTCGACCGTGGCATCAGAATAAATGTCGAATATTATCGCGAAAATATTCTGAAGGGTGGTATTAAAGCCTTCGGCACGCAAACATTTTGCCCGCAGACCTTGGACATTCCAACAGGACTAAACACCATAGCACTCAGCACGCGCCACCCAAGAATGGTTACAAAATGCGGTTCCTCACTTCATTTTCAGCGCACAATGGCCATGGTGTGATGGTGGTGTGGCCCGCCATAATAGCCGATGATCGCTCTCCGCTCGTATTAATCGACCGTGACATCAGAATAAATGCCGAATATTATCGCGAAAATATTCAGGAGGGTTGTATTAAAGCCTCGGGCACGCAAACATTTTGGCCGCAGACCTTGGACATTCCAACAGGACTCAGGACCATGCACTCGCCTTCAGAACGCGCCACCCATGAATTGTTACAAAATGACGTTCCTCGCTTCATTTTTAGAGCACAATCGCCACCAAAATCTCCGGATACCAATTCGTTGGACTATTGTGTCTGGAGTATTTTGGAAAGCAGGGTTGGCATTAAAAAATATCACCTCAAGCAAGCGCTTCGCTGGGAATGGGCCAAAATACTTTCGGGCAACGTGTGATGGTTTCATTGGCCGTTTGAAGGCCATCATTAGTGCCAAAGGTGACCAATTCGAACAAATCTAAACCAATTCTAAAATTTGATGGTATTTCCGACCTTTTTGCTTTCATTCAATAAAATTTAGAAAAAAAGTAAAAATTATGACATTTGACTTTGTTGCAGTTTTTTTTTATCTCACCCGTATCTCACCCGCCATTTACCTTTGATAGAGTAACAAATCCTTTTGCGTGTGCAACTTATCCGAATGTTCTGTGATAAACTGCACGGTTACGGATATAATATTTTGATCGGATTTTTCATTATAGGCCAGGGAGAAATTATTCTCCAAAAGAGCACGAAAGACGCCAGCCTTTATCCAAATATCGTTGGGTTCACAACGCATTATGGGACATTGGAGATCTATGGTTTTGGCTTCCAATTTCGGCAGAAGATATTGTAAGGCTCCCATATAGGCTTTGAATGTTTTCTTTTGGGCAAAATATTCCTGCAGATCTTCGGCCAAGAGCAGCAGGCCACTTTCTTCAAACTGCGAATATTGTTGGATGTTCACCAGATAGGGCAGGGAACGATAATATGCCAAATTCTGCTCCTTGGCCGATTCTTCCATGAGTAATTCCTTTAGGGTTATACTTAATTCACCTGAATTTCGCAACAGGAATTGGACTTTCTCCGAAAATTCCAAACACAGTGATTCGATGTTTGTATCCAGGGCATCAGCGCATTGATTTATCAAAGAGTCTCCGGCAGCTGCTATGTTAATGTAGTTCAGCAATTCCATTTGTAAATAATTTGACCATACTTTAAGTAGATTTTCATTTGGATCACAGTAATCTTCGGTTATTTCATCATCGTTGCCTTCGTTTTTATCCTGTTGTTGGGTGGATTCTTGGGGTTTACCACACACCAATTTACTGAGTATTGAAAAATTCAGTAGAGACCGTTGCAGGGTGCCTTGCAACTTTGCCAGTTTATTAACATGGCCGGTATAGCCTGAGCTCGGCGTGGCCAATCCCTTTAGGGATTCTATAAAAAGGCAGACATTCAAGAGTTCATTTACTCCATTGGTGTCTTGTTTCAATATCGTCTGAAGAATATGATCAATTTTATTGTATCTTTCTTTTTCGTCGGATATATTCTCCGTGGAACATGTCACAAACTTGCCGGTTGCTTCTGCTATGGAATCGATGTTGGTTGGAGTAAGATTCGTTTTCTCCCCTTGCCTATCAATGATGAGCGAACATTTCTCTAGCAATTCGTTGTCCAAAATTATATCCTCACTTGATAGGGCATCCTGCCAGCATGTGGTGATTTCCCATAGAGTATCTTCAGATATGTAATCGCTTACAGATTTTTGTATGCTAAATGTAAAGAGGCGTAGAAACACCTCGTGTTTTACCTCCAGGGAGGCATTTTCTTTGGAGCACACCACCGGCATAATTTGGGCAATAAAACTGCCACAGGCATCAACATCTGTTTCTTGATCTGGATCCTCTTCGGCATTAGTTTCGTCTGGACCATCCGTTAGGGGTTTTGATAATGTCATTAGAATCTTATCCACCGTTTTGGGGGATATTAATATTTCTCCCGTATCAGTTTCAAAGAAACATTTATGCAAAAGATTGAATAGATCTTTGGAATTATTCTTCACCACATCCTCGGCTACTTTGCTAATGATATTTGTGATTTCCTCTTGGCAGAGTATTGTGCGTATTTCGGGCTCAACACATAGCGGATGGGATAGCAAACGATTTAATACCAACGTTTGGGTCAGGTGATGGGAAATCTAAAAATAAAAAAAATAAATAAATTTGAAAAATATATCCAGATTTTCTCCCACCTTTATCAACTCCTTATCGATGTATTCGAAACGTTTTGCCTTCTCACAGTGTTGGAGAATCTCAAAAATAACATCTACCACAATTTCACACGCCTCATTGTCCATAAACGATGAGCTGAGAAGTTGAATAAATGCCTTGAGTGCTCCATCCAAACTCTCGTCGGCCGCACATAGCTTCGCAAAGAATTGCCTATCGTTAAACATATTACACAGTATACGTACATTTTTAATGTATTTCGATGTCTTAAGATTTTGAGTTTTTTCCATGCAAATTCGTAACAATTGTAAAACCAATTGTTTCAGTTCTTTTTGTCTAAAATCAGCAGCCACCTGGCTGGATTTGGGGGTATGTGGACGTTCTGATTTTGTGGAGTTTTCGTCGTCTTCTTTTTCGGTTTCGGCAAACTTAACCTTGTGTTCTTCTAGACTTGGATTGGCCACATACAAATCATTGATCAGCTCTATGACTCTTTCCAAATAGAGTTCACTGACATTTGGCTGGTTAAGGCCCTCTGTGGTAATTTGGAACAGGGATTGCCAAAATTTATCCAACAACAACTGATAGATTTCTGAAGTTGTATGCTGCCGATCGAAAAATGCCACCAGGGTACAGGCATTTTGAAAAATATATCTTGTGGATATACTATTCGAGCTGCTGAGACACACCATTAATGGTTGCATGACATTTTCCTGTAACAAATACTCAAGAAGTTCCCGATTTGTATTAGAAGAGTCCGTCGTTTGTTCTTTGGAAGCATTGTTGATTTTTTGATTTATATATCGCAGACATTCAAAATAGGTTTTGATGATCATGATGTTATCCTGCTTTGATATTTGGGAGGAATCGCTGACAATCACACCCTTGAGGTTGTCAAAGAACTGTTTAATGAAATTATGGTATTCTTCAATATCCTGGGTAACATGGGAAAGTTGGGAGAAGAAGGGTAAGACGTTGGGGCAAATGGCTTGGGCATTGCGATTGAAGGCATTTCGCAGTAAATGACCAAATTTGGGCCAGACTTTTTCACGAAAATCAATTGTTTGGGACCTGAAAACCAAAACGAGAAGAAATTAACATTTGGAAACCCTTTACCACCATACATACCAATCTTGGAAATTTGCCTGAATCAACAAAATACAACCCCAGACATGGGGTGCAACCAACGGATCGGATTCATCAATGTTTTGGAATGACACAGTGGTGACCTGGGTTTTGTGCTGTTCAACAATTTCCAAAAGCTGTGGGCTTTGTAGTAAATGATAGATGAACTCAAACCAGGCAGCCCTAGAAGAAAGCAATGATAAGCTATAAAAAAAATAATCTCCCAAAACAACTTACTTTATGGCATTCAGCTTATTCTTGGCAAAGCTGAAAAATTTCTGATGTTCCAACAACTTTGCCAGCAATTCTTTAATCTTACTTTGATCTTCCGCCTTTTGGGTGTGTTCCACAAAGAAGGACAACTCCTTGAGGCTGCAAACGACAACACGTTGATATTTCTGCTCAGCTTCTTCGGGTGTTAAACTTTTGCCCGTTGACAACGTGGCCGCCGTGTGAAATGTCAAATTCCGGCTGGCATAATCAATAATATCCACTTGGCAATGCAGACAAACATCTGTTAGCTTTGAGGAGAATGTCTCATTAAAACAACTACTGGCCATGCTGGCTGCCGGTGCATAATTATCATATTGACTAGCCAGCCAGACTGGTACCAGTTGCTTCAAATATGGAGCTATTGCCTTCTTGCATTTTGTGACGAGAATTTGTAGAACTGTCTGCGTTAATTCCCTCACTGAATGCTCTGGATCTGTGGCCAAATTTTGATAGAATTTTGGCCATAATGGTAATATGGTTTTCAGCTCATCCATATCAGATTGATTGATTAAATCAATGAATTCTTGCAGGGCCTTTTTCTTTGTCATTGGATCTTTTTTGGACAGCTTCTTTAGGGTCAATTGGTATGGTGTCGAAATGCTGGCATCAAAGGTTTCGGGCATTTGTTCAGCTGCCGCTCCAAAGCCGGGTACAAATGGTATCAAACCCAAATCCGAATGGGCTGAAAAGCCCACAAACACGGGCTGGGTTGTACCCAATAACTCCGCACTACGTGCCGAACTGGATGGCTGAAAATAGATAATGCAATTTTGTACTAAAGACTTTCATGGTGAAATTGAAATCTCGGGAGAGTGAGGTTTTGGTATTTAGGCGTCGGGACGGTCTGTCTGGTTTCGCTGCTCTCCCCATTCACCAATTAGCTTGGTCACATTCCATACCTTCACGTTATTCTTGGTTCTTTGTGCATGCTTAGTTTTGCCACCCATGTCTAGTGCTTGCTTTTTATGCGATTTATTTTTCTATCTTAACAAATACAACAAATGCCAAAGCTCCAGCAAGTTGACAAAATAAAGGGAAAACGACGGCAGGATCCGAGTGCGGCTCTGATGTTTCCCTTTATCGAATATGAATCATGGCGCAATAACAAGGTGTTCATGCAAATTTTAAAAACCAGATGGAATGTCAAAAATTTTTTTACAATTCTTGGCTTTTTGTTTATATTTTGTTTTGTGATTTCAATCACAATAATGCTTTTCGTCATTAAATCAGTTGGCTTGGAAGGGGAACCTTATAGTGTCAGGCCGACAAGACCAGCTGATTTAACTCGTGTTGTTAAAATGCATGCCAGGCCATTGTGTAGCTTTAAGTCGTGGCATTTTAAAAGATATAATGAAATATCAGAGCTGCACTCGAAACCTGCCGCCGTTTACTCATATAATTTGACGTACGACGCATGGAAACGTTTGGACGATTTGTTATCTCCTTGTTCCGATATTTGCTTAGCGATATGGCATCTCTGAAAATAAAGAAACATGGTGTGAGACATGCGAGCGATAAAGATGAAGAATCAAAATAAACGGGCCACAAATTGTGAGGAACAATAACAAAACAGAGAGAATGAGAGAGGCCGCTGGGAGAAGGGTTCTAACATGTCAATAAAAACCTGGGCAAAGTAGGGTTACACAGGTCGCATAAATGTCTAATTATTAATCAGTGTAACATGGTAGAAGAATATAGGTAGACGTATCGACGCAGCTGCTGAGACAATGAAATGTCAAACAAATTTTGGAATTGAAAATGTTGAATGAAAATTTTTTTTAATTTGTAAAAATTGTTGAAAAAGGCATTTTATAATAACCTCCGAATGACGTCGTATAAGAAAACATATAAAAAGCTACTTATATTTGAAAATAAATTAAAAAATTTTTGACATATCAATGCTCCCAAGCGTTAATGCATCTACCTGTATTCTTCTGCCATGAGCGTAATATAGCCGTACAGCTCTTATATAGTAAGACAATACTGTTTTGTCCAAATTTTTTACAATTAATTGCCTATTAACACCGAAAATCATGGCAAAACAATTAAGGTAAACTATTTGCCCTTATATACCCTCTAAATGGCGTGAAAAAAAAAACAATTTTTTTGGAAAATAAATGTAAATTTCTTACCAGCGGTACGCCCATACTTAAGGAAGAATGACAAAATATACATTTGACAATGAAGGGACAAAAAATAAAAAAATGTAATCGTTTGATAACATGAGATTACCTTGGTAATTGTACCATGCCGAAAATACGTAATACGTCTGTAACTGAATTGGAAATAATTTCAAATTATTTTATTTTTTATTCAAAACAATACACACACTATGTATATGTTTTGCCAGAATAGGGGCGCCAAAAGAAAAAATTGTATTTAGAAGGTAGATTTGTTCTACCTTCTGTAATTGTGGCATGGGTACAACCCAGCTTGTATTTGTTGGCTTTCCAGCCCATTCCGAATTGGAATCGATACCACTTAAGGTGACAACGAAGCTGGCTGTTGACTTAAGCCAGTAAAAGGAGCATTTTATGTATTCTCACCTTTAGAGCGGAAGTTAAATATATGTCCAAAACCTTTGATGCCAGCATTTTAGGTCGAATAATCAGGCATTTCCCCACAATTACTTTGCCGTTATTTGATTAAGAGTACCTGCCTGGGATAAAAAAAAATTAGATCGATCCGAGCATAGCATAAGCCCACATTTTGCCTGAAGCCCCGTTGCCGTACCCATAGTAAAAATAGTTTACTTCTCCCTAAACAAGATTGACGCTAACTTCTACAATTTGTATCCTCCCTCCTATAAACAGAAAATTTGGTATTTCATTCAATTTCATTTTCATTTTTTTATATCCAAAACGAAAAATCTGTCATCATAGAAATATTTTTGCAGATTTGGGACCGAGCATTATATTAGTCAATCCAAAGTATATCCAAAAGGAAAAATCCGTCATCCTAGAAATATTTTTGCAGATTTGGGACCGAGCATTATATTAGTCAATCCCATGGTAGAAGAATATAGGTAGATGCATCAGCAGCACTCGCGAACGTTAAAACATCTCCAAAAATTAATGGATTTTAAAAGCTTTTAATATACGACGCCAATCGTAGTTTGTTATGACATGCATTTTCAACAATTTTTAAAAATTTCGGTAATTTTCATTAAAAAAATTTAATTCCAAAAATTGATTTGACAGCTCATTGTATCAGTAGCTGTGTTGATGCGCCTACCTGTAGCATTTTATTATATTATTATCCTTTGGGGATAACTTTTTCTACCACCTAATTTCCCATAACACACTTAGTGCACCCTATGCCTTTTTCGTACCTTGTGATTCCTAACAGTTGTAAACAAAAACACGTGCAACAGAGTTCGTTAGCTTCTTGTCTCTTGTTTTCCATTGGAATTTTCTTGAAAATATGACAAAATTCATTACCTATTTCAATTTGTGTCCCATACCAGAGCCCAAGGATTTCTTGGGCATATCCCCGGATAAAGATGAAGGCAATATTATTACCACATTGGGCAAAAACATTATTATTGTTATCAAGGTGAGATGAGTGGAGTGGCCTCAGATTGGTTCTTTATGCAATAGTGAATGAAAATTTTTCATTTCTTGTAGATTTCCACACAAAAACAAATACGCAGCTTCTCGGTCTTGGAAAAGTTATCATCAAAGGTGGTCTACGATAAGAAATCGGAGAAATATGTTGGGGTGTTTGGTAGCAAATATCTGAGATGTTGGGATGAAGGGACGACAGATGTAAACAAATGCAAGAAATTGAAGGTGAGATGCACCTAGCTATAGCTTATTACTAAATGCTCTAATGGCCTTCTTTTAGTTCCAAAAATACATTACAAATTTGGTTAGCTGCGGTGATGATACTTTTGTGCTCTACGTTGATGGCTCTTGTGAACTGTTGGCCAAAGCCTTGGAATCACGCAAAGAAGATGCTAATATTACCACGGCCCAGCAATTGGAGTTATCGAATAAGTTAAGTTTTAGCAATGCCAGCGTTTTTGTTTTGGCCAATGGCTCAAAAATATTGACATATTTCGAAAGAAACAGTTTAAATGGAGATTACTACTTGGTACGTTTACCATTGTCCGAAAATGGTGCTGAGCTTGAAGCACCAAAACGCTTCAAACTGTCGAGAGAAAATTTAAGTGTAACTGTTGCTGGTGCGGCCGTAATTGAAGGTGGAGGTGTACCAGCGTTATTGACAATATGTGAGTACTCCATTTGGTATGAGAATTCATAGGAATTTTATTAAATTTGAATTCTTTCTAGGGTCCGATAAACGCATGTTCATATTGAATTTATCTGATGATGTTTGCCCTGAACGTTCCCCGGGAAATTTTGTATCTGTACTAACGCAACTGAAAGTGGACAGTCCGTTGTCTGTAATGGGCATATCGAAACATTTTGTGGCCATTTATGGTGCCAATCATGGCCAGGAGGGTGCCTCACTTTTGCTCTACAACACCCAGTTTAAGGTGATCAAGACAAAACAGTTCTTCAAGGTCTACTTTAACTATTCCAAGTTGTGGTCGGTCAATGATCATATTATACTGGCGATGGGACAAAATCTTTCGGTGGTGAAATATCAAGTTCTCAAAGAAGTCTTGTCGGAATTGGTGGGCACCCAGGTGTCAAATGATTATCAAACGTCCATAGAAATCGATCATATCAATGAGGAAGACATGATGGAAGAGTGTTTACAGTACAGCAAAGATTTTCAAACACCAAATAGCAATGAAGTTGCGAATGCAGATGCCGATGAAGCTGGAAAACCTTTAAAAATTCAAGAAGCCGATGGTCTGACAATTCCCTATATGGGCGTAGAAGATTTTGACAAAGAATTAAATGCCTTACGACAATTACACTTGCATGTTGATGTGGTTAATGATAGCCAATTGGATGCTGTCCACATTAATTTGATGTCAAATCACAATGATGCTGGTTTCTCCTGTTCGGAAATACAATTGATTGCCCAACAATTGGAACGTGTGGGTGCCAGCGAACATGAAATAAGTGAAAAACTTTTAACTGTCCTCATGAAAGCAAATCTATTGAAAGATATTGGTGTGTGTTTAAGGCGTTACACAAACATATCCGAGAAGATATTGTCGAAAACTTTAAATTACATTTTAAAGAGATACAGTAGTGCCTCAGGAGAAAGCAATGAGAAAGAGACCAAAGTAAATGGAATATCACAAGAAGAAGATATGGAAACTGAAGGTATTCTATCACGAAAGCCGGGCAATACTTCCGAAATCCAAGATATCCTCAACACACTCTTGGCATGTTCCTTTGATGCCGAGACAATTGCCAAGTGCATACGTCAAGATATGGAATATAAAGAGGTAGTTATTATATTGGAACATCTTTATAATATGATTACATCGGACGACATGTACCTGGAAGAACGTCCGGCGTTGTATGAGACAAGTACAGAATATGAATTACAATTATTGCGTTGGTTCGGTGTATTCTTGAATTCCCATTTCCAAAAGTTGGCCCTCTCCAAAGAAGTTGCTCTAATTGAATTACTCTTCAAATGGCATGAACTATTCCAAAGTTATCGACAAGAAATCGTGGAATTGCAAAACGTTGCAGCGCTACTCCATAATATTGTGGAACGTAGGACAGTGGCAAAAGAGAAAACTTCTTCGAAATGGTATTCCATAGAAGAGGTGTATTTGTTTTAAAAAATAAAATACGTTGCTAAATACAAGAGGAGTTTTTCAAATTCCGTTTTAGTACGGGGGAAAGGGGACATTATGGCTAGCTGGCAAGATCTCTTCCTAGTTACTCATTGAATTTGAAAGGGAGAACTCTGCCATGCAATGAAATCATAAACTGAGTTTTCAATTGGAATGAGATGTTCTGTTTGCAGCAGGTCCAGCATTTTTATTGAATGGAAAATCTGCTAATTTGTTAAGGACAAATGTAAACATCTGGAGTGCCATAGAATGTAGAATCAGGACCACTTTTCAAGGCTCCTAATTTGACATGGACAGATTCAAACATCTTCGGTTTATGGAGTGTTTGACAATATTTCCCCAGTATTTTCTTCTTAAAAATCAACTTCGCCTTAACATATGCAACATATTTGAATGCAATAATTCTTAATTGTTTTATTTCCGCGATCCTGAAAGTATGCTTTGAATAAGGGCGTAGGAAAAACAAGTTAAATTTTATTTTTAGCCAGGAACAATTATCTACGTAAAACGTTGGAAAAAGTTCTGAAATTAAACCACTGAAAAAAACCAGTTAGCAGTAGAATACATCTTAGGTATTCTATGCTCAATATAAGAGCTATTAGCTGGGCTCAATTACCAATAAAAATAAATTTAATGTTTTATAGATAATCCTATAAAGAAGGTCCCTTAAAAGGTTTTATATATGACCAATAAAGGGCCTTGGGAAAGGGCTATGGTCAATGAAAGGCTTCTAGGTCAATAATAGAGTCATCATTTATATCTGTGTTTTTATACCCTCCCCCATAGTATGGAGGGTATATTAAGTTTGTCATTCCGTGTTACAACCTCGAAACATACATTTTAGACCCCACAAAGTATATACATATATTCTTGCTCAGCTTCAAATTCTATGTCCGACCGTCTGTTGAAATCACTCTAGCTTCCGAACGAAATGAAGAAGGGTGATAAAATTTTACTTAAATGTATATTATGTCTGCAGGACTTTTGATATTGAAAATGGGCCATGTAGGTCTACGTTTTGGTATAGCCCCCACATAATAATACCTCCCGATATTCGGTATTTTGTTGATTTAGGCGACATTATACACCGAAATTGTTTCAAATTTGTTATTTAAAGTTCGTAATGTGTACTACAGCCTATGCCTAAAAATTTCGTATGCAGGTCTACGTTTTGGTATAGCCCTCATATAATGGTATCACCCTATTTTCTTTATTATGGTGATTTTATTGACATTCTCCACCGGAAATGTTTCAAATTTGGTATTTGAAGTTCGTAATGGATGCCTATGACAGAAAATTTTCTGTGCAGGTCCACACCTTCGTATATCTCCCATACATCCAGATATTCGGTATTTTGAGGATTTAAACGACATTATTCATCGGAATTGTTTCAAATTTGGTATTTGAAGTTCGTAATGGATACTACAGCCTATGACAGAAAATTGTCTGTGTAGGTCCACGTTTTGGTAGTCACCATACAATGGTACGCCCCTATATTCGGTATTTTGACGATTTTAGCGACATTATTAAACGGAATTGTTTCAAATTTGGTATTTGAAGTTCGCAATGGATGCTACAGCCTATGACAGAAAATTGTCTGTGCAGGTCCACACCTTCGTATAGCCACCATATAATGGTACCTCCCTATTTTGGTGATTTACGCGCCATTATTCACCTGAATTGTTTCAAATTTCGTATTTGAAAATCGTAATGGATACTATAACCTAAGACAGAAAATTGTCTGTGCAGGTTCACGTCTTCGTATAGCCCCCATATAATTGTACCTCCCGATATTCGGTATTTTGGTGATTTAAGCGACATTATTCACCGGAATTGTTTCAAATTTTATATTTGAAGTCAGTAATGGATACTACAGCCTAAGACAAACAATTGTCTGTGCAGGTCCACGTCTCCGAATTGGCCGAATTTACAGCTTTTTACTTGTTTTTACTTAAATAAAAAAAGCTGCTGTGGTCAGATGGATTTTCTGACTTTAAAGGGATTACGTAGTCAATAGAATTGTTGAAGCCTAACTCCTAGAAAAAATATTTTGACCACTCAAATAAGAAAGACTCATTCGAGCCTCTCAAAAAAATGGTTCTCCTCACGCCTGAAACCAAAACAAATACTGTTTCAATATTCCATTTATAAAACCCTGCCGTTTCTTCTACCTGTGCTGCGACACGACGGACAGACAGTCGTTGTTTATTCTTTTCTTTTCTGTCCGACTGGCGGTGATTCTCAACTCCATGTGCATTTATTTAATCAGGTTCAGGTTGTCTTTAGGGCCGTTGGTTATGCCTTTTGTTTTGATTCGATGTTGACTTTAATGCGGCGTGAGTTCAGTTCTTAACTCTTTCGGTCAAATAATATAATTAAGATTCGAACAAGAACCATAGAGACAGTAATTTAAATCTTTTGTTAACCGAAAAATGAAAAAGAAACTCCGACGGGAGGGGTAGATTGAAAAATTGTAATGGATTTGTATCGTTTTTGGTCTACACGAGTGCGTGCGTGCGTGTGTTTGTAATTTATTACTACACCCATCATTGGGTAATCGAGCCCCGCTCAATTCAATTCAACAATGCTGTGGGTTCGGGAGAAATCGTGTTTTGTTTTTTTTTTTGTTATTAGGCCATAATCAATGTTTTATTGTTTCGTTTCTTGACTAATTGACCCTTTCCCCAAAAAGGAGATGAGAAATGGGGGATTTAATTCGACATAACCTCAAAAAGAAAAATAAAAACAAAAAGGCAGTAACCTCACTTTTTTAGGGAATTATTATGGCAATTAGAGGGTCGCAAGAAAAAACATATTTGGAAGGAGCTTTATTTTACTTTTTAGAAGTGACAAAGCCCGTCGAGGCCCTTTTTATACCCTACACTACATTGTGGTAAGGTCATTATGTCTTTGTGCATTTGTTTGTTAAATGGAGAAGAAAGCGAGATAGACCCATAGTTAAGGTGGGAATACATAAAGCGCAAATTTGGCTGGCTTCTTCGGAAATGAACAAAGGAGCCTAGAGCCATTTCCATACGAAGAAGCCAGCTAAATATACGCTTTATTTATTCCCACCCTTACTTTTGAGGATCTTCATACAATTATGTTAGGTGAAAGTACATAAAACAAAGGAGTTTTAGGTGTCTTTCTGTTTCGTTCTTTCCGAAGAAGCCAGCCGATGACCTTAACCAGTCAGCAAAGCGTTTAATATATTATCACCTTTAAGCCAGTAAAAAAGATCTTAATGTAGCGTAGGATGGGTGATTAATGGCAGTAAAAAATCCTCCTATGCATCTGCACTTTGAGGCTTAATCACCGTCGTAAGACGTCGGCTGGCTTTTTCTTAGAAGTCTCTAGGCTCCATTGTTTATCTTCGGGAAAATCAAATATATTGAGAGCCTGAAGCACATTCTGGCGAGAAAGTGCTGCAATTTCCTCTCGAAAGGACGTGTTCGAAGCTGTACGATTTATAATAACTTGGACGAAATATGTTTTTTCGCAATTGTGGACTGAATTTATCATTATAATTACTACTTCGGAATCTGAATGAAAAATGTGTAACAAAAAAATCAGGAGATGAAACGTCCTGTTTTCCCCAGCATGCTGTTTATTTATAAAGAACGTTTAAAAAACTTATTAGTTAAGAAATTGAGAGTGTAGAGAGTATCTTCGAAAAAGCTTTTTATGTACTTCCACCTTTAAGTCGTCGGCTGGCTTTTTCGTAAAAGCCTCTAGGCTCTATTGTTTATCTTGGGGAAAAATAACTATATTGAGATCCTGAAGCACATTTTGTTTAAAAAGTGCTCCAATTCTCTCTCGAAAGGAGCATGTTTGAAGCTATACGATTCATAATAACAGGAACTAAATACGGGATTTCACAATTTTGGACTGAATTTATCATTATAATCACTACTTCGGAATCTAAATGAATAATGTGTAACAAAAAATCAGGTGGTGCAACGTCTTGTTTTCCTCCAGCATAAATAATGTTTAAAAAAGTTATTAGTTAAGCATTTAAGAGTGTGGGAAAGTGAAATATACAACGTGTACCGTCTTCGAAGTTTGAAGGGAAAGAAATAATTGCCACATTTAAATTATTCAATTAATTAAAGTTGTTAGTTAAGAAATTAAGAGTGTGCGGAATATCGAATATACAACGCGTATCTTCTTTGAGTCGAGTCAAGATATTGTTAAAAAATTTAGACAAGACTGGATGATTGTTGCAAAAACAGAATATTGATTCAATCGCAATGACTGTAGTTTCGGGAATGCCATATTCCTTTGTGTGAACGAATCCCACAAGTAACCCTCAATCATTATTTAAGCCTACTAACTGCAGTCGTAAATATGAGAATACATAAAACGCTCTTTTGACTGGCTTAAGTCATCGGCTGGCTTCTTCGAAAAAAAAAAAAACGTAGGGCCAAAATCGAACTAAGTTAACCTAAAACTCCTTTGTTCCTCTACAAAGAAGCCAGCCAATGACTTAAGCCAGACAGAAAAAAAGCTTTTTGTGTATTCTCACCTTAAGGCATATATAGAGGTGTTGTTATCGCCATTGTCTGTTATTTAAGCTGGTGAAATTGCAATGAACAATGAAGGTGTTCTTCCATCATACCATTGAAAATATTGTGCAAAACTCCTACTACGTTGTTGTCGAATGATATAAATAATTAGGGCAGGGTACATTTTAAGGTGTAGTTTTTCTCAGCGTGTTTTGGTGATAAGCTGGTGCAATTGTAATGAACAATGACGGTGTTCTTCCATCAAACGATTGAAAATATTGCGCAAAACTCCTACTACGTTGTTGCAGAATCCTATACATAATTAGGGCAGAGTAAATTTAAAGGTGTAATTTTCCTCAGCGGTTTTTGGGGATGTAGAGCAGTTGCAAATAACACGTGAAAATGCTTTGCTGGAATTACTGGCAACTTTTTTTTGAAGATCCTCGATTTCTTCTTCAAATACAAACACTTTGCATTTGGGCTTTCATTTTCTTGTTCGAGTAACGATCTTTATCTTAAATAGAGCGGTTCTTACTTTTGAGTGAATAAATCTCTGCTCTGAGCATTTGAATTTCATACCTTAAAAGTTGTCTCTTGGTTTCTAGATTATTATCTTCATCTGGCTTTATTTAAAACTACATTCTACGTTATATTATTAATTATGAGATCATTTATCATTTACAAAATCTGCAGGTTTCCTTTCTATAAATAATTTTTTTTTTAAAAAACAAGTTAAAATTATCAGTCGGTTTTGCCGACACGTTAGATATTCAAAATGTTGGCCCTTTGTGGGGGAGGTACCAGCAGGAGGGGACCGATATATTCCATCTTCACAGCAGAAATTGTGTTAGAAGAAATAATGGGATCTGTAAAATATGAAGAGAATCGGATGTTCATTTCGGATTTAATAATCATTTTGGTTATTTGAAGCGTTGACCCTTTGTGGGGAGATACCACAACGAATGTTCCGATCTCTACCATCTTTATAACAGATCTTGTGTTGATGGAAATATTGAGACGTACCAAGTCTGAATGGAATCGGAGGTTAATTTCGTGTTTTATAACCTTCATGAATATTCAAAATTTTGACCCTTTGTGGGGAAGTAGAAGTGGACCGATATATTTAATTTACGTACATGACCTAGCACTGAAGCAAATATTCGGATTTGCAAAGTTGGAGCAAAATCTGTGCAGTAAATTGTTTACTTTAAGAATGTTAACATTTTGTGGGGGAGGTACCAGATGGAGTGCATCTCCAATCTCGATCTAAGACTTCAAAAGTCCTGAAACGGATTTAATCCAAAGAGATCGAGGTTCTAAAACCGTCACTTCGATGAGGCACGTTTTGGCCGTATCAAATGATATATGCCCTCTCTAGCCATATGGCTGAGGGTATAATTATGTACATCTATGCTATTATTTACAAAATCTGCAAGTTTCTTCCCTACAACTAAATCCTGAGGGGATACCTAGAAAAAAGTCCAGTTAATAATCATATCTCATTGAAAATTAAATATCTTATTTATTTCAAAAACTCATGTGGTACCCGAAACTTCAGTACTGTCATATTAGCACACATGAAACTGTACCAGTACCTGCAAGAATCTGCTAGTTTTGCAATTTTCTTCGATATCATGAAGGGGAAATCGGCTATCGTAGTAGACACTTTCACATTCTTATAGTTCCGGAATAGAACACATTGCACATATTTGGCTCGAAATGTTTTGCGCAGATTTTTTATCCATTATTCATGGTTATTCCGTATGAATCCTGTAAAATTGGTATTCATGCGTTCTTTACAGCACGTAAGGTATTATTTTTACTATCATGTCTTGACAGATGTGGTCCATAGCAGTCGCTTGGACGCAGTCATATTAGCATACATGTTTGGTTCAAATTTTTTTCTGCAGATTTTCGACTCACTATTTATGGTCATTCCATATAAATCCTTAAGGCAAGTGATGTGATGGTAAATGCATGCAAGATACTGATGTCGATAGCAGTCAGATTTTCGACCTAGTATTCATATTATTTACGGTTATTCCATATAAATTTTGTAAAATTGGTATATATGCATTTTTTACAGCACTTAAGGTGATATTTTTGCTATCATGTTCTGACGGAGGCAAGAGGTGGTTTTACATGCATGCAAGGTACTGCTGTCGATAGCAGTCGCTTGGATGCTGTCATATTAGCATACATGTTTGCTTAAAAATGTTTTCGGCAGATTTTCTACCCTCTATTTATATTACTTATGGTCCTTACATATAAATCCTATAAAATTGGTATCCTATCATTCTTTACATCACGTGAGGTGGAATTTTTCCCATCATGTATTGACAGATGTGGTCTCAACATCTATGAGTTGAAGGCGAGAGGTGGTTTTAAGTCAGTCATATTAGCACACATGTTTGGTTCAAATTTAGTTTTCTGCAGATTTTCGATTCTATTTATATTATTTGTGGTTATTCCATCCTGAAGACAAGAGGTGTGGTAGTAGGTGCATGCAAGGTACTGTGTGTCGATAGGAGTCATATTAGCATACATGTTTGGTTCAAAACGTTTTCTGCAGGTTTTCGACCTATTACTCATATAATCTACGGTTATTCCATATAAATTCTTTATTGACAGCAAGGTAAGTTTTTTGCTGTTCTGTCTTGATAGATGTCGTCCTAATATTTTGGCGTTTGTGGTGGTAAATGCATGCAAGGTACTGCTGTCAATAGCAGTCGCTTGAATGATGTGCTGTCAATAGCAGTCGCTTGAATGATGAAATTAGCATGTTTGGTTCAAAATGTTTTCGGCATATTTTCGACCCATTATTCAAGGTTATTCCATATAAATCCTGTAAAATTGGTATCCTTGCATTCTTTACAGCAAGCAAAGTAGGATTTTTGGCTGTCCTGTCTTGACAGATGTCGTCTTAATATTTGTGGCGTTGTTGGTGGTAAATGAGTGCAAGGTACTGCTGTCAATAGCAGTCGCTTGAATATCATGTTTGGTTCAAACATTTTTTTCAGCCGATTTTCGACCCACTATTTATATTTTTTATGGTTATTCCATATAAATTCAGTATAATTAGTTTCCATGCATTCTTTACAGCGTGCGAGGTTGTATTTTTGCTATAATCGGATGACTTAATTGATATATAAGTCCCTTCTTGTTTCTGAAGGCTTAATAGAGATAGATTAATTTGCGCGAGAGGAGATCGCCTAAAGCATTACTCCTGGTCAGAGATATCAAGGGTTTGGACTGCAGCTCACGATCGCTGAATGATAATGATACGTGACTTACAGGCTGATCAACAACATTACCACTTTGGCGTTTTTTGAACTTTTTTGATTTTTGTAGCCAACAAATCCGTCAATATTTATGCAAACATGACGTGGATCCCTAAACTTACATTCTTTCTCATTGCTATCCTTAAATTAAACATTGTCTTACAATTAAATGTTGATTACTAAACAGATGGTTTCAATCAGGGATCTCTAAATCGATTTATCGATTATTTCTTATAACCCGAAGAAAGTTCTTAAAAATCTTACAATTCGATAAAAACGTATAAAAATTGAAAAAAAGGATTATCCTTCGCAAAATTAAGAAGGTAAAAGTAACATACCTTGTAAAATTTCACTGCATAAAAACAGGTTCCCATCTCTGATTTGTGTGTATGCAATGGATTTGTAAATATGAATTTTGACAATAAGATGTTGTCAAATGAATAATGTATGTAAATGTAATCATATGATTGCATGACTTTACCTTCTTAATTCCACCATGGGAATACCCTGGAAATTATTAAAACAGTCTTAAAAACCCTTTCAATACATTAAATTCCTTAAAAATCCATTGGCCCATGTTGTTTATGCTCTTCATTTAATTCCTTCTTTTTTTCTCTTCTCTTGTTATAATTACAATTAATTGTTGAGTACTAAATTGGGGCTTTCAATTAGGGATCTCTAGGCCGATTTATCGAATATTTCTTATAACCCGAAGGAAGTCCTTAAAAATCTTACAATTCGACAATAACATTTAAAAAATAGGAAAAAAATACTAGAAATTATAAAAAATATTCT
This sequence comes from Musca domestica, assembly GCF_030504385.1. Taxonomy (NCBI): domain Eukaryota; kingdom Metazoa; phylum Arthropoda; class Insecta; order Diptera; family Muscidae; genus Musca; species Musca domestica. The sequence goes on along the minus strand of NW_026712363.1, from coordinate 26,012,369 downwards.
TAAAAGAAACATTTCAATAAATTCAATTCTTTTAAACTCCACTGGCCGTTAAAATGAAATTTAAACCCCAGATAATCAGCACACTTTGTCCGGCGACTTCCTTCCACTGCATCACATGTTGGCCATGCTTTTCATCTTTGTCTTTCTTCTTTTCTCTTCTCTTGTTATAAGGATAAGACAATTGCAAGCCACGCACGCCAGTTCTGCTAGGGGCATAAAACAGATATCTTTTTTGTCAATTTCCAAGGTACACTTTATATGTTGTACAGCATCATCTCTTGGCAAACGTAGAATTTTTCGAACAGGGCGCGTATACACGCACATACATATAGACATACAAGCAACAACAACAACATACTGAAATTGTTTCAATTTATTTAAAATTCTTGTTTTTGCTTTTAGGTATTTTAAACATGTTTCTGCAGGTAACCTATAGATTGATATATCTGTCTCTCTGTCCGTCCATTCGTCTGTCCGCATATATATGTGTGTCGCAGCGTGTGGTTATGTGTGGCTACAAAAACCAAAATCAAAAAAACCGGCCGGCCGGCCGGTCGGTCTTATTTTTAGAATGAATAACTCTTGAAATGAAACGAAACGAACAAAAAATTCAAACGCTTTTGGAACGTTGACTTCGTTGCTATGCTGGTCGATTGCTGGCTGGAATGACTGGCTTTTAGAGTGCTTGTTCTTTTTTAATCGATATTGGCCTTTTGGGTGTATATGAGCGAATGTGTGTGTGTGCGACTTGAATTGAATGCAATAATTTCTTTCTTTTTTCCAGTCTTTCGATTTTTATATTCCACGTGAATTTGGTCTTTCATTTCGTATTGCTGTTGTTGTTGTAGAGATTGCTTTGCTGCCAAAAGGTGAGGCTGTTTGTCTTTCAGTTGCTTTTGTTTTCTTTTTTTTTTTGGTTTATTCCCACCAACATGCTTTTACCACTTAAAGGCACCAAAAAATACAAAATATAACAACAACAGCACCAACAACGAAAATGGCAATCTCAAGACAACAGACACCGAAAAAGACAAACAGCCAGCAGTCAAAAAGCCAAGCATCCAGCCAACAGCATCAGCGGGAATCAAGAATAACGATCTTAAGAACATGGATGTTTTGTAAACTCGAAGAAAAATTCGAGTTAAAACTATGGGTTAAAAAATAAATGAGACTTAGATTTTTTACAGTACGTTTACATATAAATGGGTTAACCCACTGGATTTGGATTAAAATTGTCATATCCATTACTTATACTTCAAATAAATCCTCTTGAAGTAGGTTAACCGTGCAAAAAGTTCTAACGTAAACATAGCATTACATTTTTTAAGGTTCTATAATAATTTCAACATTTTTTTTAAGAATTTTCAAATATTTTCTTAAAACAAATAAGGCAATAAAAAAGAAAAAGAAGCAGAAAGCTCTGTCAACGCTCGATGTGCTATGGATTCGCATCATGGTGTAATTACATAAAAGCAGCCTCATTTCAAATAAAAAGAGTAGATTTTGCTATTTTTACAACACAAGAAGGGCGAAGCTAATAACTATTGCACTATTTTAAAGTCGAGCTACGTGTCCCTAATTGAGTTGTCAGACTCCTACCGAACGATTTTTGTTGGTAACTCAAAAAAGGACCTTAAAGGGCCCAATCCGTGTTCGAGTGCATTGCGAAGTTCACCGTGCACATAGCCATAAGTTCTCCATGTATCGAAACACATAGCCATAAGTTCTCCAAAGGAGTCTTTAACTTACAGGCTGATCAACAACACTACCACTTTGGGGTTTTGTTGACTTCTCCAAGACTTTTTTGATTTTTGTAGCCAACAAAATCAACAAACAAATCCGCCATTTTTCATGCAAACATGCGGAGATCCTTAATTTTACATCCTTTTATTATCTTTAAAATAAACTTTGCTTTATAACCAATTGACATGGTAGAAGAATACAGGTAGATGCATCAACGCTTGGGAACATTGATATGTCAAAAAGAAATATTTTTTTTTATAAGTTTTCTTATACGCCGCCAGTCGGAGGTTGTTATGATATGCGTTTTTCAAGAATTTGTACAACTTTAAATAATTTTTCGTTCAACATTTTCAATTACAAAATTGATTTGACAGTTTATTGTCCCAGCAGCTGTGTCGACGCGTCTACCTATATTCTTCTACCATGCCAATTGTTGAGCAATAAACTGTTTTTTTTTAATTTAGGGATCTCTAATTTTCGATATTTAAAAGTCGATCTATGTGTCCCTATTTGAATTGTCAGACTCATATCGAATGGATTCCCAGTACATAGATGATGACTCTTATGGATACCTTAGGGAATATGTTATTCTTTTGGGCTGATCTTCTAAAACCTATTAATCTCTTGGTCGTAAATATCGACCCGACAAGTGAGGGTTCATACTTGCTCTGTTCCAGAATTTGCAAAACTAGCTGATTCCTGTGGGTTCTGGTACAGAACAACTGTTTCTGTAAACCATCTGTGAAGGCCAAATAATTGATCGAGACCATTACGAAACTCCCAAAATCATCTGTCTGGGGACAACGGGGTAAGCTTAAGGTGGAAATACATAAAGCGCTTATCTGGCTGGCTTAAGTCATCCGCTGGCTTCTTCGGAAATGAACAAAGGATCCTAGAGCCAAAATAGAACTAAGTGAACCTAAAACTCCTTTGTTCATCTACGAAGAAGCCAACCGATGACTTAAGCCAGCCAAATATCCGCTTTATGTATTTTCGCCCTTAGGCTGTTCGAAATGGCAAACAAGCTAGCAAAGCAGACAATTCCTATGAAGTCTCTACAACTTGTTTCTACTTCTTCAAAAGGGGGGCGAAAAGATAGCTGTTAAAATTATTCTAGTGACATATTATAATGTTTACAAACGTACAACACCATTTTGTTGAGAATTTTCCAGAAAAAAGTTATTCGTGATCGAATTCAAGCGTGATAGTGTGATTTCTTTATATTTGGCTGGAAAACCACAAGTAGCTATCGTTGGAACACTCCAGCATTTAAATGTGAATAAATTTTTTGTGTCTTGTACCATCGCTCGTTACCGTGATTGGTGACTGGTGACTGGCGTAGCCCGACGTCAAGAAAGTGGATGGAAGAAAACAGCAACATCAGCAAAAATGGCTCGAAAAGTAAAGAAGCGATCGAACCCACGTCGCTGTGGCCGAAAAATTGTTCGTGAGCTGAACATATCGCAATATTCTATTCGGCAAATATTGAAAAATGAAAGTGCAAGAACTTACACCGCAACAGAAAGAAAATAAACTCAAAAACAAAATCTCCGGACTTTGGACTATTGTGTCTGGAGTATTTTGGAAATACCAGAGTATCGATCATCTCAAGCAAGCGCTTCGCCGGGAATGGGCCAAAATACCGCAGAGCAACATTCGGGCAGCGTGTGACGGTTTCATTGGCCGTTTGAAGGCCATAATTCGCGCCAAAGGTGACCAATTCGAACAAATCTGAACTTATTCTATAATTTGATGCTATTTCCGATATTTTTTGCTTTCATTCAATAAAATCAAAAAAAAAAAAAAAATTAAAATTATGGCGTTTGACTTTATTGCAGTTTTTTATCTCACCCTGTATGTTACGCAGACATTATTATAAAACTTCTGAGGGGAAAGAATCCAAAATTTATTGTGTAGGAGTACCGAATCGGTTCCGAAGATAGCTAACATCTGGGACGCTTAAAAATGGATTTAAAATCTAAAAATGTTTCACTGGTTATACAGAAGCGTTATCAGACCTATTCTTACGTACGCATAGGTAATCCATGGATAAAAAGTGTTACCTAGACATCGACGGTGAAATGAGGAGACAGATACACTATATACAGATGTGGAACACGTCGGGGGAATATACCTTAGGGGTTTTGTTATTTGTATGCCCATAAAGACTTGTGGCGATTCACTCATCCCTCTTGTTAACCTATCCTAAGTAGCTCTGCCAAACAGATGATAAGATCGATTTTTTGACTTTTTCACCTACGATCTCAATATCGATTAAAAATAGTCGCGATTTCACCATTTGCAAAAGTCGATATCAACTTCCAGACGTGTTGAACCGTCTGAGTCGTAGAAGTCTATTTAACGATTAATCAAAAGTCGACCTATGTATCCCTTTGATGACTTATCTACAGTTTCCATATAACGGTACACCCAAATTTTTAATGTTTTGATGATTGTAGCCAAATTTTTCAATCAAAATGTCTAAAAAAACTTTACTAGAAGTTCTTTCTAAGCACTTTATCACCTGCAAGAGAAATTTCTATGTAGATCCAGGATATCTTATAGCTCACATACAACGGTACCCCCCGATATTCGATATTTTGCCGATTTTAGGGGCATTATTCATCGGAATTGTTTTAAATTTCGTGTTTGAAGTTCGTAATGGGAACTACAGTCTATGACAGAAAATTGTCTATGCAGGTCCAGATCTTCGTATAGGCCCCATATATCAGTACCTCCCGATATTCGGTATTTTCATGATTTTAGCGACATTATTCACCGGAATTGTTTTAAATTTAATATTTGAAGTTCGAAATGGATACTACAGCCTATGGCAGGTATAGCCCCCATATAACGGTACCTCCATTTTTTCGGTATTTTGGTGATTTTAGCGACATTATTCACCGGAAATGTTTCAAATTTGGTATTTGAAGTTCGTAATGGATACTACAGCCTATGACAGAAAATTGTCTGTGCAGGTCTACGTCTTCATATAGGCCCCATATATCAGTACCTCCCGATATTCGATATTTTCATGATTCTAGCGACATTATTCACGGCAATTGTTTCAAATTTGGTATTTGAAGTTCGTAATGATTACTACAACCTATGACAGAAAATTGTCCAGGTCTACGTCTTCATATAACCCCCAAACAATGGTACCTTCCGATATACGGCATTTTGATGATTTTAGCTGCATTGTTCAACGGATTTTTATTTCAAGTTTCGTATTTGAATATTGTAATGGCTTATGACAAAAGTTGCCTATGCAGGTCAACGTCTTAGTTTAGGTTAGGCTAAAGGATGCGCGGTTGCTTAGCAGTAATGGAGAATGAAGACAGATCACGCAGAATTTGCTTACGCGTGAACCTCAGTCTGACTCTATAAAGAGTTGGACATTGACAGAGTAGGTGTTCCGCCGTTTCTATCTCTTCACCCCCCACTTGGAAGCCATGGCCCTAATATTACAGTGACCTGTGATTAAGCCTAGTACAACTTTTAGGTCCGATTTCGCCAAGGAAATAAGTGATAGAAATCTCCTTTTGGAGATTGCCGACCACATTTTTTTGGAAGCAACAACGCTTCTTGTATCTTGCTAGTTATGCTGAAATTTTCCAGAATAGTGTTTGTGTATAATCTGGAAGAAGTGACACAAGGGTGGCTTCACCGAGCTCTCAATCTCTGGAACAGTTGATTATGAGCCTCGTCTTGTCGATTCATCTGCAGCTTCATTGCCAGAGATGTTGCTATGACCAGGAACCCAGCAAAGCTTAATAAAGGACTTTACTTTTTTCCAGAGCAATCCTGCACTCCAGGACTATCGTACATTTGAGTTTGAATAAATTCCGAATATTCAGGCTCTAGAAAAAACCACCTGTACCCGTTCCACTTTCCATCTTAGAGTCATCGGCTATACTCCTGAAAGCTGAAGTGTTCTGGGTCGAAGTGTCTCTGCTAGGTATGTGGATGTCCAGTGTTTTGCAAGTGTAGCCTAGGTGATATATAGTCGCTAGTTAAAACCCGACCCCCTAAGTTCTCCACAGAATTCATAATGATCGAATGTCCGAAAGATTGACTACGCCTGTGTCCAAGTTCCGTGAGTCTCCGTGCACGTCTCGCTGCTTGTCCCCTCTACAAATAGACTTAAGGGTTTCAAGTTAAGTAGGGTGTCCTAGGCAGACTGAGGTCTTCTTCTAAGTGCAATTGTAATTAATAGCCACGCTGCCCTTTGGATTTTGTCAATGTTTTTACTGGGGGGTGCATTCCCCAGAAAGTGACAGAATTTTTAACAGATTTTATTTTTTTTTTTGAAAATTCCGTAATTCGTTCTAAATGATGGAAGGTATCCAAATTCGGCCCGGCTGAACTTAGTGTTTTTTATACCCTACACCACAAGGTGGTCAGGGTATTATGTCTTTGTGCATTTGTTTGTAACAGGCAGAAGGAAACGAGATAGACCCATAGTTCCTTTTGATGATCTGCATAGAATCACATTCTGAGTCGATTTATGCATGTCCGTCCGTCCGTCTGTCCGTCTGTCCGTCTGTCCATGTATTTTTGTAAACAAAGTACAGGTCGCATTTATTGCCCGATCCAGAATTTTGCACAGATCATTTGTTTGGCCCAAGGACGAACCTTACTGAAATTGGAGATAATCGGTCAAAATTTAGATATAGCTCCCATATATATTTTCGTCCGATTTGCCTTTTATTGTGCACCAAACGTCTAATATTTGCCCAAATGGGATGGAATTTGGCACATACAACGGAACTGAGTCTAGAAGGTAGTATGCCAAATTTGGTGAAAATCGGTTCGGATATAGCTATAGCTCCCATATATATATTGTTCAGCCGATTTGTTATTTTTGTCCTCCGCAGCCGTAATATGCATTCTGTGACAACAATATTTGGGGAGATATATCAAATGCAGCTCTGAAATACCTTTGCTAAATTTTATCGATATCGGTTCAGATTTGAATATAGCTCCCATATATAACTTCGTCCGATTTACCTGTTATTATACACCAAACGTCTAATATTTGCCCAAATGGGATGGAATGTGGCACATACGACCGAATTGAGTCTAGAAGCTAGTATGCCAAATTTGATCGAAATCGGTTCAGATATAGCTATAGCTACCACATATATATTGTTCATCCGATTTGTTATTTTTGTCCTCCGCAGCCGTAATATGCACTCTGTGACAACAATATTTGGGGAGATATATCAAATGCAGCTCAGAAATATCTTTGCCAAATTTTATCGATATCGGTTCAGATTTAGATGTAGCTTCCATATATAACTTCATCTGATTTACCTTTTATTGTGCACCAAACGTCTATTATTTGCCCAAATGGGGTGGAATTTGGCACATACGACGGAATTTAGTCTAGAAGCTAGTATGCCAAATTTGGTGAAGATCGGTTCCGATATATAGCTGTAGCTCTCATATATATATTGTTCATCCGATTTGTTATTTTTGTCCTCCGCAGCCGTAATATGCACTCTGTGACAACAATATTTGGGGAAATATATTAAATGCAGCTCAGAAATACCTTTGCTACATTTTATCGATATCGGTTCAGATTTGAATATAGCTCCCTTATATAACTTCGTCCGATTTACATGTTATTGTAAACCAAACGTCTAATATTTGCCCAAATGGGATGAAATTTGGCACATCCGACGGAATTGAGTCTAGAAGCTAGTATGCCAAATTTGTTGAAGATCGGTGCAGATATATAGCTATAGCTCCCATATATATTGTTCATCCGATTTGTTATTTTTGTCCTCCGCAGCCGTAATATGCACTCTGTGACAACAATATTTGGGGAGATATATTAAATGCAGCTCAGAAATATCTGTGCCAAATTTTATCGAGATCGGTTCGGATTTGAATATAGCTCCCATATATAACTTCGTCCGATTTACCTGTTATTGTAAACCAAACGTCTAATATTTGCCAAATGGGATGGAATTTGGCACATACGACGGAATTGAGTCTAGAAGCTAGTATGCCAAATTTGGTGAAGATCGGTTCAGATATATAGCTATAGTTCCCATATATATTGTTCATCCGATTTGTTATTTTTGTCCTCCGCAGCCGTAATATGCACTCTGTGACAACAATATTTAGGGAAATATATCAAATGCAGCTCAGAAATATCTTTGCCAAATTTTATTGAAATCGATTCCGATTTGGATATAGCTGCCATATATCAAATAGGCAATACAAGTCCGAATTTAAAAGATACAAATGCTTCGGCATGTTTAGTCCTTTGAACTTAAAATTATAATTATAATAATCATTGTTTGTATAATTGAATTCTCCCATAAGAACTTTTAATTCTTATGCGGAGATCTACTAAATAAGCAAAGTGGTGTAGGGTATCATAAAGTCGGCCCCGCCCGACTTTAAGACTTTCTTTACTGGATTCACTTGTTGACATTGCAGGTGTTCAGTTTTTAAAGCTGGGGAGGAGTTCGGTTCGGTTTTCCAAAGAAGTCACTGGAATTGAAGAGATGGGATATTTCTGGAGGTCTGTGACATTCTATATTTCAAAGGATCGAAGGATAGAAGTCACGTAGGTCATACCTTATGGAAAACGTCAAAAGGGGACAGCATTTATGGAATTGGACTCCTTGGATGGTAAGCCATATCAAATCAACTCCATGGCTGGCCAATCTGAGTTTTTCCATGGGAATTTACTCCTTGGATTGTCCTTATCCATATCGTCTATAAAAATTGCCCTCCTGGCCCATCCATATATTTTTTCTTCGGGTGAAAAAACCCCCAACCAAAAAACGAAAACGGCCCATTAAAGAAAAAAAGAAAAAAAAAACGGAGCTAAATTTGTGAGTTCGTTTTGAATTTCTTTTATGTGTTCGTACATACAAACACACACACATACATACATACACATGTATGTCTGTCTGTAGTTGGTATATGACCATGTTCGTAACTTACCATTAATATTGTTCGTTCTTGTTCGGTGGTGGTTGTTCCTTTAACTTGGCTTAAATATGTTTTGGAGATCATGATGACGTTGCTGTTCGAGATGCTGCCATGGTTTGTGTTGCTTGGCCCAGCATCTCTTTTGCGTGAAATTAAGAAACACACACACACACACACACCGAAACACACACTCAATAAATTCTATAAAAAAAAATACAAAACGACAGGGGTACAGTTTCGTTGTAACTGAAAAAGTGTTTATTCGAAAAAAAAACTAAGAATAAAAATTTATCGAATTTTTTTGTTGGTTGTGTTGTTGTTGTTTATATAAAAAAAGGCTAAAAATAACCAAGACCATGGCAGATAAACTGACAAGACAATAAATAATGAAACTTTTTTTTTCTGATTTTTTTTTTTTTGCAAAAAAATATTCTATGGCCCCCAAAAGGAACTAGTTGCTAGACTTTACATCCCCATGATCCTACGCCAGGAAGTCAGCAAGAAAAATCGTGCAAAGATCAACGTGTGATATCCATTGTTGTTGGAGTTATTTTTAAAAGCTTCGTTTCGTTCCGTTTTTTCTTCTTTGATTCTTGACGCTTTTTTGTACGCTTCAATGATTCCTTTTGACCTTAACACATCTCCAAGAAATTATGTTTACTTTGTTTTTTTTGCTTTGCTTTGTTTTGTCTTGCTTCGTTTTTTTTTGGGAAGACATGTGTTAAATTGTAATTTTAATGTTGAGACCTTAACCTATTTCCTATTTCTTGGCCGATTTTTCTTTTCCTATCCATTTTCAAAGTCTAAGAATTGTTGATGTTCCGGAGAAAAAAAAAAATAAAAATAACAGAGAAATAATTAGAGGTTCTATGCAATGTTTATTTACTTTCACCGAATAACTCAATTAGTGGGGAGAACCAAAAAAAAAAGACAATAATTGGAAGGAGTTTGGTGGAAATTTGGAGTTTAAAATTTTTATTAGCAATTTTCAATTTTTTTTGAATTGAAAAACTAAAAAAAAACTCACAAATGTTGCAGGGGAATAACTTTTTTTTTAAATTCTTAATTTTTTTTCTAGAATTTTTTTTATTTCAAAATTCTTAAGTTTAATCACATTTGGTCTGTTCCAGAACTGCAAGAATATAAAAGTTTTTACTACGATAACCGATTTCCCTTTATGATATCGAAAAAAAAATCGCAAAACTACTGGATTCTTTCAGATTCTGGAGCAGAGCAATTTCTTGTTGTTTTTGTAAAAAATATTGTTGATTTATTGGTGAAGAAAAATAACAACAATGACAAGACATGGACGACCAATCTTCATTTGATATTTTTTAAGGATTTTCCAAATATTTTTGAGTATAAATTCTGGTTAGAAAATTCAAGAATTTTTGCTCTGTTAAAGAGTTTGCAAGAATCGATTAGTTCCGCATTTTGTTTTCAATATCATAAAGGAACAAGTAAAAAAGCTGTAAGTTCGAACTTTGAAATCATCAAAATATCGAAAATAGGGAGGTACCATTATATGAGGGCCATACGAAGACGTGGACCTGCACAGACAATTTTCTGTCTTAGACTGTAGTATCCATTGCGAACTTCAAATACCAAATTTGAAACAATTCTGGTGAATAATGTCGCTAAAAGCATCAAAATACCGAATATCGGGAGGTGTCGTTATATGGGAGCTATACGAAGACGTGGACCTGCACAAACAATTTTCTGTCTTAGGCTGTAGTATCCATTACGAACTTCAAATGCCAAATTTGAAACATAATATCGGGAGGTAACGTTATATGGGGGCAATACGAAGGCGTGGACCTGCACAACAATTTTGTTGGGTCTGACATGACTATTTCGAGGAGTTATAAACGGAATGACAAAATTAATATACCCTCCATAGTATGGTGGAGGGTATAAAAATATCTTTCCGTTTGTAACTCATCGAAATAATATTTGTTTTGATCCGCGTAAAATACTTAGATGATTTCGCCCTGTCCCTTCGGCCGTCTGTCCGTCTGTTGTAAACACGCTAAAGTCAAAACGAATAAAGATAGGAAGCTAAAATTTTGCACAGATCTCTCTTTTGTCTGCAGGCAGGTCAAGTTCGAAGATGGGCTATATCGGTCCACGATATCGTATAGCCCCCATATAACGATACCCCCGATATTCGGTATTTTGATGATGTTAGCCACATTTTTCAATGGAATTGTCTGAAAATCCACACAAGTAGTTCCTTGTGGGTACTTTATACCTCGGCAGAGAATTATCTATATAGGTCCACAATATCGTATATCGCCCATATAACTGTACCCCCCGATATTCGGTATTTTGATGATGTTAGCCACAATTTTCAATGAAATTGTCTTAAAATCCACACAAGTAGTTCCTTGTGAGTACTTCACCCCCGGAGAGAGAATTGTCTATACAGGTCCACGATATCGTATAGCCCTCATATAACGGTACCCCCGATATTCGGTATTTTGATGATTTGAGCCACATTTTCCAATCGTATTGTTTGAAAATTTTCTAATTCGTTCCAAATGGTGGAGGGTATTCAAAGTTCGGCCCGGTCGAACTTACTACTTTTTTACTTGTTTTATTTCAAAATTCTTTTAGGGACATTTATTCACCGGAATAGATGTAAATTTCGCATTTGAAGTTCCTAATAGGTACTATAGCCTGTGACAGAAAATTGTCTATGCAGGCCCATGTCTTCGTATAGCCCCGATATAACAGTACCTCTCTATATTTGGTATTTTGATTATTTTAGCTACACGTCTTCGTATATACCCCAATAACCCCAATATAATGGCTATATTCGGTATTTTTAATATTTTAAAAGAATTTTTAATGGATTTTAAGTTTTTTTGAAAATTTCCAAATTGTGGAGAGTGTTCAAAGTTCGGACCGGCCATCCTTAATGCCTTTTTACTTCTTAGAATCTTGCAGGTTCTTGAACAGAGCATTATTTTTATATCAAAAACAAGCTTCATATAATTAACGGACCTCTAGGTCTCTTTGAACCAAATTCGTATCAAGATATTTGAAGTCGAGATAGGTGATGTCCGTCCATCTGTCCGTTCGTTCGCCCGGCTGTCTGGCGGATAACTCTCAAAGGGAGTATCTGATTTGATCCAAACTTGGTACATCGTAATATTTTTGGGAAACTTAGATTGAGTTCGGAGATCCAACTTTGCAAATTCTAACATTTGCATCAGTGTTAGGTCAGGTGCGAAAATGGACAATATCGGTCCACTCAATCAAGTACCTCCCCCACAAATGTTCAACATATTGAATTATTATAACTCTTATAAAATGTGATGTAAAAGTCCGATTGTCTTTAACTTACGAACATCACAATATTTTTATGAACCCAAGGTTTGGTGTGAAGATGGAATATATCGGTCCACTCCTCCCGGAGCCTCCCCCACAAAGGCTCAACATTTTGAATATCCATTAAGCTCATAAAATGAGAAATTAACATCCGATTCCATTTAGACTTTGTACATCTGAATATTTCTATCAATACAAGATCTGCTATAAAGATGGTAGAAATCGGTCCACACCTTCTGGTACCTCCCCACAGGGGGTCAAAATTTTGAATATTCATGAAGCTCATAAAACGCAAAATTGACATTCGATTCCATTCAGACTTGGCAAATCTCAATATTTCCATAAACAGAACATCTGCTATAAAGATGGTAGATATCGGAATATTCCTTCTGGTACCTCCCCCCAAAAAAAGGGTCAAAGTTTTGAATAACCAAAACGATTATTAAATCCGTTATCATCTGACATCTGGTTATCTTCAAATTACACACATCGTAATATTTTTATTAACCCAAGGTCTGGTGTGAAGATGGGATATATCAGTTCACTCCTTCTGCTGAACAGTAATTCTCCAATGAGCCCGAAGATTTAAGTGGCTAAAGACGACAAGGCAATATTTTTAGCCGTGGATTTAATTATTATTTCTTTGATCTCTTCTCGTTTTCCAATTTAGGGTGAACACAATGAACCAGCAGGCCTCCGGGTAGAGCGATCCTGCGTCCTCTAACCTAAGCTAACCTAAAACCTCGATATTCTTGATCAGCATTAAATTCTATGTTGATTTAGCAATGTCCGTCCTTCTGAGGAAATCACTCTAGTTTCCGAACGAAATGAAAAAGATTGCTAACATTTTACTCAGATGTATCCGAGGCCTGCAGAACTTTTGGTATTGAAAATGAACCATATAGGTGCAGTAAAGGCAATATTTTTAAACCGAATTTGCTGTAAATTGTAAGTTTACGTTTACAGTATGTAGGAAAAATCCGTTCAGAGAACTCTCTATATAGGTCCAAGTATTGGTATGGTCCCCTTATAATTGTATCTTCAAATATTCATTATTTTTATGATGTGGTCAATCTTTTCCACGGCAATATTACAAATTTGGCATTTGGAGTTCGTAATGGATACTACGTCCTATGACAAAAAAAATGGCTAGCCTGGTCCACGTCTTCGTGTAGCCTCTATGTAACATGCCTCCTGATATTCGATTTTTTTTCACGATTTTATCCTAATTTTTCAACGGAATTATTAAAATTAAATGTAGAATTTGGAGTTCGCAATGGCTACTACTTTCTATTGCAGAAAATTGCCAATAGAGGTCCGCATCTTTGCCTATCCTCCATATAATCCCTATACCTCCCTGTATTCGATATTTTGAAGGCTGTAATAGCATTGTTCATTGGAATTGTTTAAAAGTTGTTATTTGGTGTTGGCAATTGTTACTGTATTCTCCGAGGGGAAATTATCTATACATGCACACATTTCCGTATATTCGGTACTTTGAGAAAAACTCTTGCCCTTTTAAGAAATCATATTTACTTAAATTTCCATTAAATAACAATATTTTAGAATTTTATTTCATAATAACATAACAAAAGAAGTGAGAGAATGGAATTTATGGTCGATTTAAGCAAAAGACTTAAGGCACAAACATGTTTCTGGATTAAATGCATTGACGTTTTTTTTTGGGGTTGTATTTACGTTCCAAACACACACTCACACACATAAAATTACTCCGCAGCATGTGACTGTATGTTCTTGGATTCAATATGCTTTCAAATTATGAATGTGATGGATGCCTCGAAAAGTTGGAATGTCAAAGAAATTGTCTGACATGTCAAAATATTTAATGACATTTGTTGGACTGTGGACTTTTGGAACGGAAAAAAAGACTTTTGGACTTTTGGAACCGAAAGAAAGAAAGAAGAAATGTTTTGTTCTTCGTTTGGCGTTTTGGGAATTATGGAGACTTTATGTAAAGTTTGAAGACCAAGAAGTCTTTATGAAGACTATGAAATCAATATGGACGGACTGCAGGATCCGGGAGGGTATATAGATTGGCTGGAAACCGGATAGGACTTAATATGTATGTATTCCAAATGGACGGTCCCGGAATTCTATTAAGACGAACTAAAAGTCTAGTAGTACATGTACATGATGTGACTAGATTGGGGGATAATATATTGATAGTAGGAAGTGCCTGCTACTTCGTCAGAGAAAAGACCATCTTAAAATTTTAGATTTTTTCCAACAGCTCGTTTAGGCCTTTTTTCACAATTTGTTCAGTTTGATAAAAATTTCAAAATCAAGGGTTTCTAGAATTTGCATATTATTCAAGTTTCTCTCTCTCTCTTTTCGGAAAGAAAATGTGGAAAATGTTTTTCCTTTTACACCAAAAAGTCTTCAAAATCTTTCATTTTGATGTGTATCGAGGAGGATATTAGTAGAACCAATTTTTTCTGTCCAAAAATAATTCAAGGTCTCCATATGTAAATTTTACAAATCGACAGTTACCTCAATATGAAATTTTAGAATTCCAGCTCTATTCCTTCAGCCAATACCAAATCTAGTAGCACTTAGTACGCATATACAGAACAGTTTACATCTCTCCATCTTAGACACTAACATTGATTCGAATTTCACAAATTTCCATAACCTCTTCCATATCTCAATCCCAAATAACAGAAGAGACTTCAATATTAAATTCGGGGGTTCCAGAACTATTCCTTCATCCAAATTCCAAATTTAGTACCATTTAGTACTTTTCATACAATTATAGTACAAATTTCCAAAACCACTTTCATATCCCAGTCCCAAATAACAGCGTAGACTTCAATATCAAATTCGAGGATTCCAGTCCAATTCCTTCATCGAATTCCAGTTATAGTACCATTTAGTACTTTTCGTACAATTATAGTACAAATTTCCAAAACCACCTCCATATCTCAATTCCAGATATCCACAGAGACCTCAATATCAAATTTCGGGATTCTAGCTTGTTTCCTTCAGCCAATACAAAATTTAGTACCAGTTAGTACTTTTCGTACAAATATAGGATGTAGTTTCAAATCACCGAAAAATCTCAAATACAGATACCAATAGAGACCTCAATATCAAATTCGAGGATTCCAGTCATATTCCTTCACTCAATTCCAAATTTAGTACCACTTAGTACTTTTCGTACAATTATAGTACACATTTCTACAACCGCTTCCATGTCTGAATCCCAAATACCAACAGAGACCTCAATATCAAATTCGAAGATTCCAACTCTATTCCTTCACTCAATTCCCAATTTAGTACCATTTAGTACTTTTCGTATAAATATAAGACGCATTTCCAAATAACCACAAAATCTCAAACACAGATATCATCTGCAATTATAATATCAAATTTCAGAATTTTAACTCTATCCCTTCACCCATTTCCCAATTTAGTACAACTTTGTACTTTTCGAACAATTATAGTACACATTTTCAAAATCACCTCCATATGTTCAGGCTAGACATTAACAGCAACCTTAATACCAACTTTCAGATTTCAAGCACTACCTTTTCACCCATTCAGAAATTGTCCAGATACCAATAAACCTCAATATTAAATGTAAGGATTTCAGCTCCATGCCTTCACCGAATACCAAAAATTATACCATTTAGTTTTTTTTTCGTATAATTATGGTACTCATTTATGAAGCCGCCGCCATATGTTCAGACTACACATGAACAGCCCCGCTAATTCCAAATTTCAGATTTCAAGCACTATATGTTCACCCAAGTACAAATTGTCCAGATGCCAATAGACCATCAATTTCGGAATTCCAGCTCTATTTCTTCACTAAATACTAAATTTAGTACCTTTTTGGTACTTTTCGTACAAATATAAGACGCAGTGTCAAATCACCGCCAAATCTCAAACACAGCTACCAACAGAGGCCAAAATATAAAATTTCGAGTACCATTCCGAATTTTTCGTACAACCTATAGTACACCTTGCCGAAACCCCCTCCATATGTTCAGGACATACACATGAACAGCAAGCCTAATATCAAATTTTAGATTTCTAGCACTATCTGCTTTCCCATATCAAATTGTACCAAATAAAGTACTATTTAGTACTTTTCGAGCGAACTTGTAGTACACATTTCCAAAACTACCTCTTTATCACAAACCTATCACCAAACATAGAGTCCAATACAAAATTTCCAAATTTCAACTTCATTCGTTCGCCCTGAACCGATGAATGTTCCAAATCTAGTACCATTTAGTACAGTTTGCACACTTACTACACTTTTTTTTTCCCAAAAACCGCCTTCACATTTCAAACTTATTTTCCAACCTTGATTCTCATACCAAAATTTCAAGTTTTTTCATATCTATCCGTTCACATAAAACCAAATGGTACAATGTTAGAAGTTTTGTGCCATTTTAAAACTTTTCGTAACTTTAACTTTATCCTGCACTCCATCAGTATCTCTTATTCCAATTCTAGCTTTTTTCATTTGTCCTATATCAATTTTTAGTACATTTCAGTGTTTTTCGTACCTTTTGGTACGAAGTCGCAAAAACCCAGTCTTACCACATATCTGCGCATCAAGGCTGGCCCCCGTGCAAAATTTCGAAATTCTAACTTCAGCCGTTTCGTCTAGGCATTGATTCTGATATCTTTCTGATCAGATAGATATGTAGATAAAGGTTCCGGTCCCGATGGCCTAGTATTCTATATATCAAAACGAGATTCTAACATTCTATATCAACATTTCAAGATTCTAACTTCAGCCGTTTCGTCTGGGCATTGATTCTGATATCATTCTGATCAGATAGATATGTAGATGAAGGTCCCGGTCCCGATGGCCTACTAGTCTTTATATCAAAACGAGATTTTCTATAACTTTTCAATAATTTTCGTTCAATGCATATTCAAATCCTCTCAATTCCAATTGTAAATAAATTTTGATAATTTTAATAATTCCCTTGACCACCCTAATAAACATTGACATTTCCTTAATATTTAAAAAAAAAAAAAAAACTTCGTTGCATTTTCGGAATGTATTTCACATTTCAATTGTTATTCTTGGCAGAAAGTATTTTTTATTGAATTCTTGTTTTTATCGCCCCTTTCTCCCTTTCCCCGCCATTCTTTTCTTCAAGTGCCCTCTTTTTAGAACGAATTAAGAAAAAAAAACACCAAAAAACAAGAACATAAATTACCAAGAAGCCGAAAAATATCCCCCCCCCCCCCAAAAAAAAAAATAAAGCAGCAACAAATGGAACTGCATTCGATTGCAACAAAAGACTTAAGAAACAAACTTGTTTGCATAACGACGACACCATTTTTGGCAAAACGAAACGAAATACAAAACAAAAGACTTAAGACAGCAACTCGGAATTGTTGATTTTTTTTTTGGTGAGTGTTCCTTGCTCCCACTCTCTTCTCTCTCTTTAAAAAATATATCCCTCTCAAAAAAACATTTAACTGTTGTCACATTAAGAATGCAATGACTTTTTACAAAACCAACAACAAATATTCTTAAAAAATATTTTCAGTTTTTTTTTTGGGCAATGCTTCGTCCATAAATTAAGAAGCCGCAAAAATGTAAACATTTTGCGATTTTGTTTTTTTTTTTGTTGATAAATAAAGTTGTTAAATTTGATTTTAATGATATGTGAGGGTACTTGTTGTTGTTTTCAGTATTTTTTTTTTGTTGACTTCATGAATCATTTTGTTGGCATTTTGCATCTTTGACACTTCAGCTGATGTATAAAGACTGTCTGACTCTAAGCTTATCCACAAAAAATAAATAATTTTTTCAAAATTTCCATTTTTTTAAAATTAAATTTAAAAAAAAAATAAGTTTGAAAGTGTCAGCCGCTCTCCGTTCGTATAAATCAACTGTGGCATCAGAATAAATGCCGAATATTATCGCGAAAATATTCTGGAGGGTGTATTAAAGACCTTGGACATTTCAACAGGACTCAGCGCCATCGCACTCAGCCACCCAAGAATGGTTACAAAATGAGGTTCCTCGCTTCATTTCCAGCACACAATGGCCACCACAATCTCTGGATACCAATCCGTTGGACTATTGTGTCTGGAGTATTTTGGAAAGCAGGGTTGGAACTAAAAAATACCAAAGTGTCGATCACCTCAAGCAAGCGCCTTGGACTTGGGAATGGGAATGGGGCAGAATACCGCAGAGCAGCATTTGGGCAGAGTGTGATGGTTTCATTTGCCGTCTGCAGGCCATAATTCGTGCCAAAGGTGACCAATTCGAAGAAATCTAAACTTATTCTAAAATTTCATGTTTTTTTTTCGACATTTTTTCATTTAATAAAATTTAATTGGGTGAAGGGATAGAGGTGAAATTCTGAAATTTGATATTAGGATTACAGATAGTATCTGTGTTTGAGATTTGGCTGTAGTTTGGAAATGCGTCCTATTTTCGTACGAAAAGTACTAAATGGTTCTAAATTTTATATTGGCTGAGGGAAACAAGATAGAATCCCGAAATTTGATATTGAGGTTTCTGTTGGTATCTGCAATAGAGATATGGAAGTGGTTTTGGAAATGTGTACTATAATTGTAGGAAAAATACTAACCGGTACTACATTTGGAATTGAATGAAGGGATAGGGCTAGAATCCTCAAATTTGATATTGAGGTCTCTGTTGGTACTTGGAATTGAGATATGGTACCAAATCTTACTAAATTGGAAATTGGGTGATGGAATAGAGCTGAAATCCCGAAATTTGATATTGAGGCCTCTGTTGGTATCTGGAATTGACATAAGGAGGTGGTTTTGGATATGTTCAAAAAGTACTAAATGGTACTAAATTTAGAATTGGATGAAGGAAATTTGAATGTTGAGGTCTCTGTTGGTATTTGGGATTGAGATATGAAAGTGGTTATGGAAATTTGTGAAATTCGAATCAATTTTCTAGGATGGAGAGATGTAGACTGTTCTGTACTAAATGCTACTTGATTTGGTATTCGCTGAAGGAATTGAGCTGAAATTTTCAAATTTGGTCACTGTCGATTTGTAGAATTTACATATGGAGACTTTGAATTATTTTTGGACAGAACAAAAATAGGTTCTACTAATATCCTCCTCGATACACATCAAAATCAAAGATTTTGAAGACTTTTTGGTGTAAAAGGAAAAACATTTTCCTTATTTCCTTTCCGAAAAGAGAGAGAAACTTGAATAATATGCAAAACCTAGAAACCTGTGATTAAAAATGTTTGTCAAACTGAACAAATTTTGCGTTTTGAGTACAAAAACAGGCCTAAAACGAGCTGTTGGAAAAAATCTAAAATTTTAAGATGGGCTTCCTACCATCAATATATGAACCCCCAATCTAGTCACATTATGTACATATATTTCTATGCACTTCAGTTCGTCTTAATAGAACTCCGGGACCGTTCATTTGGAATACGTACAACTTAAGTCTTATCCGGTTTCCAGCTAATCTATATAGACTCCCCGATCCTCATCATCAATATTGATTTCATATTCTTCAATTCTTCATAAAGACTTCTTGGTCTTCAACTTTAACATAAAGTCTTCTTAATTCCCAAAACTTCCATGTTTTGTTATTTCTTTTTTTCTTGGTTCGAAAAGTCCACAGTCCAACATATGTCATTTAATATTTTGACATGTCAGACAATTTCTGTGACATTCCAACTTTTCGAGACATCCATCATTTTCATAATTTGAAAGCATATTGAATCCGTAGACTATACACTCACATGCTACGGAATAAAGTATGTGTGCGTGTGTGTGTTTGGAACGTAAACAAAACCCCCCAAAAAACGTCAATGCATTTAATCCAGAAACAAGTTTGTGTCTTAAGTTTTTTGATTTCAGCGACTATAAATTCCATTCTCTCACTTCTTTTGTTATGTTATGAAATAAAATTCTATAATTTTGCCATTTAATGGAAATTTAAGTAAATAAAATTTAAATTTAAGTAAATATATATAGTAACTATAGCTAATACCAAATAACAACTTTTAAACAATTCCAATGAACAATGCTACCACAGCCTTCAAAATGTCGAATACAGGGAGGTACGGACCTCTATTGGAAATTTTCTGCAATAGAAGGTATGTGTCGCTGTGTTGTTTTGCAAGTTACGAAAGATAAAATATATTGAAAATTTTCACCCTTTGTGGGTGAGGTACCAGAAGGGGTGAGCAGATATATATCATAAATGTTTGTATGTGTGAAATTTAAGGAGACTTGGATGCTTATTTCGCTTTCTGTGGGCTTTTTGTTTTTCAAAATCTTGAACCCTATGTGGGGCAGGTAGCAAAAGAAATGTTTCGATCTCTACCAATTTTATGACAGATCTTGTGTTGATGGAAATATTGAGATATACCAATTCTGGAATGGAATCGGATGTTAATTTCGCGTTTTATGAACTTCATGGGTAGTTAAAAATTTGACCCATTGTACCAGAAGGAGTGGACCGATATATTTCATCTTATCGCTAGACTTTGGGTTAATAAAAATATTGTGATGTGTGTAATTCGAAGACAATCGAACACATACATCACATTTTATAAGAGTTATAATTATTCAAAATTTTGACCTCTGTGGGGGAGGTACTTGATGGAGTAAACCGACATTGTCCATTTTTGCACTTGACCTAGCTTTGATGCAAATATTAGGGTTTGCAAGGTTGGATCAAAATCGGATAATTGTTTCTCTTTCTGCGCAAAAAATATATTTTTTGAAAATTTCGATCTTTTGTCGAGGAGTTAACAGGTGAAGTGTACCGATATTGTCCATCTTAACACCAGACCTTGGGTTAATACAAATATTGGAATGTGTGAACTTTGAAGAGAATCGGACTCTTATATCACATTTTATGAGAGTTCTAATTATTCAAAATTTTGACCATTTGAGGGGGAGGTACTTGATGGAGTGGGTCGATACTTTCGCACCTGACCTAGCGCTGACGCAAATATTAGGATTTGCAAAGTTGGAGCAAAACCGGATTATTCTTCCTCTTTCTGGGCAGAAAATATATTTTTTGAAAATTTCGATCTTTTGTGGGGGAGATACCAGAAGGAGTGGACCGATATTGTCCATCTCCGAACTCGATTTAAGTTTGAAACAAATATTACGATGTATCAAGTTTGGAACAAATCGGATACTCCCTTCGAGAGTTATCGTGCGCACCAGCCGGACGGACGGACGGACATCGCTAGATCGACTCCAAATGTCCTGAAACGGATTTGGTCCAAAGAGACCTAGGGTCTAAAACCGTTATTTCGATGAGGCATGTTTTGGCCGTATCAAATGATATATACCCCTCGTAGCCATATGGCTGAGGGTATAACAAGTAAAAAGGTTGTAAGTTCGGTCGGGCCAAATTTTGAATACCCTACATCATTTGGAACGAATTTGACAATTTCCAAAAAATAAAATCAGTTAAAAATTTTATTAAAATATTAGGGTCTATACGACGAAGTGGACCTGCATAGGTAATTTTGTCATAAGCCATCAAAATATTCAAATGCGAAACTTGAAAAAAAATCGGTGAATGATGTCGCTAAAATCATCAAAATACCGAATATCGGAAGGTACCGTTATATGGGGGCTATACGAAGACGTGAACCTGCACAGATAATTTTCTGTCTTAGGCTGTAGTGTCCATTGCGAACTCCAAATACCATATTTGACACATTTCCGGTGAAAAATGTAGCTTAAATCATGAAAATACCGAAAATAGGGAGGTACCATTATACGGGGGGCTATACCAAAACGTAGATCTACATGGACCTATTTTCAATAGCAAAAGTCCTGCAGACATAATAACAAAATTTGAGTAAAATTTTATCTTTTTTTTTCATTTTATTTTATTCGTACGGAAGCTAGAGTGATTTCCACAGACGGATAGACGGACGGAGGGACATCGCTTAACCGCCATAGAATTTTATGCTGATCAAGAATATATATACTTTGTTGGGTCTAAAATGTATATTTCGAGGTATTACAAACGGAATGACATGATGGAGGGTATAAAAACTGAATCTTCCAAAAAAATCAGGATCTGAGGCCAATATTTCGTGGTGTTATAAACTCTCGGGCCACAAGCTAACATACCACCATACCCTCTTCCCCTTAATTGTGTTGTTGTTGTTGGATTCCAAAAATACAAGAGAAAGATCTTTTGGCAAAAGTTACACGTCATGTCTTAATGCCGGCATTGGCATATGAAGATAACGAAACCGAAAAAAAAAACAATAGTACCACCTCCGCAAATAGCTTATATATTGATACACAACAAACACACACATACATATGAAAGTGTGTGTGTGTGTGTGTGTGAATATATGCCTTGGTATTTTATAACGTATTTTATGTCGTACTTTTCTGAAGTTCACAAAAGAACGCAGCCAAAAGAAATTAAAACAAAAAAAGCTTTATTTTTGCCGTAGCATTCTAGAACGCCCGCCGAACACAGCATATTCTATGGCAGCCGTTGCTGGTGTTTTTGTTGTTATTTATGCTTTTTTCTCTCAACTCATCCTTCTCTCCTTCATCTACAACTCTGCGGGTGAGTTTATTTCTCTTAACTACTTTATCCAAAAATATTAAAAAAAAATCGTTTAATGTTGTGGCAGGAGGCGGGTGGAGGGAGCATTTATTACCATTAGATGTTGATGACGATGGCAGCAATGAGGAAAGCAATAAGGCCGCACAATATGTGCCACATACTATTCATAACCTCACATGTTTGCTATTATTTTTTTGTCGACTTATAAGGTTAGAGGAGACAACCTTCTCTCTGTTACTCTTCCCCACAATTTCTCTTTCTCTCTCTCTCTCTCTCTATCTATCTCTCTCCAGCAATTGTTTGGATGTGCAAATGCATAGGGGTTAATAATAGATTTGAGTTTATAATCAGTGGCCGGTAGAGGATGATTTAAGGCCCCCCCGATGTTTTTGTAAATATTTATTACGGACAGACGGACATCTTTACAGCGAATTTTATGCTAATTATGAATACACATACCTTATGGGGTCTACGACGAATATTTAGGGATGTTATAAAAGGAATGACAAAGTTAATATACCCTCCTTTTCAAGGTGGAGGACAATATTTTCACTGTGTGATATTCTTGCTTACAAAGCTCCATAATTATTTTCTTTTCATATTTACAAATATGCTCCCAGAGAGATCATTCCATAAAAGAGAGAGAGAGAGAGAGACGGAGAAATTTTTACTGTTGACTTTTCGCTCTACGTTCATTATCTCAATGCTGAATGCGGACATAGAAAGAAAATATGCTAATTTGCGTGTTCGATACAGCACGAAACGTTTGGAGAATTATCAAGATCAAATCGGTATAGGTAGGATCTGAAGCATCCATGTCTTCCGAGAAACTGGAGGATATGAAAATTTAAATAACCATGTCGCTTGTTAAACTATGTCTACATTTGTTATGAGAGTGTATGTCCTCCTATCTTTAGTAGATGATGTCCACCTAATTTCTTGTCACTTCATACAAGTGTTCATTATACACTCTGTCATATGGGTACAAAGGATATATATCATTTGATACGCCCAAAACGTGCCTAGTCGAAATAACGGTTTTAGACCCTAGATCGCTTTAGACCAAATCCGTTTCAGGACATTTGGAGTCGATGTCCGTCTGTCTGTCTGGCTGGTGCGCACGATAACTCTCGAAGGGATTTTCCGATTATGGGCAATGTCGGTCCACTCCTTCTGGTACATCACTCAGGTCTACTTTTTCAAAAAATATTTTTTTCTGCAAAAAAAGAGAAAGGATAATCTGACTTGGCTCTATCTTTGCAAATTCTAATATTTGCATTAGTGCTAGGTCAGGTGCGAAAATGGGCAACATTTTGAATAATTACAACTCTTATAAATTGTGATGTGAGAGTCCGATTGTTTTCAAATTTCACTCACACATCACAATAATTTAATTAACCCAAGGTCTGGTGTCAAGATGGAATACTTCGGTCTACTCCTTCTGGTACCTACTCCACAATACGTTGAAATTAAAAAAAAATTCTTTGCACAGAAAGGGAAGCAATAATTCGATTTGGCTCCAACTTTGCAAATCCTAATATTTGCGTCAGTTCTAGGTCAGGTGCAAAAATGGATAATATCGGTACACTCCATCAAGTGCCTCCCCCACAAAGGGTCAAATTTTTGAATATCCGTTAACCTCATGAAACGCGAAATTAACATCCAATTCCATTTAGGCTTGGTACATCTGAATATTTTGCTATCAACACAGGATCTATTATAAAAACGGTGGAGATCGGACCATTTCTTCTGGTACCTCTCACATAAAAGATCAAAGTTTTAAATAACCAAAACGATTATAAAATCCGAAAAAGGCATTCGGTTCTCTTTACAATTAGGGCTAATTTAGGTGCGAAAATGGGCAACATCGGTGTATTCAATCAAGTACCTCCCCCACAAAAGGTCAAAAATTCGAATATTCCAACTCCTATAAAATATGAAAGAAGAGTCCGATTGTCTCAAAGATTTCACACATCCCATTATTTCTGCTAACACAAGATCTGCTGCGAAGATGGCCCACAAAGGGTCAACATTTCACACATCCCATTATTTCTACTAACACAATATCTGCTGTGAATATGGGATATATCGGTACCTCTCCCACATAGGATCAAAATTTTGAATAATTATTACTCTTTTAAAATGTGATGTAAGTGTCGGATTGTCTTCAAAGTTCACACATCACAATATTTTTATTACTGCAAGGTCTGTTGTGAAGATGGAATATATTGGTCCATCTCCATCTGGTACCTCCCCCAACAAAGGCTCAAAATTTTCAATATTCATGAATCTCATAAAACGCGAAATTACCATCCGATTTCATTCAGACTTGGTACGTCTCTATATTTCCATCAACACAAGACCTGTTATAAATATTCGAGAGATCGGAACATTTCTTCTTGTGCCTCCCCCACAAAGGGTCAAAGTTTTGAATAACCAAAACGATTATAAAATCGGAAATAAGCATCCGGTTCTCTTCAAATTACACACATCGCAATATTTTTTTAACCTAAGATCTGGTGGGAAAATGGGATGTATTGGTTCACTACTTCTGGTAACTCCCCCACAAGGGATTGAAGATTTGAAAAAAAAAAACAAAACGCTCAATGAAAGCGAAATAAGCAATATTTATATCATATTTATTAAGGTTCGATACGAAATGTACGCTATTGATCCATTCCTTCGGAACCTACTCCACAGAGGGTCAAACATTTTTAATAATCATATAATTAATATTTTTTTATTAACTTCTAAAAATTTATTTTCTCGATATTATTAAAAGAAAATTGTGTCTTCGTTAAAGGCCCCTTTGTGGCGCCCAACAAAAAAATCACCCCCACTCTGTGCCGTCATTAGTTTCCAGAGTGAAAGAGCCCGCTTAATGAACATTTGAAAGGTATTATATGCAGGCAGAGGGAAACGAAAAAAAAAATATTTACAAATAAATATTTATAATCAAATGGCAAAGATTTGCTGAGACTAAAAAAACTGTCAAATGAAAAAGAGAACAGGAATCTGAGAGCGTAAAATAGAGAGAGAGAGTTGTTGGCGATGAATCATCTGTTCGATAAATAAAAAAACACAACCAACCGCTTTCTAAGAAACTCAGAGCTATGAACAGATTTCTTTTCAGGAGATACCAAGCTATGAGACAAAAATTATTCACCTCCTCCCCAGCCCTCCTCAACCTCAAAATTAAATCATACCATAGGTGGGTTGTGACTGATCTGGCTGGGCAACAGAAATCGTGATGAGTGGATGGCTGGCTATCTGTCTGTCTGTTTGTCTGTCTGTCTGCCTGCCCGCCCGCCTGTGTGAGTTTGAGCATGGAAGTGAATTTTTAAATAATGGGAAATTCCAATATTACGTGTGAGCGCGGCATTGCTTCTGCTTCTGCTATTGTTGTTGTTGTTATTGTTTTATTTTGTAAGCAAATTGATTGCAAAGCTATTTTTTTTCGTTTCTTAATAAACTTGAATGCTTTATTGAAACTGCAAACAATAACAAATGGGATACGCCAAAGAAAACAACGACAATGACGACCACAATGAAAGCCCCCCATGGAATTCTGGCGAGATTTTAATTTACAGCCGCAATAATCGCCATTTGTGGACCTTTCACCTGAATTGAGGAATCTCGGAAGCGTGACTCAAGAGCCTTAGGACATCAATGGTTTTTCAAAGATAGGCAGAGGGAGTGAGAGTGAAAGAGAACCTGGGAGACACTGAAAATGAGCTGTCATACCAGACCATCCCCACTTCTTCTTTTACCTCTCTTCACAAAGGGTCAAATCACAGTTCAAATTTCTGAGAACTTTACATATCCCTATATTTTTGGCTATATTGGGAAACTAAAAAAAATATTTATAACCGCTCACATTTTGCAATGCCCTTTAATACTAACATTTCCAGAATTTCACCGACAAGTGAACATTTTTATACCCTCAGCCATATGGATAGAGAGGGTATATGTCATTTGATATGACCAAAACGTGTTTCAACGAAATAACGGTTTTAGACCCTAGGTGTCTTTGGACCAAATCCATTTCAGGACATTTGGAGTCGATCTAGCATTGTCCTTCCGTCCGTGCGTCTGACTGGCTGGCTGGTGCGGACAAAAACTCTCGAAGGGAGTATGCAATTCGGTTCAAACTTGGTACATCGTAATATTATCCTCAAACTTAGATCGAGTTCGGAGGTGGACAATATTGGTCCACTCCTTCTGGTATCTTCCCCACAAAATGTTGAAATTTTCAAACAAGATATTTTATTGCACAGAAAGAGAAAGGATAATCAGATTTTGCTCCAACTTTACAAATCCCAATATTTGCGTCAGTGCTAGGTCAGGTGCCAAAATGGACAATATCGATCCACTCCATCATGTGCCTCCCCCACAAAGGTTCAAAATTTTCAATAATTATAAGTCTTATAAAGTGTAATGTAAGTGTCCGATTGACTTCAAACTTAACACATTCCAATATTTATATTAACCCAAGGTCTGGTATTAAGGTGGATAATATCGGTCTATTCCTTCTGGTACTTCCCGCACAAAAGATCGAAATTTTTAAAAAAAATAATATATTTTTTGCACAGAAAGGGAGAGGATAATTCGATTTTGCTCCAACTTTGCAAATCCTAATATTTTCATCAGTGCGAGGTCAGGTGCGAAAATGAACAATATCGGTCCATTCCGTCAGGTACCTCCCCCACAAAGGGTCAACATTTTGAATAATTACAACTACTATAAAATGTGATGTAAGTGTCCGATTGTCTTCAAATTTCACACATCCCAATATTTTTATCAATCCAAGGTTTGGTGCCAAGATGAATTATATCGGTCCACTCCATCAAGTACCTCCCTCACAAAGGCTCAACATTTTGAATAACTATGAAGCTAATAAAACACGAAATTAACATCCGACTCCATTCAGACTTGGCACATCTGAATATTTCCATCAACACAAGGTATGTTATAAAGATGGTAGAGATCAGACCAGACCTTCTGGTACCTCCCCCACAAAGGGTCAAAATTTTGAAAAACGAAAAAAGATCATAAAATCCGAAATAAGTATCCGGTTCTCTTCATATTTCACACATCTCATTATTTTTACTAACACAAGATCTGCTGTGAATATGGGATATATCGGTCCACTCATTATGGTACCTTTTCCACAAAGGGTCAAAATTTTGAAAGCCCATGAAGATCTTAAGACTCGAAATTAACACCCGATTCCATTCAGATTTGGCATATCTCAATATCTCCATCACCACAAGATCTGTTATAAAGATGGTAGATCGGACCATTTCTTCTGGTACCTTTCCCACAAAGGGTCAAAGTTTTGAATAACAACAAGTAAAAAAGCTGTAAGTTCGTCCGGGACGATCTTTGAGTACCCTGCACCATTTGGAACGAATTTGGCAATTTTCAAAAAAAAAAAAAAAAATCCGTTAAAATTCTGCTTAAATCTTAAAAATACCGAATGTAGCCGTTATATTTGAGTCTCTACGACGACGCAGACCTGCATAGGTAACCTTTGTCATAAACCACTACAATACTCAAATGCGAAACTTCAATCAAAAATTCGGTGATTAATGTCGCTAAAATCATGAAAATACCGAATATCGGGAGGTACCATTATATGGGGGCTATACGAAGACGTAGACCTGCACAGACAATTTTCTGTCTTAGGTTATAGTATTCATTACGAACTTCAAATACCAAATTTGAAACAATTCCCGTTAATAATGTCGGCAAAATCATCAAAATACCGAATATCGGGGGGTTACGTTATATGGCGACTATACGAAGACGTAGATCTGCACACACAATTTTCTGTTATAGGCTGTAGAATCCATTGCGAACTTAAAATACCAAATTTAAAACAATTCCCGTGAATAAAGTCGCTTAAATCATCCAAATACCGAATATCGGAGGGTACCATTATATGGGGGCTATACGAAGACGTAGTCCTGCACAGACAGTTTTTTGTCATAGGCTGTAATATTCATAACGAACTTCAAATACCAAATTTCAAACAATTCCGGTAAATAATGTCGCTAAAATCATCAAAATACCAAATATCGGAAGGTATCGTTATATGGGGGCTATACGAAGACGAGGATGTGCACAGACAATTTTCTGTCATAGGCTGTAGAAGCCATTTCGAACTTCAAATGCAAAATTTGAAACAATTCCGGTGAATAATGTCGTTGAAATCATCCAAAAACCGAGTATCGGGGGTCTATACCAAAACGTTGACCTGCACAAACAATATTCTGTCTTAGACTGTAGTAGCCATTTTGAATTTCAATAACCAAATTTGAAACAATTCCCGTGAATAATGTCGCTAATATTATCCAAATACCTAATATCGGACGGTATCGTTATATGGGGGCTATACGAAGACGTGGAGCTGCACAGACAATATTCTGTCGTAGGCTGTAGTATTAATTACGAACTTCAAATACCAAATTTGAAACAATTCCGTTGAATAATGTCGCCAGAATCATCAAAATACTGAATATTGGAAGGTATCGTTATATGGGGGCTATACGAAGACGAGAACCTGCACAGACAATTTTCTGTCATAGGCTGTAGAATCCATTGCGAACTTCAAATACTAAATTTCAAACAATTCCGGTAAGTAATGTCGCTAATATTATCAAAATGCGGAATATCAGGAGGTACTGTTATATGGGGGCTATACGAAGAAGTGGACATGCATAGACAATTTTCTGTCACAGGCTGTAGTATCCATCACGAAATTCAAATACGTAATTTGAAAAAGGTTCGGGTGAATAATTACCCAAAAATCGTCAAATTACCGAAAATAGGGGGATACTGATATATGGGGGCTATATGAAGAGGTAGACCTGCATAGACCATTTTCCGTCATAGGTTGTAATACCCATTAAGAACTTTAAATATCCAATTTGATACAATTCCGATGAATAGTGTTGATAAAATCCGGAAAATACCGAATATTGGGAGGTACTGTTATATATCGTGGACATATATAAACAACATATATATAAGCAATTCTCTTCCAGGTGGTGAAGTACTCAGAAGGAACTCCTTGTGTGGATTTTCCGACGATTTCATTGAAAAATACCGAATATAGGAAGGTATCATTATATGGGAGATACATATATGATATCGTGGACCTACATAAATAAATCTCTTTCCGGCGGTAAAATATCAATAAATGACTCCTTTTTCAATTCCATTGAAAAGTGTGAAAAGTGGACAAATATAGCCTATCTTCGAACTTGACCCGCCTTCATACAAAAGACTGACCTGTAAAAAATTTTAGCTTCCTATCTGAGTTCGTTTTGACTCTTCGTACCCATTACGAACTTATACCGAATTAAAAACATTTACGGTGAATAATGACGTTATGGGGGTTATACCAAAACGTGGACCTACATGGCCCATTTTCAATACCAAAAGTCGTACAGACATAAAAAATTAAAATTTTATCAACCTACTTCATATATGTAATTTGTGGGGTTTAAAATGTATATTTCGAGGTGTTACAAACGGATTGACAAACTTAATATACCCTCCATACTATGGTGGAGGGCATAAAAATTAGCAAATCCCTATTTCAGATAGGGGTCACATATTTATTTTTCAAATTCAAATATATTTCCAACGTCTTTTTTCCCTTGTCATGAACTCTCGATGTAACGCCACTTCATTCCTCTGCTTTCTCTCTCTCTCTCCCTTACTCCATCCATATCTCCCTTGCCAAACAAAACTTCGTGGTCCTCGTTGTCGTCATTATCATCATCATCACTCGCAGACACGATCATAAATGTTATGTATGGGATTTCATAATAATCATCATCATCATCATCATCATCGGCATCAGCATCATGACTTGTAGGAAAAATATTTATTCGTTCGCGTTGAATTATGCTGTTGTTGTTGTATTCTTTGTTTTTTTTTTGTTTTTTCTCATCTTGAAATCCCCCCCAGAGCATCGTTTAGACACTTTACTCTTGGCTCTTGGCCACATTCACTGATTGCCCGAAAAGAAAGAAAACAAGAAATTCGAAAGGAAAAAGACGTTACTTCATCAGCCAACTACGATTTATATAGACACGGGTTTGTATGTATAAATGTATGTGTGTTAAAGCGTGATTGTCAATATGTAAGCCGTTGTTATTTCTTACATGCAGAGAAAAAAAGCGAAAATCAATTGATTTGATTTTAGCGGAATCGATGTGGAATGGGATGTTTCAATCAAGAGCGAAACTCGTACAGTTGGTCGTTTTCGTTAACCGATATCTTGACAATGAGGGTGAAGAGAATTGAAATAATGATCGGATTGAAAATGTTTAGAAAACTATGTATTTTACGAGACATAGACCATATTTCAAAAATATCCTGGGAAAAAAATTAGAAAATTAGGTACGTCAGCTATATGTTATTCCCTCATTTCAGTACCGTCACCTTCAACTTAGACAACTTGGACAAGTAAACTTTAGATTTTTTGACACATTTTACAAGTCCCCTGCGAGATTTTGGAAAAGTAGCCAAAAGGTTGGAAAGTATCTGGAAAAAGGCAACTATCCAAATATAGAAAGCCATAACCATGGTAGAATGAACAAGTAAAAAAAACTTTAAGTTCGGCCGAATTGGCAATTTTCAAATTTAAAAAAAAAAATCCGTTAAAAATTCCGTTAAAATCTTAAAAATACCGAGTGTAGCCGTATATTAGGGTCTATATGTGGACGACGTGGACCTGCATAGGCAACTTTTGTCACAAGCTATTACAATATACAATTGGGAAACTTAAAAAAAAACAAATCTGTTTATAATGTAGCTAAAATCATCAAAATACCGAATATCGGGGGTTCCGTTATATGGTGGCTATACGAAGACGTGGACCCGCACAGGCAATTTTCTGTCATAGGCTGTAGTATCAATTACGAACTTCAAATGCGAAATTTGAAACAATTCCGGTAAATAATGTCACTAAAATCATCAAAATACCTAATATCGGGGGGTACCCTTATATGGGTGCTATTCGAAGACGTGGACCTACATGGCTCATTTTCTGTCTTATGATGTAGTATCTATTACGAACTTCAAATACCAAATGTGAAACAAATCCGGTAAATCAAGTCGCTAAAATCATCAAAATACCGAATATCGGGAGGTACCATTATATGGGGGCTATACGAAGACGTGGACCTACATGGCCCATTTTCTGTCTTAGGATGTAGTATCCATTTCGAACTTTAAATACCAATTGTGAAACAATTCCGGTACATAATGTCGCTAAAATCATCAAAATACAGAATATCGGGGGGGGTACCGTTTTTTGGGGGGCTATACCAAGACGCGGACCTACATGGCCCATTTTCAATACCAAAAGTCATGAAGACATAATACACATTTGAGTAAAATTTTATCAACCTACTTCATTTCGTTCGGAAGCTAGAGTGATTTCCACAGACGGACAGACGGATAGACGGACGGACATTGATAAATCGACATAGAATTTTATGCTGATCAAGGTGTTAAAAACGGAATAACAAAGTTAATATACCCTCCTTTCCAAGGTGGAGGGTATAAAAAGATAAAGTCATTTTAAATAAGCATTCCGATCTCTCCATTCCCTGTAATTTATCTTGTCAAATTTCAATGCATAGAAAACAGGCTCCCATCTCTGATTTATGTATATACATTTTGACAATACATTTTGACAATACATTTTGACAACATTTGTCAAATGAAAAAATTTTGAAAAAAATGTAAACATATGATTGCATGACTTCGCCTTCTTAATTCTACCACGAACATACCCTTAAAGGTGAGAATACATAGAAGGCCTTTTTGGCTGACGTAAGTCATCGGCTGGGTTTTTGGGTAACAAAGGATTATAAGGTTGACTTAGTTCGATTTTGGCCCATAATTTATACTTGTCCAACCTACGCTTCTTTGCCAGCCGATGACTTACGTCAGTCAAAAAAAAAAACCTTCTATGTATTCTCACCTAAGCATGGGCGCATAAACAACTTGGCATCATGACTAGGCATATTAATGTCTAATTGTAAGGATAAACGGCGGCAGGATTCCAGTGCGAATCTTACATCCCCTTATGAAATGTCATAAAATATGCCATGCGAAGACTTCAATTGCGAAAGAGTGGGGGAGTGGGCCCATGAATTTAATATTCAGATCAGATATCTTGTTGGTAAAAATATTGTAGAACATAAGGTTTGAAGAAAATCTTTCATATATTTCGAATGTTATGAGAGTTGTAATTATTCAAAAATTTGACCGTTTGTTTGTATTATATCTCCATAATAGATCTTGTGTAGTATTAGGATCAAAGTTTTGATGTGTTGTGGGGAGGTGTCAGGTGTTGTCCGTCCCTCATACCTGATCTTGTGTTGGTAGAAATATTGGGATGTACGAAATTTGAAGACAATATGGCTCTTATTTCACATTGACCCGTTATGGGGGGGAGGAATTAGAAGGAGTGGGCCAATATATTACCTCTTATTAATATATTTTCTAATATATATCTTACCAATATATTTCCTCTTATTACGTTGAACTTTGTGTAGAAGATACCAGTAGGTGTGAGCGGGTATATTCCATTCTCACACCATATCTTCTGATGCTTTAAATATTGGAATGTCCGAAAGAGGATCTGATGAATATTTCGCATTTTATAAACGTTTTAGATATTCCAAATTTTGACCCTTTGTGGGGAAGGCATTCAAAGGGGTGGGCCGATATATCCAATCTTTACATCAGATCTTGTTTTGGTAGAAAAAATTAGGTTGTGCGAAGTTTGAAAATAATGGGATGCTTATTTCGAATTTTATGAATGTTTTGGTTATTCAAAAATTTGACCCTTTGTGCTGGAGGTACCAGAAGGAGTGGTCCGCTATTCTCCATCTTCACATTAGATTTTATAATGGTAAACATATGGGTATGTGTGAAATTTGAAGAGAATCTGCAGTATAATTCGTATTTTATGAACGTATTAGACTCTTTGTGGGGGAGGTACTAGAAATAGCAGTCCGATCCTGTCCATTCTCGCACCTGATCTTGCGGTCACTATTTGCAGGGTTTCTTCCTATGCGGTAATTTATTTTATATGAAAATGTTGACATTTTTTTGTGGGCGAGGTACTAGAAGGAGTGGACCGATATTGCCCATCTCCTAACTCGATCTAAGTTTGACAAAAATATTACGATGTACCAAGTTTGGACCAAATTGGATACTCCCTTCCAGAGTTATCGTGCGCACCAGCCAGCCAGACAGACAGACGGACGGACGGACATAGCTAGATCGACTCCAAATGTTCTAAAACGGATATGGTCCAAAGAAACATAGGGTCTAAAATCGTTATTTCGATGAGGCATGTTTTGGACATATCAAATGATATATACCCTCTCTAGCCATATGGCTGAGGGCATAAGAAAATTGTTAGAAATAGACGTTATGGTATTCTGGTGGTGTATTGTCAATCAATAAAAATATTAAGTTGGCCCGGGCCGAACCCTCCACCTTTGAGTAAAAAAAAAATTGTAAAAGTATCCGTCTGTGGAAATCACTCTAGCTTCCGAACGAAATGAAGTAGCTTGATAAAATTTTACTCAAATGTATATTATGTCTGCAGGATTTTTGGTATTGAAAATGGGTCATGTAGGACCACGTTTTGGTATTGCCGCCATATAACTAATGATATATGGTATTTTGATGATTTTAGCGAAATTATTCACCGGAATTGTTTCAAATTTGATACATGAAGATCGTAATGGATACTATAGCCTATGACAGAAAGTTGTCTGTGCAGTTTCACGCCTTCGTATAGTCCCCATATAACTGTACCTACCGATATTCGGTATTTTGATGATTTTAGCCACATTATTCACCGGAATTGTTTCAAATTTGATATTTGAAGTTCGAAATAAATACTACAGGATATGACGGAAAATTTTCTGTGCAGGTCCTCGTCTTCGAATAGTCCCCATATAACTGCACCTTCCGATATTCGGTATTTTGATAATTTTAGCGACATTATTCTCCGGAATTGTTTCAAATTTGGTATTTGAAGTTCGTAATGGATACTACAACCTATGACAGAAAATTGTCTGTGCAGGCCCTCGTCTCCGTATAGCCCCCATATAATGGTACCTCCCAATATTCGGTATTTTGATGAATTTAGCGACATTATGCACCGGAATTGTTTCAAATTTGGTAGTTGAAGTTCGTAATAGATACTACACCCTAAGACAGAAAATTGTCTGTGCAGGTCAACGTCTTCGTATAGCCCCCATATAGCGGCACCTCCCGATATTCGGTATTTTGATGATATTAGCGACATTACTCACCGGAATTTTTTCAAATTTGGTGTTTGAAGTCTATAATAGGTACTACAGCCTGTATCAGAAAATTGTCTGTGCAGGTCCACGCCTTCGTATAGCCCCCATATAACGATACCTCCCAATATTCGATATTTTGATGATTTTAGCGACACTATTCACCGGCATTATTTCAAATTTGGTATTTGAAGTTAGCAATGGATGCTACAGCCTATGACAGAAAATTGCACGTGCAGGTATTCGTCTTCATATAGCTCCCATATAACGGTACCTCCCGATATTCGGTATTTTGATTATTTTAGCGACATTATTTGCCGCAATTATTCCAAAGTTGGTATTTGATGTTCGTAATGGATACTACAGCCTATGACAGACAATTGTCTGTACAGGTCTACGTTTTGGTCTAGCCCGCACGTAACTGCACCTCCCTATTATCGGTAGATTGATTATTTATTCGACATTATTCACCAGAATTGTTTCAAATTTGGTATTTGAAGTTCGTAATGGATACTGGAGCCCAAGACAGAAAAATGTCTGTGCAGATCCACGCCTTCGTATAGCCCTCATATAAGGGTACCTCCCTATTTTCGGTAGATTGATTATTTATTCGACATTATACACCTGAATTGTTTCAAACTTGACATTTGAAGTTCGTAATGGATACTACAGCCTATGACTAAAAATTCTATGTGCAGGTCCATGCAGGTACCCTCCGATAATCTCTATTTTGATGATTTTAGCCACATTATTCGCCGGTTTTTTTTCAAGTTTCGCATTTGAATATTGTAATCACTTATGACAAAGGTTACCTCCAGGTCCACGTCGTCGTATAGACCCTAATATACGGCTACATTCGGTATTTTTAAGATTTTAAGAGAATTTTTAACGGATTTTTATACCCTACACCACAAGGTGGTCAGGGTATTATGTCTTTGTGCATTTGTTTGTAACAGGCAAAAGGAAACAAGATAGACCCACAGTTCCTTTTGATGATCTGCATAGAATCACATTCTGAGTCGATTTATGCATGTCCGTCCGTCCGTCTGGCCATGTATTTTTGTAAACAAAGTACAGATCGCATTTATTTGACCCAAGGACGAACCCTATGGAAATTGGAGATAATCGGTCAAAATTTGGATATAGCTCCCATATATATCTTCGTCCGATTTGCCTTTTATTGTGCACCAAACGTGTAATATCAGCCCGAATAGTATGGAATTTTGCACATACAACCAAATTAAGCCTGAAAATAAATATGCCAAATTTGATCGAAATCGGTACAGATATAGCAAAAGCTCCCATATATATTGTTCATCCGATTTGTTATTTTTGTCCTCCGCAGCCGTAATATGCACTCTGTAACAACAATATTTGGGGAAATATATCAAATACATCTCAGAAATACATTTGCTAAATTTTATCGAGATCGGTTCAGATTTGGATATAGCTCCCATATATAACTTCGTCCGATTTACTTTTTATTGTACACCAAACTTCTAATATTTGTCCAAATGGGATGAAATTTGGCACATACATCGGAATTGAGTCTAGAAGCTAGTATGTCAAAATCGGTTCAGATATAGCTATAGCTTCCATATATGCTGTTCATCCGATTTGTCATATTTGTTACCCACAGCCGTAATATGCACTCCGTAACTTTGGAAATGTCCAAATTTGTTCCAAATGGTGGAAGGTATTTCAAGTTCGGCCCGGTCGAACTTCCAGCTTTTTTACTTGTTCCTTTATGTCATCGAAAAAAAAAAATTGCTAAACTAGTAGATTCTTGCAGGTTCTGGAACAGAACACAATTTTAAAAATAACCTATGCTATCCTAGTGATTTGTAGTGTAAATATCTAATTTAAATTCCGCTGCAATTTCGAGACACAGTTACAATCTTTTTGTTCTGCAAAAAAAAAACAACATTAAACTGCCCACAAGTTATTTTAACATTTAGCGGAGTTATGGCATCATCGCCGTAGACATCATCATCATCATCATGAGTAATTGTAATTATCATTACGAACGTGTGTGTGTGTGTGTGTGTGTAGTGATTATGATCTCTGTAATGATGGTTGTCGTCATCAACGTCACCACAAGCAGCTACAACCCCTTGATTACGAATGTTGCCAAGATCATGATTTAAAACGACCAGTCGGCGGGCGGGCTGACTTGGCTAACTGGCTGCTTGGCCCAAAACAGTCTCAATGTCTAACTATGCGTCCAAAAGCGTTACAAAAAAATACCTACACACACACACGCATGTGTGCCCGTATGTTGCCATGGTCCTTTATCTACCATGTCCATACTTCGTAGCTTTGCTTTTTTTGTTTTTTTTTTGTCTGAGATTTCTGCCGCCGCCATTGCCTGCCGCATGAACCACACTGTCATTTAGTTAGAGTTTCAGTTCAATTGCTTTGAAAAGCCCAGCAAAATGCCAGTGGTTGCGGCGCGTCATGCCTTGGCGTGGCTTGGTGGCATGGCCGGCATTGGGCAAAATGTCTGTTGGAGATAAGTAAAAGCCGGCTCGGTAGACCGACAAGCAATTCTTTTGACCGCTGGCCATTTACTGGCCGGTGATCTACAGTCAAGCCAGCAGTTGAGTCAATGCAAACAACCGAACATATCTACCTACCTACCTAACTACCTACATATATGTATACATCTCACGCCTACCCTTCACTTGGTGAGGTATAATGACACACACACACACACACACAAAACGGCCGACAGACCGGCTACACGACAGACAGCCGGTGAGACAGGGTCGCCAAACCAAACAGCAAAAACTCCATGTCTTATAGCAGTTGAATTGTACGCAACCCCAGCCATGTCTCGCACAGCAGAACAAACAATCAAACTATCTTCCTACACACATTCGTACACATCTAGCATGTAGATATGGACGGACGGACATACATACCTCACTCTTCGGAACGCACACATAAAACGCCTCAATGTAAAGCGTGTGTGTGTTCTGGTCGTTCGTTCGTTCGTTCGCCGTGTCTCAACAAGTTAACCCAACTACAAACAACAAGTCATCAGCCTACCTTGGCTCTGAGACGACAATCAACCAAACCAAACAGATACAAGCCATTCTCGAGACGGACGGACGGACAGACGGCCAAACTTATTTAGTCAGATATTCCTATAAAAATGTACAGGCTGAGAG
Source organism: Musca domestica (assembly GCF_030504385.1). NCBI lineage: Eukaryota > Metazoa > Arthropoda > Insecta > Diptera > Muscidae > Musca > Musca domestica. The sequence goes on along the minus strand of NW_026712363.1, from coordinate 25,974,255 downwards.
GTGGCTATAGACGACGAATGCATGGATGGCCAAGACCAAATCTAAAGTGATTTTTTCTTTTTTTTGCTTTTGTTGTCTTTTCTTCATTCGGGGGTTTGGGTGAGTGTGTGTGTGTGTGTTTGTGTGAGTTTTGGCTCAGATGCTTATATACAGGGAGAACAACACCAACAACTCTTTCAATGTAAAAGTACCTTCTGGGATATGTAGAATATTTTTTTTTTCAATTTTATACGAGGATTGATCTGCAAATTTTCTAAGGGAGGAAATGATTTTTTTGAATACCATTCGAAATGATCGGAGGATGATTTGTAAACCTCTGAGTCATTAATATAAAACTTGATATGTATGTCAGTCCGTCCGTCTGTCCTCTAGGGCGACTCTATAGACAACCTCTCCCTAGACGTCCTCTAAAGGACGCCTCTGTAGATGTCCTCTAAAGGGCGTCTCTATAGACGTCCTCTAAAGGACATCTCTGTAGATGTCCTCTTAAGGGCGTCTCGTAGACGTCCTGTAGGATATCTCTATCGACATCCTGTAGGACGTATCTATAGACGTCCTCTAGGGCATCTCTATAGATTTCCTATAAGGCGTCCTCTTTATAGACTTGCACTAGGACGTCTCTATAGATGTCCTGTACGGCGTCTCTATAGACGTCCTATAGGGTGTCTATACAGACGTCTTCTGGGGCATCGCCATAGAGGTCTTGTAGAGCATCTCTATAGGGCGTCTGTAGGGCGTCTCTATAGACGTCCTCTAGGGCGTCTCTATAGACGTCCTCTAGGGCGTCTCTATAGACGTCCTCTGAAGGGCGTCTTTATAGACGTCCTGTAGGGCGTCTTTATAGACGTCCTGTAGGGCGTCTTTATAGACGTCCTGTAGGGCGTCTTTATAGACGTCCTGTAGGGCGTCTTTATAGACGTCCTATACGGCGTCTCTATAGACGTCCTGTAGGGCGTCTCTATAGATGTCCTGTAGGGCGTCTCTATAGACGTCCTGTAGGGCGTCTCTATAGACGTCCTGTAGGGCGTCTCTATTGACGTCCTATAGGGCGTCTCTATTGACGTCCTATAGGGCGTCTCTATAGACGTCCTGTAGGGCGTCTTTATAGACGTCCTATACGGCGTCTCTATAGACGTCTTGTAGAGCGTCTCTGTTGACGCCTTGAGGCCGTTTTGACTGATCCCCTGGTCTACACTTCGTCTGCTGCAAGAACTGCTTTTGCAACTCGCTTTCTGTTGCAGAGGTTAGAGAGGTTCTTATTCTGTCTGTCCATTCGGCAGGTTGTTTGGCCCAAGGACGATCCCTATTGAAATTGTTGAGAATCGGTTTTAGGTTATATATAGCTTCCATATATATCTTCAACCGATTTCGGGTTAATTGTGTACCAAATGGCCAAATGACATGACACATCCAACCGAATTCATCCCGGAAACATGTACTTCAAATTTGGTGAGCAGCGGTTCGCATATAGCTTGATCTCCCATATACATGTTTTATCCGATTTGGGGATTTAAGTCCCTCACATGCGTAAAATGTACTCCAGAACAATGATATTTGATATCGGACATCAGATACAGCTCCAAAATACCTCTAACAAATTTTATCGAAATTGGTTCAGATATGTAGCTTCGATATACATCTTCAACCGATTTTACGGTTATTGTCCACCATATATGTAAAATCAGCCAAAATTGGATAGATTTTTTAATATTCAACCGAATTTTACCATTTGGTGCATCTCGGTATATCTATTGCTCCAATAAATATTTTTATCCCCTCAGCCATATGGCTACCATTTGAAGCGGCCGAAAAGTGCCTCAAATCCGTTTTAGGACATTTGGAGTCGGTCTAGCGATGCCCGTTCGTCCGTCTGACTGGCTTGCTGGTGCGCACGATAACTCTCGAAGGGAGTACCCGATTTGATCCAAACTTGGTACATCGTAATATTATTGTCAAACTTAGATCGATTGAGGAGATGGGTAATATCGGTTCACTCCTTCTGGTACCTCCCCCACAAAGGGTGTCCATGAAGCCCATAAAACACGAAATTTACATCCGTTTTCATTCAGACTTGCCACATCTCAATATTTTCATTAACGCAACGATCTTTTATAAAGATGTAGGAAGTGGAACCATTCCTTTCGGTTCCTCCCCAACAAAGGGTCAATATTTTGAATAACCCAAATATAAAATCCGATATAAGCATCCAGTCATCTTAAATTTTCACACATCCCATTATTTCTGCTAACACTTGATCTGCTGTGAAGATGGGAAATATCGAATCAGAATTTGTAATAGCCATGAAGCTCGTAAAACGCGAAATAAAATCTAGATTCTCTTCAAATTTCACACATCTCATTATTTCAACTAACGCAAGATCTGCTGTGAAGATGGAATACTCCTTCTGGTACCTCCCCCCAAAGGGTCAAAATTTTGAATTCCAATGAAGCTCATAAAATGCGATATTACCATCCAATTCCATTCAATATTTCGTCAACACAAGATATGTTATAAAGATGGTAGAGATCGGACTATTCCTTCTGGTACCACCCCCACAAAGGGTCACAATTTTGAATAACAGAAACGATCATAAAATCCAAAAAAAAAAAACTTTCGTCTCTCTTCAAATTACGCACATCACAATATTTTGATAAAACCAAGACCTGTTGTAAAGATGGAATATATCGATCCACTCCTTCTGATACCTCCCCACAAAGGTTTTTGAATAATCATGAAGCTAATAAAACACGAAATTAGCATCCGATTTCATTCAGGCTTGCAACATGTGAATATTTCCACCAACATAAGATCTGTTATAAAGATGGTAGAAATCGGACCATTTCTTTTGGTACCTTCCCCACAAGGGTCAATATTTTGAAAAACGAAACGGTCTAAGAAAGCGAAATACGCATCCAAATCTCTTCAAATTTCACACATACAAACATGTTTGCTAACACAAGATCTGTTGTGAAGATGATTTACATCTGCCAACCCCTTCTGGGGCACAACGGTACCCCCCACCCCCCCTATATTCGGTATTTTTTCACAATTTTAGCGACTTTATTCAGCCGAATTGTTTCAAATTTCGTATCCAAAGTTCGTAATGGGTACTACAACCTATGCGTAAAAATTCGTAAGCAGGTCCCATCTTCGTATAGCCCCCATATAACGGTACCTCCCTATATTCGGTATTTTAACGATTTTAGCGACATTATTCACCGGAATTGTTTCAAATTTTGTATTTGAAGTTCGTAATGGATTCTACAGCCTAAGACAGAAAATTGTCTATGCAGGTCCACGTCTTCGTATAGCCCCCATATAACGGTACCTCCCGATATTTGGTATTTTGATGATATCAGTGACATCATTCACCCGGATGGGGTCAAATTTCGTATTCGAAGTTTGTTAAGGATATTACAATCTATGCCAAAAAATTTCGTATTCAGGTCCACGTCTTCGTATAGCCCCTATATCACGGTAACTCCTTATTTTCGGTATTTTCATGATTTTAGCGACATTACCCACCGGAATTGTTTCAAATTTCGTATTTGAAGTTCCTAATGAGTACTACAGCCTGTGACAGAGAATTGTCTGTGCGGGTCCGCGTCTTCGTATAGCCCCCATATAACGGTACCTCCCGATATTTGGTATTTTGATGATTTTAGCTACATATTAGCCCGAAATGTTTCATATTTCGTATTCGATGTTTGTAATAGGTACTTCAGCCTATGCCTAAAAATTTCATCTGCTGGTCCATGTCTTCGTATAGCCCCCATATAAAGGTATCTCCTGATATTCGGTAATTTAATGATTTTAGCGACATTGTTCGCCCTACTCGCCCATAATTATAACCAAAGGTGGTCAGGGTATTATGTCTTTGTACATTTGTTTGTAACAGGCAAAAGGAAACGAGATAGACCTATAGTTCCTTTTGATGATCTGCATAGAATCACATTCTGAGTCGATTTATGCATGTCCCTCCGTCCGTCTGTCTGTCCATCCATCTATCCATATATTTTTGTAAACAAAGTACAGTTCGCATTTTTTACCCTATCCAGATGAAATTTTGCACAAATCATTTGTTTGGCCCAACGACGAACCCTATTGAAATTAGAGTTAACCGGTCAAAATTTAGATATAACTCCCATATATATCTTCGTCGGATTTGCCTTTTATTGTGCACCAAACGTGTAATATCAGCCCGAATAGCATGGAATTTTGCATATACACCCAAATTAGGCCTGAAAATATGTATGCCAAATTTGATCGAAATCGGTTCAGATATAGCTATAGCTACCATATATATATTGTTCATCCGATTTGTTATTTTTGTCCTCCGCAGCCATAATATGCACTCTGTAACAACAATATTTGGGGGAAATATATCAAATACAGCTCAGAAATACCTTTGCTAAATTTTATCGAGATCGGTTGGGATTTGGATATAGCTCCCATATATAACTTCGTCCGATTTACCTTTTATTGTGCACCAAACGTCTAATATTTCTTCAAATGGGATGGAATTTGGCACTTACGACCGAATTGAGTCTAGAAGCTAGTATGTCAAATTTGGTGAAGATCGGTTCAGATATAGCTATAGCTCCCATATATATTGTTCATCCGACTTGTTATTTTTGTCCTCCGCAGCCGTAATACGCACTCTGTAACAACGATATTCAGGGAAATATATCAAATACAGCTCAGAAATATCTTTGCTAAATTTTATCGATATCCGTTCAGATTTAGATATAGCTCCCATATATAACTTCGTCCGATTTACTTTTTTTGTCCACCAAACGTCTAATATTTGCCCAAATGGGATGGAATTTGGGACTTACGACCGAATTGAGTCTAAAAGCTAGTATATCAAATTTGGTGAAGATCGGTTCAGATATAGCTATAGCTCCCATATATATTGTTCATCCGATTTGTTATTTTTGCCCTCCGCAGCCGTAATATGCACTCTGTGACAACAATATTTGGGGAGATATATCAAGTGCAGCTCAGAAATATCTTTGCCAAATTTTATCGAGATCGGTTCAGATTTTTATATAGCTCCCATATATAACTTCGTCCGATTTGCTTTTTATTGTGCACCAAACGTCTAATATTTCTTCAAATGGGATGGAATTTGGCACTTACGACCGAATTGAGTCTAGAAGCTAGTACGTCAAATTTGGTGTAGATCGGTTCAGATATAGCTATAGCTCCCATATATATTGTTCATCCGATTTGTTATATTTGTTACCCACAGCCGTAATATGCCCTCCGCAATGACGATATTCAGGGAAATATATCAAATACAGCTCAGTAATATCTTTGCCAAATTTTTTCTACATCGGTTCTGATTTGGATATAGCTCCCATATATATCTTTATCAGATTTCAAATTAATTATGCACCAAATGGGCAATACAAGTCCGAATTTAAAAGATACAAATGCTTCGGCACATTTAGTCTTTGGACTTTTAATTGAAATTATACCGTATATGATTGAATTCTCCCATAAAAACTTTTAATTGTTATGCGGAGCTCTACTAAATTAGCAAAGTGATGTAAGGTATCAAAAAGTCGGCCCCGCCCGACTTTAAGACTTTCTTTACTGGTTTTTCAATTAAATCCGTCCCAACCCTCGCACATATCTATCAATATTTATATGCCAAGCCAAACGAACTTCTATATCATACCGATCAATGGAACTTTTACTTTGAGCCTTACATATTCCTTTTGGCGTACGCAGAAATAAAGACAAAGCAAAAGAAGAAGGACAAGAGATAAATAAGCTGTACATATATACATACATTTTGAAATTCTCTTATAAATACATGAAAGTATATAGCAGCATACGAACCTGCACATATATATGTACATCTGTATTATACGTACGCATAGTATGACTTTGTAGACTTTTTGTTGTACCAAATATCCGAGGTAATGGAATATCATGACTTGTATAGAATATGAAACAAGAAATCCTGTAATTTTTTTTCAAAATTTGTATGTGTGTGTGTTGTGAGTGTGTGTGTGTGTGTTTGTGTCGAGTAACGAACATTTAATTTTCTTTTTAACGATTTCTTTTGAGAACAGCCAAACAAAAATTACCCATTTAAAACATAATCACGTAGCAAGTGGAGAAGCAGGCCCAAAGAATGGAGGAACGAAATGTTTTTTTTTTTTTTTTTTTGAAATTTTTTATTTGTTCTTTAATTGTTGAATTGATTATTTTTTAATTAAATGTTTTCAACAACATGTCACACGCACACTCACACACACACACACACACAATAATTGAAGAATTAAAAATCATTTTTCCCATAAAAAATCATTTTGAGATCGAAGCTTCCTAGATCTCTAACCCAACCCTCCCCCCCACATTTTTGGTATTTAAGATCGCAGCAACCAACCACTCGAAAACTTTCACTTCTGTTAACAACATCAAGCGATCTTTGCCTCATTGTCAAATCAATTAATTATCTACGTTTCTTTTGTGGCTGCTCAAAAAAAAGACCAGCCTAAAAAGAGGCTTAGAAAACAAAATCAATGAAATTTAGTCACTGTCATCATCACCGTCAACATCGGCGAAAAAACGGCACAGAGAAAAAAAAACAAGTTTTTTTTTTTTTTTTTTTTTTTTTTTTTTTTTTTTTTGGAAATTTAAACAACATCTAAACTAGTTTTGCAAGAATTTCGTTCTGAACGAATTTCATTTCAAAAAAAAAAAAATATTGGGTGTTGCCGCTTTTAAGCTTGAAATATTGGCAATTCATGGAGCAGAGCATGCATAAACATCTCGATATTTCGACACATTCCGTCAAGGGGGGAGGGGAATTAAAGTCGTGCTTATTTTATGGGGTTGTTGTTATAGCTACTGGGGTGAGGACCCCCTGAAAGGGTTAATGTTGGAAAGTAATAGAAAGGAGCAGAAGCAGCATTTATAATTCACGCAGGCTAAATCAGCTGGGTCTCAATTCTGAACTAGAAATGAAAACTTATAAAGCAAAGAACGAAATTTTTTGTCATAGGCTGTAGTACCCATTACGAACTTCAAACACGAAATTTGAAACAATTCCGATGAATAATGTCGCTAAAATCATCAAAATACCGAATATAGGGAGGTACTAATATATGGGGGCTATACGAAAACGTGAACCTGCATACGAAATTTTTTGTCATAGGCTGTAGGACCCATTACGAACTTCAAATACGAAATTTGAAGCAATTCCGGTGAATAATGTTGTTAAAATCATGGGAATACCCAATATTGGGCGGTACTGTATAAGGGGGCTATACGATATCGTGGACGTATATAAACAATTCTCTTCCAGGTGGTGAAGTACTCAAAAAGAACTTGTGTGGATTTTCAGACAATTCCATTGAAAAATGTGGCTGAAATCATCAAAATACCGAATATCGGAGGGAACCGTTATATGGGGCGCTATACGATATATTGCACCGATATAGTCAATCTTCGAATTAGACCTAACTGCAGACAAAAGACTGATCTATGCAAAATTTTAGCTTCGTTTTGACTCTAGGAAGGATGGGCTAGATCGTCCTAGAATTTTACGCAGATCAAGAATCGATGAGTTAAAAACGGAATGACCAACTTAACACTTAAAGTAGTAAACACTTATATACACTTATTTTTTGTGATTATCTGCAAAACTTCGACTTCTACGGATCTTGCATATACGAATGGCGCCCAACATGTGTAGACTGTGAACAACACAGCGTTTCAAACAAATTATTTTTTGTTTTACTATCGGATCTCGAACATAACTGCCTCGAACATAACTAGCGCCCAACATGTGAGCTAATAACGAAAAGTTTTACACTCAAGCATGAATAGTCGTCGCTGCACGTTTTCACATTGCTGAAAATTCTAGAAAGAAAACAAAAAAGAAAAAAATAAGCCATAAATTATGACAGTTAATCTCTCCAGAGAATCATCTGAACTTGGAGAACTATTATTTTCAATATAAGGATCATCAACATTTCGGATTTACACGTACGCCTGGATTCGGAGTTAGAACTTGATTTGACAAAAATGTAAGAAATTGCACGACTTATTTTAAAATAGAAAGATTTTTTGTGACAATTGAACCCCCCGGAGATAACACCACTACTAAAAGTATAGCTTTTTTCCAACATATGTATCTTCTATTGATTAAAAAAAACTATCGACATATATAGTCATCAGTTCACTGTTTCTGTTTGTCAGCAGATCTATGGCTTTTTTGTGGTCGTGGTTTAGCTTGAAGGAGTTTCTTATATTCAGGCTTTCGCAGAAGACCTCCGTAGCCGTTAAACTCTCCATTTTTGAACCATCATTGATCTCCCTGCTAGATATGTGGATGTTGAGTGATTCGAAGTTTAACCTGGGTGATATGTAGTTAAGTAGGGTGTCCAGTGCAGGTTGGGATGTGCTCCGAAATGCACTGTACAATCAGTAGAGATGCTGCTCTTCGAACTTTAATAATGCTTCTCTTGTAAGATATTTCTTTAGAGACTGCCACCAAAGGAGCGCTACTTAGGTGAGAATCACATAACAATTGACACATATACGTATCCATTTGATAATGAGCGGAAACCAGTGGGAGTTTTTATGGCAGCTCCGCATTTAGATGGAGTACCTTCTTGTCAAGTCAACTAATAAATTTATGAATTACGCGTATGAATGGCGCCCAACATGCGTGCGTTTACAATGTATAGTTTCCAACATATTGGAAAAATTACTAGTTTGCTAGAGAGGGTATATATCGGCCAAAACGTGCCTCATCGAAATAACGCTTTTAGACCCTTGGTCTCTTTGGGCAAGTCCGTTTTTAGGACATTTGGAGTCGATTTAGCTATGTCCGCCCGTCCATCTGTCTGGCTGGCTGGTGCGCACAATTACACTCCAAACTTGGTACATCGTAATATTAACATCAAACTTAAATCGAGTTCGGAGATGGGCAATATCGATCCATTCCTTCTAATACCTTCCCCACAAAATGTCGAAATTTTCAAAAAAATGTTATATTGAACTGAGAGAGAAAGGATAATCCGATTTTGCTCAGGTGAGAAAATGGACAATATCGGTCCACTCCATGAAGTACCTCCCCCACAAAGGGTCAACATTTGGAATAATTACAACTCTTTTAAATTTTGGTGTAACAATCCGATTGTCTTTAAATTACACACATGACCATATTTTTATTAAACAAAGGTCTGGTGTGAAGATGGGATTTATCGGTCCACTCCTTCTGTTACCTCCCCCATAAATTCTCAAAATTTGGAATGTCCATGAGACTCATAAAACGCGAATTTAACATCCGATTCCATTCAGACTTGGCACATCTCATGATTTCCACTAACACAAGATCTGTTATAAAGATGGAGGAGGGTTCAAGATTTCAAAAACCAAAAGCTCAAAGGAAACTAAATAAGCATCCAACTCTGTTCAAATTTCACACATACAAACATTGTTGCTAACGCAGGATCTCTTGTAAAGTATATAGATATTCTGGTACCTCACCCTCAAAGGGTCACAATTTCCAATACTAATATCTGTCATAGCTTGCAAAACAAATCGGCGATTCTATACAACTTGATATACGTAAATATTTTTCTTAACCAGAAATCTGATATGAATCTGTAATTTATCGGATTTTACGATTCCGAATAAAATTAGATATAAATGGTCGACATCCTTTAAATTTTGCACATATCAATATTTTTGTCTTTGTTGGATGAAGTGGAATATTTCGGTCCGCTATATCTGGTTACTCACGCACATTTCAACATTTTCTTTTTATATCATATTTATTTAGGTACAATACGAAATGGACAATATTGGTCCATCCCTTCGGAATCTACTCCATAGAGGGCCAACAATTTGAATAATCATAAAAGAAGTCAAAATATATTAAAGTAATCGAACATTGGTTGAGGATATACATCTGTCGGCAAGACCGTCTTATACTTTTTAGCTTGCTATTTCTGAATAGCATGCACGATTGGCGCCCAATATGTGGCACAGACAATGCAAAATTTCAAGTAATTTATGATACTGTATTTTGTCTGGACGACTCCCTTTTTATACCCTGCACCATAGTATGGAGGGTATATTAGGTTTGTCATTCCGTTTGTAACACCTCGAAACAAACATTTTAGACCGCACAAAGTATATATATTCTTGATCTGCATAAAATTCTATGTTGATTTACCGATGACCGTCCATCTGTCCGCCTGTGGAAATCACTCCAGCTTCCGAACGAAATGAAGTAGGTTGATAAAATGTCATCCAAATGTATATTATGTCTGCAGAACTTTTGGTATTGAAAATGGGCCATGTGGGCCCACTTTTTGGTATAGCCCCCATATAATAGTTCCGATATTCGGTATTTTGATGATTTTTTTTCAAGTTTCACACTTGAATATTGTAACGGCTTTAGAAAAAAATGCCTACGCAGGTCCACGTATAGAACCTAATATAACGGCTACTTTCGGTATTTTTAAAATTTTAACAGAATTTTTAATGGATTTTATTTTATTTTATTTTTTTTTTTTTTTGAAAATTGCCAAATTCGATCCAAACGGTGGAGGGTATTCAAAGTTCGGCCTGGCCAAACTTACAGCACCCAGGGTTGGCACCCAACATGTGGCGCTGACAATGCAAAGTTTCAAGTAATTTATGATACCGTATTTTGTCTCTACTCAAAACCCTAGTTCAGGGTGCAGCGAAATGAAATGGGACGACTCCCTTTTTTAATCTACTGATCGTATTTCTGAATACACGCAAGACTGGCGCCCAATATGTGAAAGTTCACAAATGCAATGATTGAAACTTGACAAGTGGGTAATCATTTCGGCAACCTCAACACATGCCTAGATTGTCGCCAAATATTCTGAATTGAATTTCGTCCTGCCAAATTATATAGATCGTTTTTTAGAATAGAATAGATCTTTAACTGCAAGACCGGAAGGCTCTCAAATCATTTCCAAATCAACAAAAAATACATTTTTTTGTTTGGATAGTCCATTCAAAAAATATTCTCCAAACACACATAATTGTTGGCTTCCCTCCATTTTTATATCCTCCCTAAATAAATCGATCTGATCTTTGTTTTTCACAACACTGTGCAGCAGCAGCATCACTCCTGGTTTCTACTTGTTGCTTTTGTTGTTGTTCTTCTTTACCCTTAACTCGATCAATCAATTCTTAATGTTTATTTAACTTTATTGTTTCTGTTGTTGTTGTTGCTGGCCTTCTGACTTGCCTATTTGCCTTGCCATACCTTACCCCGGCCTGGCTTAGGCCGATTTTATTTAATTGCACGAATTCAAAGTCAGGTAATTTCTGTTGATCGGTCTATCGGTCGGTCGGTCGGTCGTTTTGTCGGTGTACATATTTAATGATCAATACATGTTCACACGTACAAGCTGTACGCGCGCACGGACTCAAACACAGACACACGCCCGCCCCAAGCGGCTGTTGCTGCTGCTAGGAACAGCAGCAAACAGAACCAGAACAAAAAAAGGTTTAAAACCAGAAACAATGCGGCTTTATGTGCGACAGACAATCAGTTAGGCCGTCGGAGGATAGGAGGTTCTCTCTGTGTGTGTTTGTGTGTACCTTTCTTAACTTCTTTTTCTTCTGATTTTCCTTTGAACAAAACTCCGTCTGTGATTAGTTTTGCTCGCATTGTTTTATGATCTGTATTCTTTATTGCTTTTGGTTGTTCTCAGCTATTTGAGAAGGGTAAGGGAGGGGGGAGGGGGGGGGGTAAATTTAAATCATTGTTGGAAATTCATTGTTTCTTATTGATTTTCTCCCCTCCTCCTCCATCTTGCCTACCACCATTTATAAATCTTAACCTTTCTTTGACTTTATTACCAACCTCCTTCCACCACCAACATCACCATCCGAAATCATTAAAAATGCCAGGCAACAATTCTTGGCCAGTTTTTTTTTTTAAACCAAAATACCACAATGGGGGAGTTTGAATGCTGCTACATATTCTGACTAATGTTGTTGTTGTTGCTATGTTTCGGAATCTTGGCAGTAATGTCAAAATGTTAAGAAACCAGAATACCAACCAAAAACTGGTGTTGCTTGATTTCTCTGCCATGCCGAGCGACCAGCTATGCCCGGCCGAATTGCTTAACCATGAATTTTGATATTTACCGGTTGACTAGTCTCGCTCACAATTGGACAGGGTGGCTACCTAGCTATGTACACCCATACATACATACATATATACATACATAAATATGTATGTGTGTATTTAGAGCCTTTTTCTAAATATTTTTCTTAGCACCTGCAGAGCTAAGTTAAGATTAAGGACTGTTTTTGTCATTCCTTGGTAGGGTGAAATTTTTACAGGAAATCTGTTGTTGTGTTACGTTAATGAGCTGCTAGATGGTGACCAAGTTACCTGGCCATGAATGTTTCTAAGAATTATCACCAGTTGCGGATATGCTGTTTGTTTTGCCGGGTAAAATTCCCACAGTCTGTACCGAGCCGGAGACACTTGTGAAATTCGTCATCGTTTTGAATTCTGCGTCATTTGGGTTTTTTCTTTCGATTTCTTTTTAGACCCTCCTACATAGTATGGAGGGTATATTAAGTTTGTCATTCCGCTTGTAACACCTCGAAATATACATTTTAGACCACACAAATAAGCATAAAATTCTATGTCGATTTTGGGATGTCAGTCCGTCTGTGGAAATCACTCTAGCTTCCGAACGAAATTAAGTAGGTTGATAACATTTTACTCAAATGTATATTATATCTGCCGTACTTTTGGTATTGAAAAATGGGCCATGTAGGTCCACATTGTAGAGGAACAAGCTGCCAGAGGTGTGCCCTCTGACTCAATGAACAGGGACAATGGCGGAGTCAGTCCTTTGGACACTCCGTCATTCCCAAGTATGTGGAGAACATAGGAAATCAAGTTATAGCCAGTGATTATATATCACCTAGGCAGAGCTTTGAATTACTTGATATCCATATACCTAACAGAGACGTCTGGACCCGCAACATTCCACCTTTTAAAGGTATAACTGTTTATACTGATGGGTCAATGATGGATAGTGGATCGGGTCGTATGTGAAAGCATAAGTATCCAAAGATCTTTCAAACTAAACAACGACTGCAGCGTTTTTCAGGCCGAAATCTTTGCTGTCAGGAAGGTCATAGAGCTGCTGGCAAACAGAATCAATGAGCTGGGTGGCTATACATATATATCGATAGTCAAGCGGCCTTGAAGGCTCTAAATTCTTTTACAATCAAATCTATTGCAGTTCTGGATTGCAGCAAAAGGTTAAGTCGTTTGTCAAACTCTTTTGGCTCCCTGGACACTGCAACATATCTGGCAATGAATCGGCTGATGAATTGATCAGACGCGGATCTGAGTCAGTAGATCTAGAGATTGAGAGCTCAGTGAAGCCACCTTTATGCAAACTTCTTCCAAATACTGTATGAACATTATCTGGGGAGATTTCCACAGAACTGGCTAACAGGAAGGGGATGTAATGTCTCCAAAAAGATTTGGCCGGTGAACTTCGAAAGGAGATCAAGGTCACTCATATCCATGACGAAGCTGGACTTGAAGCTTGTGGTGGGCCTAATTACAGGACACTGCAACATAAAGGTCATGACTTCCAAGTGGGGGGCGACGATACTGAGCACTGCAGGCTTTGTCAGGACGAGGAGGAAACTGAGACGGTGGAGCATTTACTCTGCCACTGTCCAACTCTTATCGGAGTTAGACAGATGATAGTGGGTAAGAAAATTCTGCCCGACTTGTTCTCTCTCTCCGACATCGAGCCAACGGTCATTCCATCTTCGCAGCAGATTTTGTGTTAGTAGAAATAATGGGATGGGTGAAATATGAAAAGAACCGGAAACTTATTTCGGATGTTATGATTGTTTTGGTTATTTAAAACCGTGACTCTTTGCGGGGGAGGTACCAGAACCAGTGGACCGATCTCTACCATCTTTATAACAGATCTTGTGTTGATGGAAATATTGAGACGTGCCAAGTCTGAATAGAATCGGATGTTAATTTCGCGTTATATGAGCTTCATGATTATTCAGAATTTTGACCCTTTGTGGAAGAGTGGGCCGAGTGGCTAAGGACGACGAGTGGAGTTGTTGTTTGCACAACCATTTCATATCATTTAACCTAACCTAGCCCCCATATAATGGTACCTCCCTATTTTCGGTATTTTGGTAATTTAAGCAAATTTATTCACGGGAATTATTTAAAATTTCGTATTTGAAGTTCCTTTTGAGAACTACAGCCTGTCACTGAAAATTGTCTAAGCAGGTCTTCGTATAGCCCTAAACATCGGTACTTCACTATATTCGGTATTTTTATGATTTTAGCTACGTTATTCACCGGTATTTTTTAATATTTCGTGTTTGAATTTCCTATGACAGAAAATTGTCCAGGCCTTCCTATAGCCCCCATATAACGGTATCTCCCGATATTCGGTATTTTGAAGATTTTATCTACTTTATTAACCGATTTTTTTCAAGTATCGCATTTGAATGTTGTATTGACCCGTCGTCGTATAGACCCTAATATAGTGGCCACATTCAGCATTTAAGAGAATTTTTAGCGGATTTTATTTATTATTTATTTTTTTTTTGAAAATTTTCAAATTCTTTCCAAATGGTGGAGGGTATTCAAAGTTCGGCCCGATCAAACGTATTGCTTTTTCACTTGTTTTGTTTCATTTCTTAGAGAAACAAATGGGATTTTTCTCAAATGGTAATCAATGAATTCAGAGATTATGACTCGTTATTAGCAAGCCAGGCAGCAACCGGACTTTGAGCAGAATTTCATTCTTGCCAATACTCGATGGCTTCTTACAAATCTGTTTCAGGACATTTGGAGTTAATCTAGCGATATTCCAACGTCTGTGTGTCTGGCTGGCTGGTGCGCCCAATAACTCTTGAAGAAAGTATTTGAATTGATGCACACTTGGTACATCTTAATATTATTGTTAAACTTAGATTAAGTTCGGAGATGGGCAATACAGTTCCACTGCTTCTGGTACCTCCCCCACAAAAGGTCGTAATTTTCAAAAAAAAAAAAAAAAAAAAAATATTTTACGGCACAGTAAGAGAAAGAATAAAACGAATTTGCTCCAATTTTACAAATTCTAATATTAGCATCAGTGCTAGGTCAGGTGCGAAAATTGACAATATAGGTACACTCCATCAAGTGCTACCCTCACAAAAGCGTCAAAATTTTAAATAGTTATAACTCATATAAAATGTGTTGTAAGATTCCGATCGTCTTCAAATTGCACACATCACAATATTTTTATTAACCCAAGGTCTGGTGTGAAATATGGAATATATCGGCCCACTCCTCCACAAAGGGTCAAAATTCTGAATAATCATGAAGCTCATATAACGCGAAATTAACATCCGATTCTAGTCAGACTTGGCACATCTCATTATTGTCATCAACACAAGATACGCTATAAAGATGGTAGAGAACCGACCATTCCTTTAAGGATGGTAGAGATCGGTCCACTGGTTCTGGTACCTCCCCCCGCAAAGGATCAAAGTTTTAAATAACCGAAACAATCATAAAATCCGAAATAAGTTTCCGGTTCTCTTCATATTTCACACATCCAATTATTTCTACTAACACAATATCTGCTATGTCGGCTCACTCCTTCTGGTACCTCCCCCACAAAGGGTCAAAATTCGGAATATCTAAGAAGCTCATAAAACGCGAAATTACAATTTGGTATTGGGTGAACAATTAATACTTGAAATCTGACATTTGGTATTAGGATCACGGTTCATGTACAGCCTAGACATATGGAGATCATTTCGGAAATGTGTCCCACATTTGTGCGAAAAGTACTAATTGGTACTAAATTTGTTATTGGGTGAATGGATAGGGCTGAAATCCTCAAATTTGATATTGAGATCTCTCTTGGTAACTGTAGGTGGTTTTGGAAATGTGTACTATAATTGTACGAAAGGTACCATATTTGGTACAATAGTACTTGAAATATGAAATTTGGTATTAGGATCGCTGTTCATGTGTAGCCTGGACATATGGAGGTGGTTTACGATATATTTGGTATTGAGTGAAGGGAAAGATGTAAAATTCTGAAATTTGATATTTAAATTACTGATGGTTTCTGTGTTTGAGATCTGGCGATGGTATGGAAATGCGTCCAACAATTGTACGTAAAATACCAAATGGTACTAAATTTGGTATTGGGTGATGTGATATGACTAGAATCCTTAAATTTGTTATTGAGGCCGCTATTGGTATCTCGAATTAACATATGGAGGTGTTTTTGGAAATGTGTACTATAATTGTACGAAAAGTACTAAATAGGACTTAATTTGTTATTGGCCGAATGGATAGAGCTGAAATCCTAAAATTTGATATGGATGTCACTGTTGCCGTCTGCGGTTGGGGGAAGGTGCTGGTTTTGGAAATGCGTATTATAATTGTACTGAATGGTACTAAATTCGGCATTGGGCGAAGGAATAGAGTTGGAATCCCGAAATTTGATATTAAGGCTCAGTTGGTTTGATATTGAGGTCTCTGTTAATACCTGGAATATATATTTTGCGGTGGTTTTGAGTAGGCGTGCATTTATTGTACTAAATCGATAATGTGGGAAAATACTGAGCTGAAATCTTGAAATTTGATATTAAGGTTACTGTTGGTATCTAAGGTTGAGATATGGAGATATTTTTTTGAAAATACGTAGATTAACTGCGCGAAAAGAACTAAATGCTACTAAAATCTGGTATTGGGTCAAGGGATAGAGCTGAACCCCTGGAATTTGATATGGATGTCACTGTTGGTGTCTGCGGTTGAGAAAAGGAGCTGGTTTTGGATATGCGTTCTATAATTGTTTGAAAAGTCCGAATTGTTACTAATTCCAGATCACAGGTGTCTAGGATGGAGAGATGAAGATTGTTTTTGGATATGCGTAGTAAATGTTACTACATTTGGTATTGGATGTGGAAATAGATCTGAAATTTGATATTGAGGTCACTGTTGATTTCTAGAATTTTGTTTTTTTTTTTCAAAAATATTTGAAATATTTAAAATTTTCGACCAAAATAATCTTTGGGTTTTTACGAAAAAATCGGAGAAATTCTTTAGATTTTACGAGTATTTCTTATTCAGCATCTCACCATAGATTTTAATAATTTTTCTTTTGTTTTTCAATTACATAAATTTAAAATATTTTTCCCTTAAACAAAAAATTATTTTTTTTTTTTTCAAATGAACGTTCTTCGAAAATCGTTTTTCAAGCCGGCTCTTGAAATAAAATTTCATTTGAAAGCAATGAATCTGTTGCAAGCCTGAGAAAGAATTTCTAGAATTGAACTCTTCTCTAAGGCGTAATTAAATTACTGTTTACATGTGAGATAGAGAGAAAGAGAGAGAGCGAAAGAATCCCCCCTCATGTGTGTGCGTTTACTAGGGAAGAGCGTGCAAATGAGAGGGTGAGTTCAAATCTCTGTCACTTGTACAATATCTTTATATACAAACCCACATACCCCATGTGCATATATATATATGTGGCAATGTACGAACATGAGAGTGAGAGAAAGAGCTAATAGGTGGTATATAAAGAAACTAAAATAAATAAAAAGATAAAAAGAAACGAGACTCAAAATGAATTGATTTCCGTCTCCGTGCCTTGTTTTGAACACATCTTGGGTTAGAGTGTGTGTGTATGTTTGTGTGGGTACTTGTTGCTTTGACTGTATTACAAGTCACTGAACTAAGTGCTAGAGCGTCACCGGTTTTAAGCCAAAAACACACGCACACACACACACATACACGTGTACATAACCCCCATTAACTGAAAAGAGAATGGAGAATGAGAATGCAGCAGCAACAACAACAACAACGATGACAGGTTTTAAGATTGAGGGTTGTGTTAAGAAAGTAACAGCAGCAGCAACAACAACAACGTAATATAACCCATACCATTAACGTTGGTGGTATGAGGCGCGCGCTCACACACAAGAGCCCAGCAATAGCAGCCGCAACAACAACAACGATCGCAACCAGCAGCAGCAGAAGAAGAAAAAAAAACCCGAAAATCAGGTAAAACTTCAAGACTTCTCAACTTTTGCGGCTTATGGTATGGGCCAAATTTCAACAGTACCAGTATAAGCCACAACGTCAGCTAAGTCAACACGTTTTCGACATCAGATCAGTTTGGAAACGGACATTACAGTGAACACAGCTCACGGTCTTTGGCACCGGCAAATATTTTCCATTAACCAAAAAAAAAATTAATACAAACAAATTAAAAAAAAAAACTCACTCACACACACCGACATGTAGCTGCTATACTCCAGCAGCCGCAGAAAAAAGCAATAAACGATTTTTTTTGAAATTAAAAAAATATGGAAAAAATGGTTTGCGTCATCAAACCAAGGCATCAGCAACGTTTCTTTTCAAGACTAATTTCAAAAAAAGAAAAAAATGTGCTTTTCTGAAATGAGTGGGACGCAAATTTTGTTTTTGGCTGACAAGAGTTCTAGAACGAGGACCCTGCTTCGCATTTTTCGCGTTTTCTTTTTACCACCTAAAAAAGTTAAATGTTGCCCTCTCCCCAAAGGTACAGTGTGTAACTAAAAACCGATTTCAAAATCATTTGTGATGAAATTTTTAGAAAAGTGTTGCTTCAGGTTTGGGATATGAAAAGTAAAATTAAAAATTAAAATTTTCAATTTAAAAAATATGTGAACGGCACGAAAATCCAAAACAAGGTGAGTATAATTGACACAAAAGTAAAAAAGTTAAAATTAAAAAAAAAAATTAAGAAATTAAAAAAAATTGAAAATATTTTTTTACACTTTTTGTAATATTCAGTTAATAAAAAATATTTTGAAAAATTGAAAAAAATTGATGAAATTGAAAATTGCCTAATATTTGAATATAAGATTTCCAAAAAGATAAAATAGAAAAAAACTCGAAAAACTTTTACAGAATTTACTAAAATTAGAAACATTTTTTTTTTTGAAATTTTATTCACTACTTGTAAATAGTAACCAATAATATATATAAAAAATTGAAGATAACTTTACATTTTTTCAAAAAATTCAAGACTTTAAGTTGTCAAAAATCTGAAATTATTTTTTTCTAATTTTTATCACTTATAGTAAGTCTAAATAAGTATCCAAATTTTAATTAATTTTTTTCCAAAAATTAGTACAAATTTTTATTTTTTTAACCCTTATTTTTCATATTTTTGGTTTATTTTTAAAAACTGGATTTTTGTGAAAATTTTGCCGCAAATCAACTTGAAAACTCTTTACAAAAATTTTACAGAATTTCCAAATATAGTTCTTTATTATTTATTCTTTTAAATATTTTCTATATTTTTAAATATAAATTCAAAAGAAAAATATTTATAAAAAATGGGTTTTAAAGATTAAAATTTTTGAAAAATTAAAAAAAAAATTAAGAACATTGTTTTTGAATTTAAAAATAAAGAAAGTAGCTTAAAGAACTCTGATTGCCACAAACCATCAACTTAAAAACTCATTACAAAATTTTCAAATATTTGCATATTTTTTTAAATGTTTTCTGTGTGTGTTTTTTTAAATATAAGTTCAAAAAGACTTAGAAAAAGTTATTTTTTATTTTTCAAAATTTTTAAAAATATACATTTTTAAATTGAATAATTAAATCAAAGGCGCCAAAAATTCTAAAAATATTCAATGTAGAAAATATATGTTTAAAAAAATTAATAATTTAAAATTATTTAATTTTGAAAAATTAAACAAAAAACTAAAAAAAATTTTTTTTCAATTAAAAATACAGAAAATATGTTAAAGAAATTCAAATATTTGAACATTTTGTAGAAGTTTTTAAATTATTCTTTAAGTTGTTCTTTAAAATCCAATTTATAAAAATAACCCAACAAAAAAATGAAATTAAACACCTGAGTATTCAAAAATAAAAGATATTAAAAATACTTTGTTTTTAAATTTAAATTAAAAATTGTTTAACATCAAAAACATTTTAAAAATTTGTATCACATTTGCAAATTAGAAAAAGTAATGCAAAAAAAAAAAAAAACAACAACATATTGTAAAAATAAAAAGAAAATAATTACATTCTTTTAAGCGAAGATACATCCTAAGGAGTCCTACGTGTTAAAAAAACCAACAGAAAAAAAATAAATTTAAAATCCGAGTATTCAAATATAAAATATTTTAAAAATACTTTGTTTTCTAGATTTATATAAAAAATGTTGAAAAATTAACGACACTTTAAATATTTGTATCAGATTTTTATATTAAAAAAGCAATCCTTGTTCAAAACATTATAAAAATTACACAAAAAAAATATTGCAAAAATAAAAAATAATTCCATGTTTTTAAGCGAAGAAATATCCTAAAGAGTCCTACGTATTAAAAACTACTTGGTTTCCAACATATTTATAAGATAAACAAAGACAATCGAACCATTCATATAGTCCATATATTCAAATAAAATAATTAAGCTTGACCAATTTTAATAAAATTTACTGATCATCCTTTGCAGAGAGACATTAAATAAATTATTACATTATTAGTTTTAAAATATTATTGTTATTAATATTATTATATTATTATATTATTATTATTATTATTATTATTATTATTATTATTATTATTATTATTATTATTATTATTATTATTATTATTATTATTATTATTATTATTATTATTATTATTATTATTATTATTATTATTATTATTATATTATTATTATTATTATTATTATTATTATTATTATTATTATTATTATTATTATTATTATTATTATTATTATTATTATTATTATTATTATTATTATTATTATTATTATTATTATTATTATTATTATTATTATTATTATTATTATTGTTATTATTATTATTATTATTATTATTATTATTATTATTAAAAAAACCGGTAAATATCTTCAAATTGGCAAATCCCTTTCATACAAAAGACTTAAGCCACAAACTTTAATTTGCCTCAAAAATGGATTTTCTCCATGCAATCTATTCCAAAGATTACTAACTCAGAGAGTTAAATTTCAGAAGGGTAAAAAGACTTAAGACACAAACTTCGTTAACTCTCCTTATCAAAGACATTTTCTCAGAGACTAACCCATTACAGTTCATCTCAGAGAGTTAATTGCTAATGAAAACATTAAGCAAAGGATAAAAGACTTAAGACACAAACTTCACTAACTCCACAAATCAAAGATATTTTCTTTGAGAGAGTAACCCTTTACAGTTCATCTCAGTTAGTTAATTGCTTATGAGAGCATTAAGCACAGATATAAAAGACTTACGACACGAACATCATTAAATCTCCTATGAAAGGCATTTTCACAGAGAGCACTCATCTCAGAGAATTAGTGAAGCGAAGGATAAAAGACTTAAGAAACAAATTTCACAATCATGTTACATCAAATCATTCGAGAGCTCATCTCAGAGTTCCCTTTATAGGCTCATTGAAACAAAAGACTTAAGACACAAACTTCACTTCTTAAAAATATGATTTTCGGCAGTAAGTAAATCCCTAGAAAAAATATGTTCAAAAGGACCAATATGTGTGCAAATAGTGGGACAAAAACCTTAAGAGACACTTCTGAATGTCCAAAATAAGGGATTTTTTCTTAATAATATCTAAAGAGAAAACAATAAAACGAACTTCAGGCCTTCAAACTATTTTCGAGAGAAGCAGTAAGTGTTCATTTCATTGAAATGACAGAGTTTTTATTTATAATCCTAAACACTAAGTTCTGCAATTATTGCTAATTATACCCTCAGCCATATGGCTAGAGAGAGGATATATCATTTGAACGGCCGAAACGTGCCCCATCGAAATAACGATTTTGGACCCTAGGTCTCTTTGGACCAAATCCATTTCAAGACATTTATAAATTCTTACACAATTGAGGAGGAAGGCATAAACAATTTCATAGTTTGAAACACCTTTCTTTAATTTTATGCAAATTTGTGTCTCTCCTTTCAATCTCCGATTTTTTTTTGCAAAATCGGTCTTTTCAATTTGACACATTTTTTTTCAAAAAAAAAAATTTAATAAATTTCATGAAAAAACTGAACAAATTATAAGACTTATGTGTCAATGTCGGATATATTTCATGCCCTTGCCTTTTGTGAAATTTCATAATAAATTTTAATTTTTTGAAATTCCACAACCAAATGCGCTATAAATTATTACACAACTGCAGTGGCCGGCATACAAATTTCATAATTTAAAACATTTTTTTTTATTAAAAAAAAAGTAAAAATCTCCTCAATCACTTCATCTGTCAAATGCCAAGAAAATCTTTTTTTTCATCGCTGTTAACTCAATATTTGATTTACCATCATCATTGATTGGGATTTTGTGTCTGTCTACATCCGGCTGTGGGAATAAATAGCAACGATGATCAATGATAGCAAATAAGCCCGGCGAGTGTGACAGCGACGACGCTGACAAGCAAGGCACAGTGTTTTAGAATCATGAAAATATCTCCATACGTCTTTAAGTTACAGACATTTGGCCAGAAACGTGGGCGATTTTTAGTTACTGTGCGACGACGGCATTGACAGCAATGCCGATGACAAGACGAGTTTTGCGTACGCGGGTTTTTTTTTTGTATTTATTTTCAATATTTTTTTTTTTTTTTTGATTTTTTTAATCGCTTTTATAAAACATTTATCAGTGTCGTTGTCAGTCGGCGTATTTTCCGTTGATATTCAAGAGACATTCTCTCGTGTGTGTGTGTGCGAGTGTGTGTTAAATTGAAAGTTGCTAAAATCAATTGTTCAATGTATTGGTGTATTCAATAAATAAAAAAAAAACTCAAAGCAAATAATGGACACATCTAAGCAGATAAGCTTGCCGGGGTCTATCTAAGAATTTTTGCTGTTTAGATATGAGATAATGGGAATAATTGTTTGGCTTCTCGCTCTCTCTCTCTCCCTCTATTTCTCTATTTCTCTTGTAAAAGGGTATTTTTTAAGCATTGGCCATTTTTTTTTATCAGAAATTAGTTTTGCTTTAATTTTCAAAAAGAAAATAACGTTTGAAATCTTTTTTTTTTATTATTTTTTAATAATTTTTAATTTTATTACTTTTATATAAATTTTAATTTTTATAATTTTTATACCCTCAGCCATACGGCTAGAGAGGGTATATATCATTTGATACGTCAAAAATGTGCTTCAGCGAAATAACGTTTTAGGACATTTGAAGTCGATCTAGCTATGTCCATCCCTCCGTCCGTTCGCCTATCTGACTGGCTGGTGCGCACGATACCTCTCGAAGGGAGTATACGATTTGATCCAAACTTGGCACATCGTAATATTATCAGCAAACTTAGATCGAGTTCGGAGTTGGGCAATATCGGACCACTCTCTCTGGTACCGCCCCACAAAATATCGAAATTTTCAAAAAAATATATTCTCTGCACAGAAAGAGAAAGGATTAACCGATTTTGCTCCAACTTTGCAAATCCTAATATTTGCATCAGTGCTAGATCATGTGAGAAAATGAACAATATCGCTCCACACCATCACGTACCTCCCCCACAAAGGTTCAAAATTTTAAATAATTAAAAGTCTTATAAAATGTGATGTAAGAGTCCGATTCTCTTCAAATTACACACATTACAATATTTTTATTAACCCAAGGTGTGGTGTGAAGATGGGATATATCGGTCCACTCCTTCTGGTACCTCCCCCACAAAGGGTCAAAATTCTGAATATCCATAAAGCTCATTAAAACGCGAAATTAACATCCAATTCCATTCAGACTGGGCACATCTCAATATTTCCATCAACTCAAGATCTCTTATAAAGATGGTAGAGATCCGACAATTCCTTATGGTACCTCCCCCACAAAGGATCAATATTTTGAATAACCAAATCGATCATAAAATCCGAAATAAGCATTCCGTTCTCTCTAAATTACACACATCGCAATATTTCTATCAACACAAGATCTGTTGTGAAGATAGGATATATCGGTCAACTCTTTCCGGTACCTCCCCCACAAAGGATCAAAAATTTTGAATAGCCGTGAAGCGTATAAAACGCGTTATTGACATCCGTTTCCATTCAGACTTGGCACATCTCAATATTTCCATCAACTCAAGATCTCTTATAAAGATGGTAGAGATCGGAAAATTTTTCCTGGTACCTCCCCCACAAAGGATCAAAATTTTGAATATCCATAAAGCTCATTAAAACGCGAAATTAACATCCAATTCCATTCAGACTGGGCACATCTCAATATTTCCATAAACACAAGATCTCTTATAAAGATGGTAGAGATCGGACCATTCCTTATGGTACCTACGCCACAAAGGATCAAAGTTTGGAATAACCAAAACGATTATAAAATCCGAAATAAGCCTTCGATTCTCTCCATACTTCACACATCGCATTATTTCTATCAACACAAGATCTGTTGTGAAGATGGGATATATCGGTCCACTCCTTCTGGTACCTCCCCCACAAAGGGTCAAAATTCTGAATATCCATAAAGCTCATTAAAACGCGAAATTAACATCCGTTTCCATTCAGACTTGGCACATCTCAATATTTCCATAAACACAAGATCTCCTATAAAGATGGTAGAGATCGGACCATTCCTTCCGGTACCTCCCCCACAAAGGATCAAAGTTTTGAATAACCAAAACGATCATAAAATCCGAAATAAGCATTCGGTTCTCTTCAAATTGCACACATCACAATATTTTTATTAACCCAATATTTGGTGTGAAGATGAAATATATCGGTTCAATCCTTCTGGTACCTCCCCCACAAAGGGTGAAAATTTTTTAATATCCGTGAAGCTTAAAAAACCCGATATTGACATCCGTTTCCATTCAGACTTGGCACATCTCAATATTTCCATCAACTCAAGATCTCTTATAAAGATGGTAGAGATCGGAAAATTTTTCCTGGTACCTCCCCCACATAGGGTTCAAGATTTTGGCAAACAAAACGTTCACAGAAATCGAAATAAGCATCCAACTCTCTTCAAATTTCCCACATACAAACCTATTTGCCAACACAAGATCTCTTGTGAAGATGATACATATATCTGCGAATAGCTTCTGATATCCCACACACAAAGGGTCACAATTTTCAATGCTTTTATCTGTCATAAATTGTGAAACAAGTCGGCGATTTTTTACTACAATTTGCTTTATCTACATATTTCTCTCAAGTGGAAACCTGAGATGAAAATGGATTTCTTCGGTCGCCTATATCTTGTTTGAAATTAATCACTTTGAAACGAAAGACTTGAGGAACAAACTTTGATAAGCCTCAAAAATGGATTTTCTCCATGGGATCTACTCAAGAGATTACCTCAGAGAGTTAAATCTCTTAGAAATAGAAACAAAAAGGACAAAAGACTTAAGGCACAAACTTCACTAACAACTACCCATATCAAAGACATTTTCTCAGAGAGCAACCCGTTAGAGTTCATCTCAGAGAGTTAATTGCTCATAAAAACATTATGCTCGGGATAAAAGACTTAAGACACAAACTATGCAATCAAGTGAGAAAAGGTAATGTTGCCAGATCAAAATATTACAGATCTCTTCTCAGAGTTCTCAAAATGAAATACATTGTAACAAAAGACTTAAGACACAAACTTTACTAACTCCCCATATCAGAGACATTTTCTCAGAGAGCAACTCAGAGAGTTAATTGCTCATAAAAACATTATGCTCGGGATAAAAGACTTAGGAAACAAACTTCACCGAGCCCCCAAAATGCCTTTATTATTAAAAAAACCCTAAGGAAAAATATTAATAAAGACAACTATGTTGCAAAAAAATAATGTCTAAAAGGCACTCAAAACTTCAAAATCTTTCGGAAAAAAATTTGATTTTTCTTTAAAAATATCTGAAGAGCAAACCATATAATGAGCTTCATATCTGCAAAACAGCAATGCCATCAAAGAGAGAACTGTACAAACTATAAAAAGGTAATAACAGTTTAAGCGTAGGCCGATGCGGCATTATTTTCTCCTGTAATTTATACCCTTGTAAATGTGTACGTATGTATCTCCATGACTTAATGTGTATTTTTAAAATTAACGGTCGTTTAAATGGCGTATATATGTTGTTGTTTTGTAATTTATTAATTAATACCGGTTTATTAACATGTCTCAAGTCGCACATTTACTTTTGTTTGTTTTTTTGTTGGGCTTTCAAATGTCTCACAAGATTTTTTGTTTTCTCAGAATTTAGATGTTATTCATAACAGATCATGTCATTCCATTTTATTTATAGATAATTTATTTGTTGTGTTGTTTTACATTTATGCTGCCATATATGGTCAAATCGGTATTCAGTGTCTACGGAAAATGTTCCGGTTTCACAATACAAAACGTCGAACAAAAAAGAAACCAAAAGCAAAATATAATTAATTTTTATTATATGCGCATTGTCGGGATGAGTCAGAGATTTAAATTTGTAACAAAAAAAAAAAAAAAAAAATTAAAATAAAAAATATGGAAAAAATAATTCTTAAATTCAGATGAATTTTTTTGAATCATGCGAACCAAACTTGTCTTCTTTAAATCATTTCAAATGTTTGAAAATTAAGCTAAAATTCAAAGCGTTTTTAAGAAAAAAAAAAATCTTCTCAATTTTTGTTTAAAATTTTAAAGGCCTTTTAAAATCTCCCATTTTTATACCCTACAGCACATAGTGGTAAGGGTATTATGTCTTTGTGAATTTGTTTGGAACATACAGAAGGAAGCGAGATAGTCTCATAGTCACTTTTGAGAATCTTCATAGAATCACTTTCTGAGTCGATTTATGCCTGTCAGTCCGTCCATCCGTCTGTCCATGAATTTTTGTGAACAAAATGCAGGTCGCATTTATTATCCGATCGAGAGGAAATTTTCCAAATAATATTTGTTTGGTACAAGAACAAACCCTATGGAAATTGGTGAGAATCGGTAAAAATTTAGATATAGCTGCCATATATATCTTCAACCGATTTCAGGTTTATTGTGCACCAAATAGTTAATATCAGCCTAAATGGACCGAATTTTGAAACTTCCGGCCGAATTCAGTCTAGAAGCAAGTACACCAAATTTGATGAAAATCGGTTCAGATATAGCTGTAGCTTCCATGCACATGTTTCATCCGATTTGGGGTTTTAGGTCCCTCACATGCGTAATATGCACTCCACAAAAATGATCTTTGGTACCAGATACCAGATACAGCCCAGAAATACCTCTGTAAAATTTCATCGAAAACGGATCAGATTTGTTAGAGCTCCTATCAATATCTTTATCCGATTTCAGGTTTATTGTGCACCAAATGTCCAATATCAGTTCAAATTACCTGAGTTTTATCACTTCCAACGGAATTCGGTCTAGAAGCAGGTACATCAATTTTGGTGAAAATCGGTTCAGATATACCTATAGCTCCCATGTATATGTATCATCCGATTTGAGGTTTTTAGACCCTCACATGCGTAATATGCACTTCACAACAATGATCTTTGGTACCAAATATCAAATACAGCTCAGAAATAAGTGTCTAAATTTTTGTCAAGATCGGTTAAGATTTGGATATAGCTCCCATATATATCTTCAACCGATTTCGGGTTAATTGTGCACCAAATGGCTAATATCAGTCCAAATGACCTGAATTTTAGCATTTCCAACGGAATTCGGTCTAGAAGCAAGTACATCAAATTTGGTGAAAATCGGTTCAGATATAGCTATAGCTCCCACATATACGTTTCATCCGATTTGGGGTTTTATGGCCCTCACATGCGTAATATGCACTCCACAACAATGAGATTTGATAACGGACAGCAGGTACAGCTCGAAAATACCTCAGCCAAATTTCATCGAGATCGGTTCAGATTTTTTACATACCTTCGATATACCTCTTCATACGATTTTACGGTTATTGTCCACCATATCTGCAATGTCAGCCCAAATTTAATGGATTTTTTAATTTCCAACCGAATTTTTCCATTTGGTGAAACTCGGCCCGGGGTGTCTATTGCTCCAATAAATATTTTTTAATATAATTCTTATCGAAGTCATATCATGCACCGTCCGTAAGTTATATTTGTTGAAAATCGATTCAGAGTTGGATATAGTTCTCAAATTGAGACTTCCCTAAAGCCATGATACGCATTCAACTAAGGTTCATAGATGGTATGATCTACTTCACATAAATTCCCAACATAAGATACAAACCCAAATAATTTAAAGGAAATTATATCCCTCACTCTCTCTCTCTCTGTAACAGTTAAAACAAATCCTCTCACCATTACAAGGTAATGAATAAATACAAAAGACTTAAGGCACAAACTCAGTAAAGAGAGAAACTACCTTTTAATAAAAGTTGTAGGGTATCTTATAGTGGGCCCGCCCGACTTTTGACCTTACCTTACTGGTTTCTTTTACAGAGTTTCACAGCCTTAAAACCGTAATCTTCTTTCAAAATATTTTTTATTTTTTCAATTATTTAAAATCTGCAGATTTTTATGCTTTTTCTTATTTTTTGTATTTTATTATTTTTTCTCTGATTTTAATTTTTATTTCACAAAAATGAAAGACTTAAGACACAAACCCAAATAATTTGAAGGAAATGATAAGAGCAAATTTGTGATTACATTGGTTTTTAACACACACTCTCTCTCTCTCTCTCTCTCTCTCTCTCTCTCTCTCTCTCTCTCTCTCTCTCTGTAACAGTTAAAACACATCCTCTCACCATTACAAGGTAATGAACAAAAACAAAAAAGACTTAAGGCACAAACTCAGTAAAGAGAGAAACTTTACCAGTTATTCAATTTATCTCTGTGACTTCAGAGCATAGATGGGCAAAATAATGAAAGAGAAATACTTAAGAGAATTCTAAAATAGCTTTTTTGCATTGAATTTTTTACTTATTTAATAATTTTTACACAAAATTTATAATCAAAATTAGCTCAAAAAACTATTTTATAGCAACATAGCAAATTGAGGGTGGACAAGAGAGCCTTTTATATTAGATAAAAAAGGTACCCATTAAAATTATTTCCTCATTTTCATAAAAATAAAAATTAGCGAAAGAATTAAGATTTTTCCTAAATTTTAATTATAATCTATTCTCAGCTGTATCTCATAACTTCCTCTTGGCATTTTCTTAATAATACCCGACTTAAAATATTTTTAATGAATTACCAAACCTTGATAGCAAAAAAAAACCCAGAATCATAATGAAATTAAAAGTTCCCAAGAACTTGAAGACTCTATCGTATCTATCTTTGTTGCTTTTAGTTTCTACTTTTTTTGTTCACAACCACAAGTCAAAAACCTTTTTGTTTTTTGATGAAATCACAACATTACGCCTAATTAAATAATGCCACAAAATATTTTGTGAAAAAAAAACAAATTCTGAAAAACCCTCAAGAAGACGAAAAAAATACGAAAAATCCATTTACCCATAACCGTGGCTACAACTTAACAAGTGTATAATTTTGATGACCTCCATTAAAAAAAAGAAGCAGAAGTCGAAAAAAAATGTTGAAATATTTCCTCTTAGTGATGATGACGGCAACTTGGTCGTGGTTTTTTTTTTAATAGAGCATAAGCTGGGCTTTACGCCTTGATTGTGCTAGTGTGTGTGTGTGAAGCATGAAGTGTAGACCAATTGAAAGTAAGTGAAGCAATGCATGGCCATAACATAATGATGACGTTGCCAATGTGAATGACGATCTGCTTCTTTGGTATGTGGTTCACGTAATTGTGGGAAATTTTCCATATTGAATTTTTTTTGCTTTGTTTTTCCTTATCTTTCTTTGGTTTTCTTTTATTTTTTTATTTTTCTTTCAAAAATGTCTGCCATGCTCTATGATTTTATTTTTTTTCTATTTAAATTGTATGGAGGGAAACGCCACCAGGTTTTTTTTTGATTTCAAAAGTCTTTGAAATATTTGCCTTAAAAATTCATATTGGGTTGGGTTAGAAACTGGAATGGGAACGGGTTTTTCATTATGATTTTTTCATTGTTATTAGTGTGTGTGCTGGTGACCAGCACCATTCACCACTAATTTAAATGTATTATGATAATGAAAAGCTTAGAGAGAGGGGGTAGGGGGCATTGCATATCTAATCCCAGCCAGAAATTGGCTAAATGCCTGGCCGGCTGACCGGTGGTTTACTGGGAAACTGATGGCCAATCTAGAGATTCTGATTTGATTTCTTTTTTTGGTTGAAAAAAAGCAACCGCACCCTTAAATGTTGCAGTTACACTTACCGGAGCATTTAGTATTTTTTTTTTAATTTGAAAAAAAAAATGTTTTTTGTTTTTTTTTTTGAAGAGAAAAAAATAATGAAAAAAGCTTTGTTTTTTTTTTTTTTGAAGAGGAAAAAAATCAAAAATAATTTTTTTTTTTTTTTTTGAAGAGAAAAAAAATAATAATAAAAAATAAAGAAATATATAAACATGTTATTTAATAAATAAATAAAATAAATAAAAAAATAAAAAAGTAATAAATAAAAATAATAAATAATAAATAAATAAAAAATTGTCATATTTTGTACAAAATATTCACTTCGAAACGAAAGACTTAAGCAACAAACTTTAATACCCCTCAAAATGGATTTTCTCCACGCAATCTATTCAAGAGTTTATCTCAGAGACACAAACTTCATTAACTCAACATATCAAAGGCATTTTCTCAGAGAGCAACTCATTTGAGTTCATCTCAGAGAATCAGTTGCCTATGAACTTTTCGTAAACTTAAAATTCTAATTGGCAAAACCCCCTTTGGTACATCAATCCTATACTCCATTAGTGACTCTCATTCCAAATTTCATTGCTATTTTTTATTTTTGATAAATTTCACTAATTTTCATACCCTTTTAGTACGAATTTCCAAAAACCCAGCCATATCACAAGCCTACGTACCAAGACTAACCCTTGTGAAAAATTTCAAGATTCTAGCTTCAACCGTTTCCTTTCGTCTGGGAACTGATTCTCAGTCAGTCAGTTATTTCACAGCTATTTTATATGGAGATAGCTCTCTCTCTCCCACACACACAAGAAGCACAATTATAACAAAGGAAAAAGAAACTCAGAGAAATAGATAAAAGTATTCTCACATCTCTCCCACTCCCAAGAAATAACATCAAAACAAAAGACTTAAGACACAAACCTGGTGGATATTCAAAGAAAACTCTCTCTCTCTGTTTTACTCACATAAAAATATTTTCACATGACTATTCCAGAATGAAAGACTTAAGACACAAACCTCAGAGAAATAAAAAAAAAATCTCAGAAATGGTCTCAAATCGAAAGACTTAAGACTTTAATAAAATCAATACAAATATAAAAAATATATATATTTATTATTCTTATATCCCTCAACCAATAAATTCCTAGAAAAAAAAAAACAAAAGACTTAAGACACAAACACCAGGGAATTAAAATAAATGTTAATATTTCAATAAACATTTTTTACCTCAAATTTCTCTCACCTTAAATATGCCTCTCAAAAAGAAAGACTTAAGACACAAACCTGGTGGATATTCAAAGAAAACTCTCTCTCTCTGCTTTACTCACTTAAAAATATTTTCACATGAAATAACCTCAAAATGAAAGACTTAAGACACAAACCTTTAAAGAAATAAAATCAATAAAAATATTAAAAAAAAATATTTATTATTCTTATATCCCCCACCCAATAAATTCCTAGAAAAAAAAAAACAAAAGACTTAAGACACAAACACCAGGGAATTAAATGTAAATATTTTAAGGAAAATATTTTCCATTTTTTCTCACCAAAAAAATGCCTCTCAAAACGAAAGACGTAAACCTGGTGGATATTCAAAGAAAACTCTCTCTCTCTCTCTCTCTCTCTGTTTTACTCACTTAAAAATATTTTCACATGATTATTCCAGAATGAAAGACTTAGGACACAAACCTTTAGAGAAATAAAAACAAACCTCAGAAATGACCTCAAATCGAAAGACTTAAGACACAAACCTTTTGGGGAAATAAAATCAATATAAATATTAAAAAAAATATATATTTATTATTCTTATATCTCTCACCCAATAAATTCCTAGAAAAAAACAAAAGACTTAAGACACAAACACCAGGGAATTAAATGTAAATATTTTCCATTTTTTCTCACCCAAAAACTGCCTCTCAAAACGAAAGAATTAAGACACAAACTTGGTGGATATTCCAAGAAAACTCTCTCCCTCTCTGTTTTACTCACTTAAAAATATTTTCACATGAAATAAATTTTCAAATTTCTCTCACCCAAAAAATGCCTCTCAAAACGAAAGACTTAAGACACAAACCTTGTGGCCATTTAAAGTAACTTAATTTCTTCGCCGTTTTAGTAACCAATTAAACACACGAAAAATAAATTAAATGAAAAATAAAATATTACAAAGCATTTAACCTTTTCTCTTTTTGCAAAACATAAAATGCCAAATAAAATAATTTATTAACAAACATTAACTTTTTTTACATTTTCAGCCACTTTCAAATCGTGCAAATGTAATAATTGTTGGCACAACACATGCGGCTGAAACTCATCGTCGTCGTCGTCATCATCATTATCATCATTGCCATCATCCAATGAGCTTTAAGCCGGTTCGCCAACCACTTAGAGTGCCATAATTCATGATGCGTTGGCGTTGTCAATTAATTTGCTGGGAAAACGAGAAAAAATCGCTTAAGACGGGACCGCCGCATTAAATATTTTTGGTCATTCATTACACGTTTATAGGTTGCTATTATTTTATTTATTTTTTTTTTCTTTCTTGTCTCTTGTTTGCGTGCCATGATTTGTTACGGTAAGTATTTTTATTGCCTGAAATTTTGATTTAGTTTTCCCCCACCCCAGTTTTTAGGTGGTCATCATCGACAAAACCTTATGTGAATACATGATTAAACAACATTATGCGTAAGTCCCCCCTCCCCTCCCCAGATGACAGCAAATGAATTTTGGTCAATGATATTACGCTGCTCAAATATTAATTACAAACAATTAACACCGTTTCTTTCATAAAAACGGAGAAAAAATTTTAAATTTATTGCCTTCTTTTACGCGAACGTGCCTTGTGATTTTTAAGTGGCCATCAAGTGTTAATCCAATTACAAAAATTTAAAGTGTTATTGCCAAAACTGTACCAAACAAAAAAAAAAACGAGAAACCAAAACTATTATCGCCATTTATGCGCTTCGCTTCGAAACCTCGCAAAAACAAGAGGTGTTATGTTCTCTTTGGTTATCTAGCTGTATGAGTTCTATATGACGTCATAAAGCTAGCTTACCGAAGTTAATGCTAACACTCGATCAACTAATAAAGTGTCCGTGTGTGTGTCTGTGCAGATTTGTGAAAGTAGTGCAAATTAAAGTGCAGAATTTGAAAAAAAGTGATAATTAATATTCATTAGGAGTTCGGTGAGACAGTTTTATTTGTATGTGAAGTGTGCAGAGGCGGGCCTGGGAAGCTTTCGTAGAAGAGCATTAGAATGTGCTCTACAAAATTTCTTCAAAATTAAGTTTTTAAATGCAAAAGCAGAAAGTGTTCCATAAAATAGCAGAAGGTCTGCTATAGAATAGCAGACGGTCAGCTATAGAATAGCAGCAGAACGGTCTGCTATAGAATAGCAGCAGAACGGTCTGCTATAGAATAGCAGCAGAACGGTCTGCTATAGAGAATAGCAGCAGAACGGTCTGCTATAGAGAATAGCAGCAGAACGGTCTGCTATAGAGAATAGCAGCAGAACGGTCTGCTATAGAGAATAGCAGCAGAACGGTCTGCTATAGAGAATAGCAGCAGAACGGTCTGCTATAGGATAGCAGAACAGTCTGCTATAGGATAGCAGAACGGTCTGCTATAGAAAATAGCAGAACGTCAGCTATAGAATAGCATAACGGTCTGCTATAGGATAGCAGAACGGTCTGCTATAGAAAATAGCAGAACGGTCTGCTATAGAAAATAGCAGAACGGTCTGCTATAGAAAATAGCAGAACGTCAGCTATAGAATAGCAGACGGGTCTGCTATAGAATAGCAGTACGGTCTAGCTGCTATAGAATAGCAGCAGAACGGTCTGCTATAGAATAGCAGCAGAACGGTCTGCTATAGAATAGCAGCAGAACGGTCTGCTATAGAATAGCAGCAGAACGGTCTGCTATAGAATAGCAGCAGAACGGTCTGCTATAGAATAGCAGCAGAACGGTCTGCTATAGAATAGCAGCAGA
The DNA here is from genome assembly GCF_030504385.1 of Musca domestica. Taxonomy (NCBI): domain Eukaryota; kingdom Metazoa; phylum Arthropoda; class Insecta; order Diptera; family Muscidae; genus Musca; species Musca domestica. The sequence continues at coordinate 25,939,999 of NW_026712363.1, read as the reverse complement.
ACGGTCTGCTATAGAATAGCAGCAGAACGGTCTGCTATAGAATAGCAGCAGAACGGTCTGCTATAGAATAGCAGCAGAACGGTCTGCTATAGAATAGCAGCAGAACGGTCTGCTATAGAATAGCAGCAGAACGGTCTGCTATAGAATAGCAGCAGAACGGTCTGCTATAGAATAGCAGCAGAACGGTCTGCTATAGAATAGCAGCAGAACGGTCTGCTATAGAATAGCAGCAGAACGGTCTGCTATAGAATAGCAGCAGAACGGTCTGCTATAGAATAGCAGCAGAACGGTCTGCTATAGAATAGCAGCAGAACGGTCTGCTATAGAATAGCAGCAGAACGGTCTGCTATAGAATAGCAGCAGAACGGTCTGCTATAGAATAGCAGCAGAACGGTCTGCTATAGAATAGCAGCAGAACGGTCTGCTATAGAATAGCAGCAGAACGGTCTGCTATAGAATAGTAGCAGAACGGTCTGCTATAGAATAGTAGCAGAACGGTCTGCTATAGAATAGTAGCAGAACGGTCTGCTATAGAATAGTAGCAGAACGGTCTGCTATAGAATAGTAGCAGAACGGTCTGCTATAGAATAGTAGCAGAACGGTCTGCTATAGAATAGTAGCAGAACGGTCTGCTATAGAATAGTAGCAGAACGGTCTGCTATAGAATAGTAGCAGAACGGTCTGCTATAGAATAGTAGCAGAACGGTCTGCTATCGAAAATAGCAGAACGGTCTGCTATAGAAAAATAGCAAAAGGTCTGCTATAGAAAATAGCAGAACGGTCTGCTAAAGAAAAATAGCAAAAGGTCTGCTAAAGAAAAATAGCAAAAGGTCTGCTATAGAAAATAGCAGAACGGTCTGCTTTAGAATAGTAGAAGGTCTGCCATAAAAAAGCAGAAGGTCTGCCATAAGAAATAGCAGAACTGTCTGCTATAGGAAATAGTAGAACGCTCTGCTATGGAATAGGAGATGCTCTGCTATAGAATAGCATAACGGTCTGCTATCGAAAATAGCAGAACGGTCTGCTATAGAAAATAGCAGAAAGGTCTGCTATAGAAAATAGTAGAACTGTCTGCTATAGAAAATAGCAGAACGGTCTGCTATAGAATAGCCGCATAGGATTTCAGTGAGATACTCGGGGTAATCACTTGTTTAAACTTTATCATTCATATTCCCCCAAGACCCTATACTTTGGATGACTTAGCGTTTCGGATGACATTCGCAACAACACCTATCGCAAACTGTGTGTGGTACCTCAACGTAGGAAAGAGAACTTATGTGACGTAGTACTATTCGCTTCTTCCTATCACTCTTGGCGTGCTCGATAAATTGGCTCGACAAGTGACTTCGGTCCCATTATCCTTTTTCCCAGGATTCGAAATATTAAGTTAATCTTTACCCACAGTTTACCCATATCGGTTCGAATGTTATGGCCCTTCAGATGGTCTAGATGGAGATTTTTTAACCTTCACTATCAATTTGAAGTTCATTCGCTAATCTCGCCGCATTTGCTAGTAAATTTGATCGTATTTCGGTTATTCGGCCAGCCAGTATATAGCCAGCGGCTTTAGCTTTTTTGCTACACGAACATCAGAAGGATTGGGCAGTTCTCTGAAGCAAGTGAAGTGAGCTTTCTCATGGTTAAGGGAAGCCCGTCGTTCAGAGGTGATGAAATCGGGGTTTCTATGGAGACGACTGAGAAGGTGGTCTGGCTCAAAACAAATGTCGGGTTGCCAAGTCACGTCATTTATCAGACCGGGTGTCAGTATGGTAGTCTCCTCTGGGGGCATCCTCGTTTACCATGCGAACTGTGTAGCAGTTAATCTGCTCTGCCTGCCCTCTGGTCATTACCTAGGACAGAATGACACAACACATAGTAGGCAGTAAAATCCTCTAGTACAAGGCGGTTATTAGAGAATTTAAAAGCATTGGATTCTCACATTAAGCACCTCACATTCTCACCTGGCGTAAGATGCTGTTCAAGAGACTATACTCCGAAGACGACTCGGATGTCGATTATCATAAATTCCACTATCTCATCAATCATACCTCGGAATATCAGGCAAGTGAATTGCAAAAACGATACACCATCCGAAGTTGGAATAACAACAAGTGATGCTGTGCGTAGAAGTTACTATTCAAGATACTGTGGTAGGATTCTATGCTCCGAAGACTACTCTGACGTTGATGACCAAGACGCGAGCTCTCTGGGTACTACATTGTTGCGATAAAACGTTCGCTGTAGTCTCGCAACCAGGTTTGTACAGAACAATTGTTAAAATGCACCCATCCTTGGCATCCATCGCACCGAGACAGGTATGTGGTGGATGATATTTTGATAAGCCTAGGTTTTCTTCTACGTACGAAAAGAATCTAAAATAGACACACCAGGATATGCTGCTTCCAAAGCAAAAAAATAAACACGAATACACATTCACTGAGGTGGCAGCCGCTGTTGTTACAGGTCAATCCGGTGTCGTAGAACTCGCCGCCGTATGATTGAAACCCTCCTTTTGGATCCCCAAAATATACACACCAGGATATGATGCTCCCAAAGCAAAAAAAAAATAAACACATACAGACGTTCACTGAGGTGGCAGCCGATGTTGTTGCATATCAATCCGGCATCGTAGAACTTACCGCCGTATGATTGAAAGCCTCCTGTTGGATCCACTGAGCTGTCCAAGGCGTTTTATTTAATTCACAGCTACCTAATATGTATTTTGCGCTCTCCACTATCCGCAATCGGTGGTTGCTTTTGCGATCTGACTTTCGTTCTCATTCTAAGCACACGTTTTCGACATTTATTTGTATAACTTTTTTTTTCGAAACAAAGATAACAGCGCATTTGTATTATATACAATGAGAGTGAGTATCTAAATATAAAAAATATACTTTCAACTTCTAGTTCTGGTAGGCACCTCCTTTATTCCTTTGCTTCTTTGCCAGCATACTTCTCATTATACTGCTTGTGCCAGTCGAGATTTTGTTTGGTAACCGATTCACCACGCTTGGCGGCCTCCTTGCCACTGTAGACCATAATGCCGCAGCCGATAACGGTCAGGGCCATCATAATGTTGGCCAAACGAATACGGATTGTGTTGCGGCAACGTTCCATGACATCGCGACTGGAAGAAGGAAGAAAATAAAGGTATTAATATGAGTCAAAAATCTGAGGTTATTTTTCGAGAAGCAGAGACTATTGAAGTTTGAGAAATGGAAAACCACAAACCATATCCATGAAGCTAATACCAAATTTTCGGAAATAAAGGAGAAAATTAAAGAAGTATTCTTCCCATAGACTTATCATGATCATGAGCTCCCTCTAGGCAGGTTGCGATGAATCTTTTTTCAATTTCCTAGCCACGATATAATCTTTATGATCAATAGTTCTTTTTCTCTTTCGAAATATGTTACTGCGCCTGGCCTATAATTACAGGGTGAGATAGAAAAACTGCAACCAACTTCAGACTCCTGTTATTTCTAAGCCAATCGTCCGACAGCTGTAAAAGTTATTCCAGTGACAGCTCATTACAAAAGCATTTTGCTGAGAATTTTCCAGAAAAAAGTTATTCGTGATGGAATTCAAGTGTGATAGTTTGATTTCTTGATATTTGGCTGGAAAACCACAAGTGGTTATCCGTTAGAGCACTCCAGCATTTAAATGTGAGTAAATCTTTTGGGTCTCGTACCATCGCTCGTTAACGTGATACTGGTAGCGTAGCCCGACGTCAAGGAAGTGGACCGAAGAAGAAAACAGCAACATCAGCAGAAATGGTTCGAAGAGCAAAGAAGCGACTTGATCGAAACCCGCGTCGCAGTGGCCGAAAAATGGCTCGTGAGCTGTACATATCGCAATATTCCATTTGGCAACTATTGAAAAATGAGCTCGGGGTAAGCCAAAAAGTGCAAGAACTTACACCGCAACAGAAAAAATATAGACTCAAAAGAGCTAAAGAGTTGCTTCGTTTGCTCGAAAATGGTGGACTGCCAAATTTGGTTTTCTCCGATGATAAACAAACAAAATGATAGTGTTTACTTGCCAAAGAGTTCAGCAGAAAATGTGCACCTTCGGTTAGCCACCAGAACTCAAGCACCGGCCATGGTGATGGTGTGGGCCGCCATAACAGCCGATGGTCGCTCTGCGCTCGTGTTAATCGACCGTGGCATCAGAATAAATGCCAAATATTATAGCGAAAATATTCTGAAGGGTGTATTAAAGCCATGGGCACGCAAATGGTTACAAAATGAGGTTCCTCGCTTCATTCCCAGCGCACAATACCAATCCGTTGGACTATTGTCTCTGGAGTGTTTTGGAAAGCAAGGTTGGCACTAAAAAATACTTAAGTGTCGATCACCTCAAGCAAGGATCACCTTCGCCGGGAATGGGCCAAAATAACGCAGAGCAACATTTGAGCAGCGTTTGACCTTTTGAAGGCCATAATTCGTGCCAAAAGGTGACCAATTCGAACAAATCTAAACTTATTCTAAAATTTGATGCAATTCCCAACATTTTTTTGCTTTCATTCAATGAAATTTAAAAAAAAAAATGTAAAAATTATGGCATTTGACTTTGTTGCAGTTTTTTTATCTCACCCTGAAAATGTATCTAATTTCCGTAGGACCTCTTCCATTCGACTTGCTTTAAAGTGGGCTTAGCTGGAAACCCCAACAAGAGTGTTGTGGGTACATGCCAACTTTGTGAGATTAAGTTTTTCCGAATCAGACTTCTTTTGACCTCCTGTATGAAGATATTGGACTTATTATTATCAAAGTCTTCTCTGTGAAGACTGTTGACCAACTACACGATTTTTTACTCTATCTCAAAGTTCACCCGGGGAATATATTCTCCTTGTTTGATTGTTTGATTTTACTACCCTGGTATTAGAACTACTTTTCGTGCTAAAAATTGTGTCTGACCTAGGCTTTCCAACAATCTTGCTCTGGAAGTCTGATTATATCGAGTTCGAGTAAGGAATAGCAGCGAGGAGGCTGAATTCTTGCTCTACGAAAATATGACATGAAAATACTCCATAAATCTTTTGAAAGTTCATCTTAGGATGATATTTTTTGTCTCTTCTTGTGATCGATAGGGTTTCCCGACAGCTATGACTCTTTTAGAAACTTTAGGGAACCCAAAACCCTAATCTTGAAGCGACTTTTGGTGCTAGAAATGGTGTCCGACACAAGATTTGAAATGATATTTCTCTGGAAGTCTGATTATATCGAGTTTGAGTAAGGAATAGCAACGACGAGGCTAGATTCCTGTTCTACGAAAATATGAAATGAAAAAACTCCATAAAGTTCACCTGAGGAAGATAGTCGTTTTACCTCTTTGTGATCGATACGGTTTCCCGACCGAAAGGCTGTTATAGAAACTTATGATTTTTGCATTCCATGGAATTGAAAATATATTGAATAGGCTTACCAACGATCTTGCCCTGGATGTCTGATTACATCGAGTTTGAGCAAGGAATGACAGCGAGTAGGCTGGATTCTATTCTGAAATCTTTTCTATTCAAATTAATGATCTTGATATTCGTTTCCTTTTTTCCATAGCCGATTCTCCAGTCAAGAGTTGCAAAACGAACCAAATTCTTGCTAGGTCTAGAACAGAGCTATTGTAATGTAATAACTTGTAAAGAGTATCAAATGTGTCGTTTTTGTAGCATAGTTTTAGGCATGAGAAAAAAACAACTTCATAACGAAAAGCCATAGAACATATCCAACAGATATGCTTAGGGAGTCGATCGTGCTGCTTAAATAACAGACGATTTTAATGCATTTTTGGGGCTCTTCCAAAAAAAGTAAATAATATCAAGATGTATTAGTTCATATCAATTTTGAAAAAAAATGCGTTGAATTCTGTTGGCGCAATTTCATAGTAACGCTGTAAGCCGAACACTATCAAACCATCCTCGTGAATGTGAAACAACAAGTTTTGGCTACACTTTTTTATTTTTTTGTCGATTTTAGTTTTTGTCTCACTTTGTGAATTAGATTGCAGCTTTGCAGCATTGTGACCTAGGATATTCAAAGCAATTATTCTATAAAGCTCCATTGGCTGGAATTGATTAAATGATCTAATACACATTGCCAAAAACAAGTATGTTGCCTTAATTGATACACGCGTCGACGTGATTCATGGATCTATCTTTCCCAACGCACGCAAGCACATATTAATCAAAATATAAGCCAACCAAAATGAAATGGAATATTCCATTGAAACAGCATACATATATATACATAACAACTATGTTTATATACAATATGCAACATGTACATATGTATGCACGTAATTTGCACCTGTATCATGAAATTCTCAAATCAAAATGGAACCTGTTTAAATAATAGCTATTATCGAATAACTGCGATTTTTTAGCTTTTCTTGCAAATGTAAAACCTACCTTACAAAATTGGGAACCTCATCGACACTCTTGAATTTGCCAGTCCATACCAAAAAACGTTTTTCCAGACCATTGGGTTCGTGGTTATTGATACCCTGCTTAAGTTGTGGCGATGTGTTGAAACCACGGCCGCGTACCAAAGTTCGGGATGCATTCAAGGCTTGACGCAACATCTAGGGAAGACAACAAAAAACATCATTATATGATGAAATATGAAAAGATTACTTCATAGAGATATACTTTTGGAAATTCTTTACTCCTCCTGTGCCACTGACTACTGAAATTATACAACAAATAACAACAAAGTTTCGCTAACTCTCTCCCCACAGCTTAGCTGTCAAAACAAAAAACAGTTGATTATGGCGCGGCAAATAGTAATGGCACACAATACGCCAGACGCTGGCGTTAGGTGTTGAAATTCACTTTAGAATAAGGAATAAGGACTTCAATAAAACATTTGTTGAAATAAAAAAATATAAAAAAAAATTTCTTTAGAAAAAAATAACAATATTATATAAAACTCTTTAATTTATGAGAGAATAAAGAAAATAACTTAAGTTATACGCTTTGCGCTTCCCTTCAAATCCTTGTTGACATCTACTCTCTTTGGCATATGACAAAAGCAAAAACAGGTGATTATGGCGGTAATATGTAATACCACACAATAAAAAGCGCCAGCGTTTGACGCCAAAATAAACGACAGATAGGATTTATGTTTCGCGGTAAATACAAATACCGTTAATGAAATCAGAAAAAAGAGGGAGTAAAACAAATTAAATGCATATTTATTTATTTATATAAAACCCTTAAATCTAAGAACGTTATTAAAAAGAATAGCCCTCGTCAAACGCTTTACGCTTTCATTGAATCTCAACTAATATCGCCCTGTCAAATGTCACATAACTCATTTCTAGGTTAGGTTAGGATTGTTGCAATCTATTGTTTATTTTTCATTTAAAGAATTATCAATTAAAATGTTAGCAAATCTTTTAAAATCTTTGACTAGTAAACCACAAACCCGTTATACTTACGAACTTTGCAGACAATTATGCTCCCCGAGCAATAAAGAGCAGCAGTATGCCGATAAAAGTAAACGGGAAGAGGATGATGCGTTAAAGATTGAAGCCAATCTATTTGAACAGGCTTCCATCCGATATGAACCGGTAACGGCGGAAGAAGTTTTACGTAAAAACGTAAAACAAAAACTACTGAAAACCCACCAGGAGCAACATCCAAGTCCTAAATTTGTACAGAAAGCCCATAAGCAATTTGTGAAAAAATCACGTCAGGAACGTGAATCGAAATCCCGATTAATAGATGACAAAGAATTGGGTTTGGAGTATTTAAAATTAGATCTCAATGATCCAAGGCTGGGTACATTGATGATATCGGCGCGATCGAAGAAGCGCCGTGACAAGGATGGACAAATTGTCATAGAAGGCAGACGTTTGATCTTGGAAGCTTTGGAATGTGAGCTAAAGTTGAATGCAATAATTTTCAGTCAAAAAGAAGAATTGGCCGACATAAAGGAGCCACTGCAAAAAGCCTTGCAGAGCAATCCACAATGTAAAATATACAAAGTACCACATCATGATTTAAAAACATGGTCCACCTTAACGACCCCACCTGGAGTTATGACCCTATTCCAAAGACCTTCACTGGAGTATATCGTAAGGAAATCTTCGGATAATTCGGATCCCCTGCCCTTGACGGTGGTTTGTGATAATATTCGTGAACCAAATAACTTGGGCAGCATTATTCGTACCTGTGCCGCGTTGCCATGCTTTCAGATTGTCGTGACAAAGGGCTGTTGTGATCCATGGGAATCGAAAGCTTTACGCGGTGGTTGTGGTGGCCATTTTCGTGTACCCATACGTGATGATGTTAGCTGGGAAAATGTACCGCTAATGATACCACCCGAAATGGCGGAAAACTCCTGTGTATTTATAGCCGAAAACAATAAAGCCAAGTTAAGGGATAACAATGTGGATGCTATTGACTATTCACAGGTTGAGAAAACCGGAGCACATAATGTTGTGGTAATTGGCGGTGAAAGTCATGGTGTGAGCAGTGAAGCATACAGGTATTTTGGATAATATTTTTGTACCAAGATTTATAGATTTTTGTGGATAGTGTAAGAGATTTTCTTTGATCAAGTACTCCCTGATGTGTATTCTATGCATTGCGAAGTATTCTGTACAAAGAAGACTCCCAGGGAAGTACAGGATGAGATAAAAAAAACTGTAACAAAGTCAAATGCCATAATTTTTAATTATTTTTTGGTAAGTTTTATTGAATGAAAGCAAAAAATGTCGGAGGAAATGGTATCAAATTTTAGAATAAGTTTAGATTTGTTGGAATTCGTCATCTTTGCCACGAATTATGGCCTTCAAACGGCCAATGAAACCGTCACACGCTGCCCGAATGTTGCTCTGCGGTATTTTGGCCTATTTCCGGCAAAGCGCTTGCTTGAGGTGATCGACACTTTGGTATTTTTTGCCTTCCAAAATACTCCAGACACAATAGTCCAACGGATTGGTATCCGGAGTATATTTTGGTGGCCATTGTGAGCTGGAAATGAAGCAGAAACCCCATTTCGTAACCATTATTGCTGAGTCCTGTCCACGATCATTTTGTTTGTTTACAAACTGCTGGATAACGAATGTTTTCTCATCGGAGAAAACCAAATTCGGCAGTTCACCACTTTCGGCCAAACATACCAACTCTTTAGCTCTTTTGAGTCTATTTTCTATCAGTTGCGGTGTAAGTTCTGCACTTTTTTGAATTGCAATGGCTTTACCCCGAGCTCATTTTTCAATATTTGCCAAATGGAATATTGCGATATGTTCAGCTCACGAGTCATTTTTCGGCCAATACGACGCAAGTTTCGATCAAGTCGCTTCTTTACTTTTCGTACCATTTCTACTGATGTTGTTGTTTTCTTCTTCGGTCCACTTCCTTGCTGTCGGGCTATGCTACCAGTTTCACACGGTAACGAGCGATGGTACGAGACACAAAAGATTTATTCACATTTTAATGCTGGAGTGCTCTAACGGATAGCCACGTGTGGTTTTCCAGCCAAATATAAAAAAAATTCCATCACGAATAACTTTTTTTTCTGGAAAATTCTTACCAAACAATATAATAAGCTGTCACTGGAATAATTTTAGCAGCTGTCAAACGATTGGCTTAGAAATGACAGCAATCTGAAATTGGTTGCAGTTTTTCATCTAACTCTGTACTATGTCAAGGCGTTTTTCACAAATAGATACAATAAGGAGGTAGAACAGCTTCGTAAAACTACAGAAATACAGCCCTGAGGCTGTGCCCGCTTCCTGTCCGATTCATTCAAAATTTTATACAACAAATTGTTTCCATTTTTTTAAATTTTTCCTCATTTTTAAATTGAATAAAAAAACTCGAAAAATGTATGAAATGCCTGGATTTTATCTCAAAAATATGATCCAAACTCTCCAATATTTCAATTTCATGGCTAAACTGTTTAATAGCCTTAATGCCCTACCCGCAATGTGCGTGTTTTCCAGTCATTGATTTTGAAAATATTCTGTTAATTTTTATTTTGTTTAGAAAATACCTTATCTCTTTATTGTACCATGGATACAAGTATTCTGTGGCGAATGTAGGTTCTCGATGTAAGAGTGCCTGTCACAGATATCACAAGGGGGCCCTTATTTCTAAGCTTCTTCAGCATCTCACCTGCTATCCTGCCGCTTAAAATCTCAGTCTGTACTCATTGTTGGTTTAATATGACGTTAGGTTTTACATAGTCCTCTCATATTGTGTGCAGTAGTCCACAAAATTGCCTTCTCATTTTGGAAAAGGGAATTCTATTTTTTTTTTCATCTCAGGATTTTAAGACGTTTTTCACAAATAGATACTACCCCTGTGAGCTTTTCTATCAACAAAGATAGAGATGAGAAGTCATAGACACCCTTATAAAGTTGGGTCTACATAAGGAATAACCCCTGGAATTTTTCTCTTCTTTCTCTTTCAGATTTATGTCCACGGTTGGTGATCGAGGAAAATGCCTTAACATACCCTTGGCCGAGGGTTTTGATAGTCTGAATGTTGCATCGGCTCTTACTCTAATTTTATATGAGTTACGTAAAAACATACTTCAACAAGACCAACCCATCTCCTCGTCTACGCCAGCTCAGGCTTAAAGTTTTAATGTACTAACACTCCATTTTGGATTTTTTGAGACTTGTAATTCTTTATTATGAATTTGTTGTTAATGAGTTTCGATTTTTCGAAATGCTTTAAAAATGAAAAAAAAAGCAAAAAAACAAAAAAAAAAGAAAGACAAGCAAATAAATGAAAGCAAAGCAAAGAAAACAAAAGGAAGAAAATAAAGAAATAAGATTAAACAAAAAATTAAAAAATAACACAGTTTTTTCTTTTTTTTCAATGTAAACTAAAAATTATTATAAACATGTTTTTGTTTTTCTTTTGTTAAACATTTGTTTTGTGTTAAATAATATCATTATTATAATAATAAAAAAATATATATGTACATATTACATAGGAGAGATGCTTTTTTTTGGATATTCAAAATGAAAACAAATCTCTTATTACTCGAGGGATAGAGGGAAGGAAAGAAAAATGATAATGAAAAATAAAAAATAAATGAATAAATGTAATAAGATAAAAATCTGCAGTATAGTGTTGTGTTGGTAGCAAAAGTATAACAAAAGCATGAAAGAAGTACTTTTAAAGTAAAAAAAGAAACGCAAGTTTGGGGGAGGATATTAGACATGCAAATAGTAGTAACTTTCAGAATGTTTTTCTAATTTTAAGTTGTTAGGAAGTTGTTTTTTTATTCCTCTATGTTTGCCTCTAATGTACGTTTTTGTTTCGTGGGGGCGGGGCGGGGTCTGATCAGAAAGATAATTTTATACTACCTCATACTGACGTTCCACATGCAAGACAAATCAAGAAGTCATTACGAACGACACTTGGAGCTATTTTGTATAACGTTCAAATAAATACAAAACCATGGAGCAAGGATTTCAATAATTGATTTTATGGGGACCCTTGATCCCCCCATCCAATCCTTTTCCATGCCTGCCACTTCTATTTAATTGAGAAATTAGTTTAATAAATTTGTTTGTTAAATGGAATAGGAAAATAAATATTGCCGCCTCATTTTAAATGGGTCTTCTTCATGCAATATTTGAAAGTGTCAAGGATGCTATTTCTTTATCATCATCATCATCATCTTTGTTTTGAATCCCTTATTAGTAAGCTACACTCTAACTAAACTTAAATTAGGGCTTTTGTTGTTGTTGCTGTTATGCTTTTCGTTTTCATCATCACCATCTTCATCATCATCATCGTTTTCATCATTACGATCATTAACATTGTCATCACCATAGTATCCAGTTTGAGTTTATGAGGTTGTTGCTGTTGTTCTCGTGTCTCTAAACAAGGCTAAAAATTGAAACCTCCCTGTGGTGCACCCAGATCCGTATTAAACGCATACTGATTGCCATCGGCGGATGGCGCCACTCGTTCCACCTCTTCGTCATTGGAGAAATATTGTTCAATGATATTGAAACATTTATGATAGATATCGCGATTTTCGTGCGACTGCAAATATTCTATTCTGTCCAAACCTAGAAGTCAAAAGAAACGATGTGAAAATTTCAAAAAAAAAACGCAAATTGGATCGCCCATGCTCACCTCCATATTCCTCAATGATCATGGCATAGGGATTTGGTCTTTCAGGGAATTTCTCACCAGCTTTAAGTATATTTTCCAGGGCATTTAAAGCTACTTGCACCATGTCCGAATCGAGCAAAGTCAGACAAGAGACCATGGGTTCAAGACAGCCAATGTGGACCTGAAAAAAAGATAAAGAAGAAGATTAATTTTTTTCTAAAGGAGAATTTTAACTCTTAGTAAACAATTTTTATACCCTCCACCATAGTATGGAGGGTATATTAAGTTTGTCACTCCGGGGTCACAAAATATACATTTTCGACCCCACAAAGTATACAGGGTAAGATGAAAAAACTGCAACCAACTTCAGACTGCTGTCATTTCTAAGACACTCGTCCGACAGCTGTCAAAATTACTCCAGTGACAGCTCATTTTATTGTTTACAAGCGTCCAAAAGCATTTTGGTGAGAATTTTCCAGAAAAAAAGTTATTCGTGGTTCATTCATTAAAGCGTGATAGTGTGATTTCTTTATATTTGGCTGGAAACCACAAGTAGCTATCGTTAGAGCACTCCAGCATTTAAATGTGAATAAATCTTTTGTGTCTCGTACCATCGCTCGTTACCGTGATACTGGTAGCGTAGCCCGGCGTCAAGGAAATGGACCGAAGAAGAAAACAGCAGCATCAGCAGAAATGGTATGAAAAGTAAAGAAGCGACTTGATCGAAACCCGCGTCGCAGTGGCAGAAAAATGGCTCGTGAGCTGAACATATCGCAATATTCCATTCGGCAAATATTGAAAAATGAGCTCGGGGTAAAGCCATTGAAATTCCAAAAAGTGCAAGAACTTACACCGCAACAGGAAAAAAATTGACTCAAAAGAGCTAAGAGTTGCTTCGCTTGGCCGAAAGTAGTGAACTGCCGAATTTGGTTTGGGGTCTCCGATGAGAACACATTACTTGTCCAGCAGTTTGTAAACAAACAAAATGATCGTGTTTACTTGCCAAAGAGGTCAGCTGAAAATCTGCACCTTCGGTTGGCCACCAGAACTCAAGCGCCGGCCATGGTGATGGTGTGGGCCATCATAACAGCTAATGGTCGCTCTCCGCTCGTATTAATCGACCGTGGCATCAGAGTAAATACCGAATATTATCACGAAAATATTCTGGAGGGTGTATTAAAGCCATTCCAACAGAACTCAGCACGCGCCACCCAAGAATGGTTACAAAATGAGGTTCCTCGCTTCATTTCCAGCGCACAATGGCCATCAAAATCTCCGGATACCAATCCGTTGGACTATTTTGTCTGGAGTATTTTGGAAAGCAATGTTGGAACTAAAAAATACCAAAGTGTCGATCACCTCAAGCAAGCGCTTCGCCGGGAATGGACCAAAATACCGCAGAGCAATATTCGGGGAGCGTGTGATGGTTTCATTGGCCGTTTGAAGTTCATAATTCGTGCCAAAGGTGACCAATTTTAGCGCCGTCCGTCCGTCAGTCCTTCTGTGAAAATCACTCTAGCTTCCGAACGAAATGAAGTAGGTTGATAAAATTTTACTCAAATGTATATTATGTCTGCAGAACTTTTGGTATTGAAAATGGGCCATGTATGCCCACGTTTTGGTATAGCCCTCATATAATTGTACCTCCCTATTTTCGGTATTTTGAGGTTTTTAGCGACATTATTCACCGGAAGTGTTTCAAATTTAGTATTTGAAGTTCGCAATGGATACTACAGCCTATGAATGAAAATTGTCTGTGCAGGTCCACGTCTTCGTGGAGCCAACATATAACGATACCTCCCGATATTCGGTATTTCGATGATTTTAGCGACATTATTCACCGGAATTGTTTCAAATTTGGTATTTGAAATTCGCAATGGATACTAAATAATAAGACAGAAAATTGTCTTTGCAGGTACTCGCCTTCGTATAGCCCCTATATAACGGTACCTCCCAATATTCGGTATTTTGATGATTTTAGTGACATTATTCACCGGAACTGTTTCAAATTTGGCATTTGAAGTTCGCAATGGATACTAAATAATAAGACAGAAAATTGTCTTTACAGGTCTACGTCTTCGTATAGCCCCCATATAATGATACCTCCCTATATTCGGTATTTTAATGATTTTGGCGACATTATTTACCGAAATTGTTTCAAATTTGCTATTTGAAGTTCGTAATGGATACTACAGCCTATGATAGAAAATAGTCTGTGATTGTCCACGTCTTCGTATAGCCCCCATATAAATGCTCCTCCCGATACTCGGTATTTTGATGATTTTAGCAACATTATTCACCGAAATTATTTAAATTTGGTATTTGATGTTCGTAACGGATACTTAAGAAAAAGACAGAAAATAGTCTTTGCAGGTCCACGTCTTCATATAACCCCCATATAGCGGGAACTCCCGATTTTCGGTATTTTTATGATTTTGTCGACATTATTTACCGAAATTGTTTCAAATTTAGTATTTGAAGTTCGTAATGGATACTTCGGCCTATGACAGAAAATTGTCTGTGCAGGTCCACGTCTTCGTATAGCCCCCATAAAACGATACTTCCCTATATTCGGTATTTCAAGTTTCGCATTTGAATATTGTAAGTGCAAAAGAAAACTCACCAAATATCTTATTTGTTCTGCCGTACCACTGCTGGTGGCATTTGTCAAAGCCCATGCTGCCTCTTTTCGTGTCTTATAGTCGTGCGGTTTTATCATAACATCCACCAACATTGGGAAAATATTTGCATCAATTAATGCCTGGATTTGTTGGCGATTGCCGGCGGCAATATTTGAGATCGTCCAGCAAGCTTCTTTTTTAATCGTATCCAGGGGTGAGTTCAACAAATGACTAATACAGGGCAATGCATTGCAATTTAAAATGACTTGAGTTTGAACATCGTCGCCGGTCACAATATTGCCCACAGCCCTAAGGGCGGCGGTGACAACATTATTTTGGGGATGCCTAAGAGGAAATCAAGAAAAAAAGCAGTGAATAAATATTCCGAAATCATATACAACTATCAACTTACATTAATAGCTCCACCAAACGCCGACAAACACCAGCATCGATGACAGCTTGTATCTTATCATTTGGACCATCGGACAAATAGCTAATGGCCCAGCAAGTATCACTTAAAACATCTGTATCGGTATGATTGAGCAATCTAGCCAATATGGGTAGGCCGTGGACAACTTTGGAAAAGTCAGCTGGAGGATTTTTGCCGCGACACAAGTTCGATAGAGTCCATACCGCGTTACGTATCATGGTTAAACGTTCGGTGGTGCTTAAAACGCTATTGTGAGAAAGTGAGAAAAAATAGAGAGAGAGAGAGAGAGAGAGAGAGGATTATAGGTTTGCCAATTTATTGTTTCCGAGGGGAGCTGGAGGTGAAACTTACTGCAACAGTGGCTGCATAATACCAGAATTCAATAAATGATCTCGACATGCCGGAGAATCACCCGCAATATTACCCAAAGCCCATACGGCCTGTTCTTGGACATCATCATGGGGACTGGAGAGCAATTCTATAAATATTGGTACACCACCTGCCTCTATGACAATTTTGGTTTGTTGTGAGGTGCCGGAAGCTATGTTAGTTAATGTCCAAGCTGCTTCAAACTAAAAACAAAACAAAAAAGTATGGAATTAGAAATTATTTGCAAATTTGAAGAGACACTTGATTTTTAAGATGAGAATCACTTTATGTATTTTTTTACAAAAAAGAAATCAGTAAAGATAGTCCTAAAGTGGGTGGGGTGACTTTATGATATGATATAACAAATAAAAGTTTCTATGGGGAATTTGTGAGAACCAAAATCCTACCAACTATGATTTAAAGTCCAAACGAACTTATATATGAGAGGAACACCCTTCTCTGAATCGACTACTAAATTTGCCGAGGCATTTGCGCCTTTTCAATTCGTTCTTATATTACCCATTTAGTGCACATTTAACTTGAAATCGGATCAAGATATATATGAGAGCTATATCGAAATCTGAACCGATCTTGATAAAATTTGGCAAAGATATTTCTGAGCTGTATTTTATATATTTTTTTCTGAATTTCGTAGTTATGGTGTACATATTATGACTGTGGAGAACAAAAATGATTAATTGGATGAAAAATGTATATGGGAGCTATAGGTACATATATCTGAACCGATTTCCACCAAATTTGACATACTTGCTTCTAGGCTCAATTCAGTGATAAGTGTTAAATCCCATCCCATTTAGGGAAATATTACACGTTTGGTGCACAATAAAAGGCAAATCGGACGCTGATATATATGGGAGCTATATCCAAATCTGAAGCGATATCGATAAAACTTGACAAAAGTATTTCTGATCTGTATTTGATATATTTCCTCGAATATCGTTTTTATGGATGGCATATTATGGCTGTGGAGGACAAAAATATCAAATCGGATGAATAATATATATGGGAGCTATAGCTATATCTGAACCGATTACGATCAAATTTGATATGCTTGTTTCTAGGCTAAATTTGGTGGTAAGTACGAAATTCCATCCCATTCGGTCTAATATTACACGTTTGGTGCACAATAAAAGGCAAATCGGACGAAGATATATGTATGAGAGCTATATCCAAATCTGAAGCGATATCGATAAAACTTGGCAAAGGTATTTCTGAGCTGTATTTGATATATTTCCCCAAATATCGTATTTATGGAGATCATATTATGGCTGTGGAGGACAAAAATATCAAAACGGATAAGCAATATATATGGGAGGTATAGCTATATTTGATCCAATTTCGATCAAATTTGGCATACTTATTTTCAGGCTTAATTTGGTCGTATGTGCAAAATTTCATACCTTTCGGGTTGATATTACACGTTTGATGCACAATAAAAAGCAATTCGGACGAAGATATATATGGGAACTATATCTAAATTTTGACCGATTTTCTTCAATTTCAATAGGGTTCGTCCTTGGGTCAAACAATTAACTTGTGCAAATTTTCGTCTGGATTGGGCAATAAATGCGGCCTGTACTTTGTTTACAAAAATACATGGACAGAGAGACGGACGCAAGGACATGCAAAATCGACTCAGAATGTGATTCTATTTCTCGTTATGCTACAAACAAATGCACAAAGACATAATACCCTTACCACTATGTGGTGTAGGATATTATAAATGGCTATTCGAGATTATTTTCAGTTTTAAAAATTTGGTTGAAGGAAATTTTTTCCTTAAAAGAATTTTCTTCATTGACTGAGGGCAAATTATATCCATAGTAAAATGTTAGTGAAGTCTAAAGCTGATCTTGATCAAACATCGGTACAACAAAGCCCAATCATTTTTTGCTACTTTACATAAATATTTTTTCCCCTGGGGAACCCCCATTTCTTGTTTGACTGCTGAATTAGAAATAGAAATGACGTTATTAACGTATTATTCATCAATCTCACCTGCAGTGAAGCATTGTTATTGTTCTTTAGAAATTGTACAAATCTTGGTACAATACCCCTTTGTATAACTTCTTCAATAGGTGGATTTGGATCTCGTGATAAAAGTTTACGGAACTTTTGTGTTGCTTCCAATTGAACACTTTCGCTATCACTATATAAAGCATCGATCATTTCTTTCTTGATAATTGTTGTCCCCGTTGGATGCTGTTGTTGTTGCTGCTGCTGCTGCTGCTGGGACATTGGTGTGGCATAGTTTTGCTGCTGTTGCTGTGTTGTCTGCTGTTGATCTTGTTGTTGTTGGTGATTGAGCACCGTTTGAGGTATTAGTTGTTGATCATTATGATGTGTGGTTGTTAAATCTAAACCGGCTTCAATTGTTTGCATATCATTTGGAAGTTGATGCATTTCAGATTCCTGTCATAACCAAATACAAATTATGTAAATTATTGAGAAAACAATAAAATGAAAAAACATACCTGCATGAAATCATTATCCATACCAATATCGGAAGGATTTTCCAAGACCACATTACGTCGCTTGGTAAGCTGTTGTTCACGTTTTTGTTTACGCAGCTGTATGCCCTCTTCCTCGCGTCGTCTACGCATTTCGGAGGAATCCATGCCAGCATTTTTGTAACGATGCCTGTGACTGGTGGCTGACATATTGTCTGAAACATAAAAAACACCAATCAATAGAGATTTTCAAACAAAAATTCCTCCAAAGTCAGGGGTGTGGTTTTATCATATTTCATGTTTTCCCCCTTTCTTGGCAAATAGGTTTGCTCTTCGTATATTGCGGATATTACTTTTATTTCAACCTTTCTAATTTGCATACAGTCTTATGTTGTATAAACAATTGCTTGCAGAAGTAACTTTTACTTTTCATTAAGCAATCACAAAGTAAAGGTGAGGTGTCTTCATTTCCCTTCTAATTGACAGACGGCACACACTACACACTCTGTTATGTTATTTATCACATCCACACTACATCATCATCACGGTTGCCACTCCAAATTTTTTTTCGGGACCAAAATTCATCAAAAAAAGGACCAAACCAAACAAAAAAGGACCAATTTGTTTGCAATTTTTTTCGCATATCCTCAATGCTTACAATATTATTTAACAAAACATTTATTTAACACAAAAAGTAAAAATGAAGTGTAAAGATTTCTAAACATTAACAAAAAGTGCTTCAATTCAATTTGCACATAAATACATAAAACAAATTAATATAAAATTTATACAGATATATTGATATAAATGTATATAATAAAATATAATAAAATAATATAATATGATGGTGATTCTATTCTAAGCCCAGCCTATGTGTTTTACTGACCAAACATAATGAGGCTCTGATTTTTGCGCACAAAGTTCTTTGGACAGCATTATATTATTGATTGAACTGAACTCTAATTTATTCCTTAATTTGGTTTTGATAAGAGAAAGTTCAAAAAATTTACGTTCTGCTGCCGCCGAACTATGTGGAAGGCTCAATAAATCATATACAAACTCAGTCAATTCTTGAAAACATTTCTCATCCATACCGTTTTTATATAAACTAACTTTTTCCCAAAATACACAAACGTCCATATCAGGTTTAAGATTACTGTTTAAAAGTCTTAAGAGTTTCCATTGTGTTAAAATAATATCTATATCACATTTAATTAAATGAGAAAAATTGCTTACTAAAGGCATTATTGAAGTTTCTGTGTCTGATAGAACTTTGTTGGGGGTAATTATGCATAAATTTTTTAAATCAGTTCTTCCAAAGTCAAACCGTTGCTGAATTTGTTTCAAAAATTCAACGTAAAAGTTTAAAATATTTGTTTTAATTGTGGTTCGTTGCGAATCCGTAAATTTATCGCTTTCAAGAAAGTTTTCTGCGCTACTTCCTATAAAAATATTTTTAACTTGCAGATATTTCGTTTTGTCATGTATATTAAAATTTTCTAGACAATCAATATTTTTTACAAAGTCGTTATGCATAAAATTACTCAAAAGTAGTTTAAAATGTACTTCAATTTGGGAGTACAAAAAGGGTAAGCGAACTTTTTCAGATTGAAACTCTTTATTCAGGGTATTAATTATTTTCAATACGTAGGCCAAAAACAACATGTAAACTTTTAGTTCCGGATCACCCATTGAATTCGCTAATTCAAATGCACTAATGCCACTTACTTCAAGACACGAGGATAAAAAATATAGTCGAAGCGCTTCCCACTGTTCATTAATCCGTGCAATCACACTTTCCAGAGCGAGCCAACGAGTAAAAGAAATTCCAAGTATTTTATGAGGTTTTACTCCACAATAATCCTGAAATTCCTTGAACTCGTTGATTCGCTTTGGGCTGTGCGAGAAAAATTTGTATATATCTCTACACAGCTTTTCAATTTTTGCTGGTAGCTGTTTGCTGGCGTAGCTCGAACACAAATGTAGCGAGTGGCAAGTGCATTTGATGTAAAATATATTAGTATCATTTTTTAATTTTGTTTTCAGCCCATTTAATTCGCCGGCCATCGTATTGGCTCCGTCAGTTGCTAGCCCTATCAAATTACTTAAAGGTACACTGTGCTTTTCGAAAAATGACTTTATCGTTTGGTATATTGCCTCAGAATCGCTTTTGGTAAGTTCAACTAGTGATAAAAATCTGTCACGAATGGTATTCGATAACTTATCAAAATACCTTACCACCAGAACCAGACACTTTGTTGTTGATACGTCCGTGGTTTCGTCCACAATCAAAGAGAATTTACACGTTCTGAGATCCGATACTATTCTTTTCATTGCTTCGTTCCCTAAAATCTCTGCCAGCTGGGTCGATTTGGTTCTGCCGCAGCGTAAAGACTGCGCTATTTTTGAGTCCGGACAACACACGGCTAACAAATTTGGCAAATAATCCATAAGGATAAATGGAAGATTATGTGCTATTATGAACATCACTAAACTGAATTCTGCGTTTCGGATTTGCTTTTCTAAAGTATCATTTTGTTCTTTAAGAAAAGAATCTAACTTCACTTGGCCCTTTTTCTTGATCACATTTTGAACATGGCTTGATTGCTCTGTGTGTCGTTTTAGCTTCGCTACGTGGTTCACCATGGACTTTTCGCAAGCAGTGCAGTATGCGCTCCCATTTTGCTCTTTGAGCCAATTAAATTGGGTTAGCCATTCTTTCCGAAATTTGCGTTTTGGATCCTTTTTTTCGCCAGCTGTGTCGCTAAATATAGAATATGTAATCAATTAATACGTACTTATGTAAGTATGTATGTATTTATTACCTTTCACTGCCATCGCTTTCGACTGACTGCGTGGGAGGCCGTTGTTCTGCAACCTTCGCCTTCTTTATCAAAAACCTGAAACAACATATCAATCAATGCAAAAATTTAAATTCCATTTAAATCTTATCCATTAACTTACTTGTCCATGGTAAATTATTGTCTAGTTTTACTTTTACACAAACAATTACATTATAAAATATTCGTTACACTGAAGTTAATTTGTCAATTTCTGATTTGTAAACAAAAGAAACAATTGACCAGTGTTGTCAATTTAGCTTTTTCCCGCTAGATCTAGCTTTGTTTTTTGACTGACAGGTAATATTGCCACTTGATTTACTATTGTGGGTTGGTAAAATTTGATTATATTTTCAAGTGTTGTCAACGAATCAAATCTTTCGCTTTATGTGAACCGTGTTGATTTTCGTAAATAAATTTTTAAAGGCGTGATGAAACACTCAAAATTTCTTTGTACCATAATTGTAAACATTTTCATAAAAGGGACCAAATCAGAAAAAAGTGGACCAGTGGACCAAACGTAAAAAAAAGGACCATTTTTGGTCCAATTGGACCAAAGTGGCAACCGTGATCATCATCATCACCATCACTTCATTAAGCATCACCGATGAACACATGAAATATGATGAAAAAAGTACATATTCTATCTCTGCCTACTTATTCCTTACAGCACCACCAACAAATCGACCGAACGAACGCAAGAAAAAAACTTTTACGTGCAACCAACCAACCACTACACTTGCACACACACTCATGCATGCATATGGGCAGAGAGAGAGACGAAGAAAAAGTATCACTTTTTACTTATAAAACACACGTTTTTCTTTCGACAAATCCGTCATGATTTACCACCATTCACTGATAATTCATTATAATTTCCTTGATTGGCAATTGAGCAATGTTTGTATTGTATTCAATAACATTAGATTTACCTATATGTTACGGAGATTTTGTGCTAAAATTTGTTAATAATTTTTTTTTTCGTTAAACTGGTAGTTTCCGTGTACTATAATTCTTCTTCTTCCTTCGTATTAATTTCTGTGTAATCATTTCGATTTGCATGGCATTTGACATCTGTTACCATTCACCGAGAAGGTGAGAGAAAAAAAGAAGTAAAACGTATAACAACATTTACATCAGGCATAATAAAAGTTGACCTGGGGCTGGACAAGAATCCAGCCCCTGGAAAATGTATGTTTACATACGTACCATGCATGGTAGAAGAATATAGGTAGATGCGTCGACACAGCTGATGGGACAATGAACTGTAAAACCAATTTTGGAATTGAAAATGTTGAATGAAAAGTTAGCCTTTTTAGGCCTTTTTATCCTGACTAAAACAACATACATTTTTTCAGGGAGAACCCCGTACTTCCTGTAACATGGTGTCCTGAAGATTCCCAAATTGCCCTTTTTTCTTCGTAATTTCTAAACTTTGATTCGCGAGGCATGTATTGGACATACCGCAGCGGAAAAAGACCCAAGGATAAAAGAAAGCTCAATTATCTTCAAATTTCGTAGATCCCAATATTTCTACCTACAAAATAACGGATATAAAGAACGAATAGAATGGACCATTCCTGCTGTTGCCTTCCCAAAAATTTTGAATATAAATAAAAAATCGGATTGAACAATACATTTGATAAATCGGTCCACTCTTTCTGAAATTTATGTTCATCAAAATCCTTTTGACAATGAGATGTTGTCAAATGGCAATTTTGAAAAAAATGTTAATAATATGATTATAAGACATTACCTTCTTAATTCTTTCATGGTAGTACCCATTACGAACTTCAAATGCGAAATTTAAAACAATTCCAGCAAATAATGTAGCTAAATGCAGATAGTCGCATCGACACAGCTGCTGGGACAATGAAATGTCGTATGAAAAAAAAAACATTTAAAATCTACTTATTTTTGATAAAACATTTAAAAATTTTTTGACATATCAATGTTCTCAAGCGTTGATGCATCTACCTATATTTTTCTACCATGAGGTTAAACCAGAATAAAGCTCTATCGTAAACATGCCTTTAATGTGCAACAATATAGGCTTATATCTCAATTAGTTCCAAAGCTGTAGCTATATATACTTTGTTGGGTCTAACCATGGTACCATGAGTCTAACTTTAATATAACCTTCGCAGTATGGCTAACCATCTTCTTAAAATTATGTTCTATATATCCTTAAAATTTATTGCGTCATAAAAGGATTAAAATCGGTCCATATGTGGATTGTAATAAGCATTTTCACCATGCGTACGTCTAGTGTGAACCTTACGTACGTACGTCATCAATAACTGTCTATTCAGTTATTGTGTGTTATCAATGCACCTCTTCTTCTTATTTCCTTATAATTTTCCTATTTTCGCGGCTTTGTATTTAATTTTTAAGATTTTTATTTTGGAATTTAAAGGCAAACTTAACAGAATCGGATTGCACGTATTCTAATACTGCATTCACTTCACTGGATTCAGAAAAGATATAGATACATTTTACTCCAATTTGAAAGGTTAGAGTGTCAGGTTCACTTTATCATCCTCCACAATGTATAATTTTCGACTTCATTGGGAGTTTAGCTAAAATAACTTCATGATTTGTCATACATACTACATTACCTATATTGATTTGGATGATTCGAGTCTAATTCAGGTTTTTTTTTTCGCCGAGATATACAGGGATTAAAATAAAACATATTTTTGTATGCTTTTGGTTGTCTTCCTTTGCAGACCGATAAGATGGACAATAGCAATATCGATCAGTTGAAAACCTTGTATAATGCTTTGCAACAGAAAGTGCAACAACACAGCCAAGTGGCAGCCATGGAGCAAGAGCGAAAATTGGAGATAATGCAGCTACTGCATGATTTCAACGACGTCAAAGATGCAGCACAAATAGTTTTGGGAGCTTTGGCCAATTTGGAGTGTAAGACCATTAAGGAAATGCATTTAATATATAACTTACCACTCAATGAATAGGGAAATAATTTAAATATCTTTGTAATATTCCCTTAGTTTGCATTCCACAGACTCTAGAAAATACTCATCCCCTTTTAGATAGTTATAATTTCAGAATATATATTTTATTTAGTATATATCGTAATTTCTTTAAAATCTATAAATGAAAATATCCCTTCATTTAATCTTGAATATATAGCACTGAGCAAAGTTGTTTAAAAAAATAACAATAACATATGTTTGACCTATATTTCTAGAAGTTTTTTTGTTATTCTTTAGTTACATAAGATAATCAAAAATGCCAACATTGTACTTTGGGGCTGCCGCCGGCAACTGCTGAAACATTTGAATGACGAAAAAATTGTTTACATTTATTTGCTCCTCAATTTGAGGACTTCCTAGGGGCTAATTTCCACATACCGAGTAATGTATTATAATCATAAGGCGGCATCTCCAGCTCTGAAGAATACCCGGCAACGTTCATTGAATGCCTTGTATGAACGATCTTTTACAATGTCTTCCACATTCAATTCCGATTGTAAAACGCGCAACTATACGGGAAAATGAAAGCAATACATTAGAAGATTGCCCATGTCCGTGTGTTGAATATCTAGAAACCCACCTTTCTTTGTTCCGATTTGAATTTCTTATTGACATCAACATCATCCGGGTTAGCTTCACGCTGTTCCCGCAATGTTTTCAATGTATCAGCCGAGACCATAATGCAACCACGTATGGCCTCTTCACGTTGTTTGTGACCCACCTTCAGTTTGTCATATAAATCCCTGCATGTTTGTTCACTGTTTACTTGACCCTTGAAAGATTCAGTCGGCAGGGAAGTGTTCAATGTATAAATGATCTTATCGTCAATATCTCGCATTTTCTTCAGAGCTTCCTGAAAGTGTAAAATTTGTGGTCATTAAATTGAACACACACATGCGATTATGAGGAAATCTTCAGCACATACTTGGAAGCCGAGAAAATCTTGACAGGAATATGAAATAGCCATATTTCGCGGTGAAAAATCTAATTTATTTATTTTTTAATAAAAAAAGTGTTACAAAATCCCAATGCAATGCAAGTGACAGAAGGCGAAAAACACCGACTGAAATGTCAAATTGGAATAACATAACCTAATTTGTGGCAGGGTTGTATTTTCTTACCGTGTGTTTTTCGTACACTCAGCGAAAAACGTGGGAAGTATTTTAATATGAATTGGAGATGAATCAAAAATGGAAAATAGATACAGGGTGAAATGAAAAATCTGCAACAAACTTCAGACTACTGTCAGTGACAGCTGATTATATTGTTTACAAGCGTACAAAAGAATAAATCTTTTGTGTCTCGTACCATCGCTCGTTACCGTGGTACTGGTAGCGTAGCCCGACGTTAAGGAAGTGGACGGAAGAAAACAGCAACATCAGCAGAAATGGTTCGAAAAGTAAGGAAGCGACTTGATCGAAACCCGCGTCGCAGGAAAAATTGGCTCATGTACTGAACATATCGCAGATATTGAAAAAATGAGCTCGGGGTAAGTGAAATTCGAAAGTGCAGTGCGCAACAGAAAGAAAATAGACTCAAAAGAGCTAAAGAGTTGCTTCGCTTGGCCGAACGTGAACGTGAACCACCAAATTTGGTTTTCTCCGATGAGAAAACATTCGTTGTCCAGCAGTTTGTAAACAAACAAAATCATCGTGTTTACTTGCCAAAGAGGTCAGCTGAAAATTTGCACCTTCGGTTGGCCACCAGAACTCAAGCGCCGACCATGGTGATAGTGTAGGCCGCCATAACAGCCGATGGTCGCTCTCCGTTCGTATTAATCGACCGTGGGATCAGAATAAATGCCGTATATTATCTCGAAAATATTCTGGTGGGTGTATTAAAGCCTTGGGCACGCAAACATTTTGACCGCAGACCTTGGAGATTCCAACAGGACTCAGCACCATCGCACTCAGCACGCGCCATCCAAAAATGGTTACAAAATGTGGTTCCTCGCTTCATTTCCAGAGCAAATGGCCGGATCCCAATCCGTTGGACTATTGTTTTTGGAGTATTTTGGAAAGCAAGGTTGGCACTAAAAAATACCAAATTTAACGATTTAAATTCCGTTTGAAGGCCATAATTCGTGCCAAATGTGACCAATTCGAACAAATCTAAACTTATTCTAAATTTGATGCTATTTCCGAAGTTTTTGCTTTCATTCAATAAAATTTAAAAAAAAAGTAAAAATTATGGCGTTTGACTTTGTTTTTATCTCACCCTGTATATCTTCGGATTTGCCTTTTATTGGGCACCAAACGTGTAATATTAGCCCAAATAGAATGGAATTTGGCACTTACCGCCAAATTGAGTATAGAGACACGTGTGACAAATTTGAAAATCGGTTCATATATAGCTATAGCTCCCATGTATATTTTTCATCCGATTTGTGTTTTTGTCCTCCACAGACGTAATATGCATTCCTTAACAACGATATTCGGGGAAATATATCGAATACAGCACAGAAATACCTTACCAAAATTTTATCGAGATCGTCAGATTTAGATATAGCTCCCATACATATATCATCGTCCGATTTGCTTTTAATTGTACACCAAACGTGTAATATTAGCCCAAATGGGATGGAATTTGTTACTTACCACCAAATTGAGCATAGAAACAAGTATGCCAAATTTGGTGAAAATCGGTTCAGATATAACTATAGCTGCCATGAATATTTTGTTTACTAAATGCTTAACTTCTTGGGGAATGTTTTTTTTTTTATAATTTTTGATTAAAAATGCAGGTTATAAATTTCTTTTTTTCAAAATAAGCTTGACATTTGTTTTTTATTTAATATTAAAGCATTATGTTTTATATTTAATATTTTATATAATTACTATTCAAAAAAATGGTGTTGAATTTGTTTTCCGTTTTACGAAACATTTATGCAAATAAATATCAATAATTTTGTTTAGTATATTAGTATAATTTTATATTGCAAAATAAATTTCCAAAGCTTTTTCTTATTTTTTCTCTCTTTCTTATTTTCTCTCTCAGGCATTGCAACTCTTCGTCTTCCTTATCATCAGAACTTGACTTAAAACAAATATTTACAACAAAATGGGGGGGAAAAATAACAAAACAATAATATATATTTTTTTAATATTGCAGTAGCACTATTGAATATATATAAAAAAAAACAATTTTTTTAACATAAAGAAAAACAAAAATATAACACCTAATCATCAAAATACATGTGGAAAGTTATTAAAAGGAAACATACATAAACATGAACAGAAGCCAAATGGGGGTAGAGGAGAGGAGAGAAGTGTTTGGGAAAACAAACAAAAAATAAAGAACCTAAAATTCGACTATTATAATTTATTTTATAACATTAGTTTAAAATATAAATTTAAGACATAAATTATGTATGAATTGTATTGTGTCTAAATTATTATTTAAAAAAAATATCACGCGCACTACGCACGCACACACAGCAGCAAACAGACGCCCTCGTGTTTCCTTTCCAATTTCATCATTCACGAAATATAAGAATATACACATATATATTTAGAAAACAAAAAATAATAATAATAATATTATAATAAAAGTACATATAGCTAGAAATTATATAATAATCACAATAATTGTTTAACGCTCGGCGTGTGTATAGTGGTTCCCAATATTATTTCTCATTCTCTTTGTTTTTCTCATTCTTTCTCTGTTGTTTTCTTTAGGATATTGTACACATTTTCTTCAGATCATTTTCCGTTTCGTCATTGTCTTCGTTGCCCAAGACACCACTTGGCAGTGTCTTGCCCTCAATATTTGGCAAATACGGTTCATAGTCTAGGCCTTTGCGTTCGTAGAAAAGTAAATAGGCTGAACTAGGATCAATATTGGGTGGATTGGATATTTCACGGCACGAACTGTCATTGTAGCAGTACCAGGAGCCATTTGGATTGGCGGCATAGGAGACATAATGGCCACCGTTCAGCATGCCGGAATGCGACTAGGAAAAAAGAAAAAAAACACAGAAAAAGGTTAAATAACAATTTTTTGGTAAATAACTTCATGTCTATGGTCTAGAAAGTACTCAAAGAAATAATCCCAAACTTTTAACGTCTATCACCCTAACATTTCCCCAAAAAAACAGCACGTCTAGCAATCTTACGATCCATTAAAAGTATTCTTGAAAATATAGAGGTCTTAGAGTTCTATACCAAGTATTTAAACATTATCCAGGTTTTGTTGTCTAAAGAGCCCTAAAAATCGCTCTAATATTTCCCTGAATACACTCTTAGAAACTTCACGTCTAGCAATCCTACGATCCATTAAAAGTATTCTTGAAAACATAGAGGTCTTAGGGTGCTATACCAAGTATTTAAAAATTATCCAGGTCTTGTTGTCTAAAGAACTCTAAAAATTTTAACGTGTATCGCTCTAATATTTCCCTGAAAACACTCTTAAAAAATTCATGTCTAGCAAACTTACGATCCATTAAAAATATTCTTGGAAACTTAGAGGTCTATGGGTTTTTTTTTTTTTTTTTTCGAACGTTCCCACTCCTCACATTCCCACCCCTGCCGACCGAGGGGGCGACCTCCCTTTACGGAGGGATCGCGTACACATCATGATCCGCATCATAATGGGAATTCAGTAGGAAATTTAAAACCAGCTACAGAATTTAATTCATCAGCTAGTTTGTCAAATAATAAAACATGTATGTTAATTGTTTAAAAATAAAATTATTCTAGATTTAATAACTTCTAAACTCATACCAAAATCTACATTACAGTACACAGAATTAAAGTCAACACACATTTTACTAAGAGGTTCGCCCATTGAATAATTCGTGCGGTGAAAATCAGTATATAATAATTGGTAGTATCTACTAGATCTAAACGGAACATTAATTCTAATAGATGAAATCAGAAAATCTGAGGGTATATTACCATTTAATATTTTTAGTACAAACATGGAGTTCAACATAATACGTCTGCTTTTAAGTGTAGGCAATCTAATTAATTTTAGCCTGCTAGCATAAGAAGGCAAAACAAAATCACTATTCCAATGTAAACCTCGTAAGGCAAATAGCAGAAATTGTTTTTGCACGGATTCTATTTTATCTGAATATATTGCATATTGAGGATCCCATACAACAGAACCGTATTCCAATATAGGTCTAACAAGAGACGTAAATAACTGTTTTGTTATATATGGATCAGAAAATTCTTTGGTCCACCGTTTAACAAAACCTAAAACACCATTTGCTTTATTTACCATTGTTATTACATGGCTATTAAAATTTTGAATCCATCAAGAGGCCAAGATCAACAAATGAATCTACAGTTGATAATGAATGACCGTCAATATTATATTTTAATATCAGAGAAGAAGATCTGGAGAAGCACATATGCTTACATTTGCTTAAATTTAACTCCATACAATTTAACTTGCACCATTTAAAAAGGCTATCTAAATCGTTTTGAAGTAAACTGGCTCGTTTATTACAATTATGGGAAATGAATAATTTAACATCATCTGCGTACATTAACAATTTCGAGTAATTTATGGAATTAGGTGAATCGTTGATAAATAAAAGAAAGAGGACCGGTCCAAGGTGACTTCCTTGCGGAACACCCGATGGAACGTTAATCGTTTTGGATAGATACCCTTCAAACAAAACTAGTTGTGATCTATTTTGTAAGTAAGATGATATCCATTTGACTAAGTTTGTGTTGAAACCCATATAATTTAATTTATATATTAGGAGTTCATGGTTAACCCTATCAAAAGCTTTACTAAAATCGGTATAAATTGTATCAGTTTGTTTACGCTGAACAAATCCTTTTATTACTGTTGACGTAAATTCTATAAGATTTGTTGTAGTTGAAAGACCACTACGAAAACCATGCTGATATGGACTCAATATAGATTTAATTTTCTGTGAAATTACTGCAGTAATTAATTTTTCAAACAATTTTGGTATGGCACTTAATTTTGCAATTCCTCTATAATTTGACACATTAGTAAGACTACCAGACTTATGTAAAGGTATAATATAAGATTTTTTCCAAAAAGTAGGAAAATGACCAAATTTAAGTGAATAATTAAACAATATAGTTAACGGAAGTGCTAATGTTTCTGAACAATATTTAAGAATTATATTAGGTATGCCATCCGGTCCTGGACATTTAATCGATTTTAAACTACGCAGACTATTGGATACATCATGACGTTGTAGAAAAGGCATACAAATTTGATCAGCCTGTGATAACTTATAAGGATACGAGTCTTTAATTTGGCAAGATGTACTGGAATAGGTTGTGGCAAAAAAAATCTGCGAAACATTCAGCAATATCTGTGCCTGTGACAAATTCTTTATTGTTATATTTCAATACTGAGGGCTTTGAGGAAACTTTTCGTTTTAGATTAACAAAATCATAAAAAGATTTAGGATTGGATTTAACATTATTTTTAATCTTGTCTAGGTAAAGATTGTACAATCTACGAGACTCTAAAGTATATTTAGATCTAGCAACAGAGTAATTAGTGTAGTCTATTGTTAAGCCTGATTTTTTTTATTTACGAAAAAGCTTATTTTTAGAATTTTTTAAACTTGATAACTCAGGGGTTATCCATGGATGTTTATTTGAATTTTTAACTCTAGTGGTTGGAACACATTCCAGTTTAAATCTATTTAAAATATCATAAAATTTATCAATTACATATTCTAAATCTGTATGGCTGTTACACAGGCACACAGAAGCCCAATTTATGGAGGAAATGAGGGTATTAAGTTTTCGAAAATTAGTTTTTTTGTAATTAAGGACTGTTTTAAATGAGTCGGACTGACTTTCTTCAATTACATAACTGTGAGTCATGGAGATATATAAAGTTGGATGGTATATATCTTCAGGAGTGCATATTGGAGGAATTCTGAATATATCAAAATGCTGTGTTATATTTACAAACGCCAAATCAAGAATTTTTCCGTGGGAATTTTTTACACTGTTTATTTGATAAAGATTTAAGTCACACAAACTATTTACAACATCAAATGTATACTGGGTACTGTTCATTTCAGATTGCAAAGGAATCAAAGCTTCAGAATCTGGCATTGGAAGCCATTTAATGGAGGGCATATTAAAATCACCAAGGATCAGAATGCGATCGGAATCTTTCATTTTTTAAGTAATTAAATTTATTTCTGATAAATGCTGATTATAAATGTCAAGTGAAGATGAGGGGGGAATATAAGAGCAAGTTACAAACAATTTAGATTTGCCCAATTCAATGGAAACACAAACAAATTCTATATCAAGAAAATCATTTAGATCAATTAAATTAGTGGTATATTTGGTATCAACTGCAATAAGGACGCCACCACCTTTTTTACAAACACGATCTTTTCTAAATATTTGATATTTTGAACATAAAATTTCACTATTTAATATAGATGTTTTTAACCAAGTTTCGGAGAAAGTCAATACATTATAATTGAAACCAATGCTATCAGTATATAAACTGGTTAATTTTGTATTAAGCCCCCTTACATTCTGATAGCAGATTGAAAATGAGTAATTTAGTTTTTTGGCACCGAGTCCGGTCTAAGAGGCAAATGAGCTAAATTATCGGATCTCTCCACAAATTCTTTAATAAATGCCCTAGCAGGCCAAAATTCTTTTAAAATCAACTGTACAAAAATATTGTCAGGCACAACGATTTTGAAAGAAGATCTATTTTCAGAAAATGCAGATCGGAGCTTATAACATCTCAAAAAGTAATCTCCCTCAATTTTTGATTTTATATAATAGTTTATGTCATCGGCCGTTGTTTCTGGTGCAAACCTTGTTGCAAATATCATTTTCATGGCGGGGGCCATGGATAATGATCTTTGGACAGGTTGAGTTTTGCCAGTAGCAGTCTCGGGACGATCACTAGTGATAAGTGAAGGAAATGATAATTCCTGTATGTCACGAGTAGATTGTGAGGTTTTCTTAGAAACCTCACTATCAATATTCATAACATCAGGATTAATTACCCCTTTACCTATACCGCTGTTATCTACCGGAACTGGGTGTGTAATAACACTGGCATACGACTGTTCACGTCCAGTCTCAGTTGTATCAGTGATATTAACTGAGACCGGTTGTGGAACAGTGTTCTCAACAGAAACTATTGCTTTGCGACTAGGCATTCCCTTAGTTGGTGCCTTTTTCGCAGCCCTTTTGCGTTTCTGTCCAGAAACTGACGGTGACGACACAAACTCATCTAACTCTTGGTATTTCTCAAACAATGTAGAGAAATTCTCAAATCGGAGTGATAATGAGGAAAAATCTTTTTTCATCGATGTCAATTCCGACTGCAAATCCTTTACAAAATTATAAAAGTCTGCAGAGAGTTTCCTGCATTGCACACAACACCAACGAACACCAACATTATTTCTAATTGTGTCTACTACTTTTGCATTAATCCTAGCACATTTTGCATGCCATTGATTAAGACAAAACCAACAGGTAACACACAATTCATCTTCTGCAACAATATTACACAATTCAAAAGGGCACGACATTTTCTTTATTTTAATTATATCTATTTCTTTTTTAATACACAAGTTCCAAATATTTATTTAAGATTAGATCTGTAGCTGGAATTTTTGTTATTTATATTTATTCTTTTTTATTTTTTTTTTTTAAATGTTGGCAACTCTTTTGAGATGACAAACAAAACAAGACGATAATGTTACAACAACTAATTAGCTAATGTAACAAAAGAAAGAGGATAAAAGGAAAATGTAAAACTACACAATTTTAAAATTGATATAACTTTAAAACACAAAACAAGATTTTAAAACACTACACCAATTATCACTTTGAGTTACAAATCACTATTGAACACTTTTAAACACTTTTTTACCAGATTAATTAATTTAATAACGCAATAACTACTAACTTTTTTTCAAAGGCACGGAGCACCACAATTTTTTGAACTAATCACAACAGGGTTGCCAATAATACACAAAGTATTTAAAAATTATCCACATCTAAAGGAATTATTCTCAAAACAATAAGCGATCGAAAGGTCTTTTAAGAACTGTTCCAAAAATTTTCACTTTTAGAGATCTAAATGTCCATAAAAATCTAATTTAAACCAGAAAAGAAACTCTGAAAGTCGGGAGGCCGACTTTATGATACCCTTCACCCCTTTACATATTTAGTAGAGTTTCATATAAAAAATAAAAAAATATAACAAATCGGATGAAAATATACATATCTGGACCGATTTTCTTTTCAAATTTGACATACTTGTTTCAATGCTCAATTTCAATGCTCCATCCCATTTGGGATAATATTACACGTTTGGGGTACAATAAAATACAAATGAAGTTATATATGGGAGTTATATCCAAATCTGAACCGATTTCGATACAATTTAGGAAAGGTAATTCTTTGATGTATTTGATATGTTTCCACGAATATCGTTGTTGCTGAGTGCATATTACGGCTTCGGAGTACAAAAATTTCAAATCGGATGAACAATATATATGGGGATCTATAGCTATATCTGAACCGATTTTGATCAAATTTGGCGTACTTATTTCCAGGCTTAACTTTGTCGTATATGCAAAATTCCATACTAATTTGGCTGATATTGCACGTTTAGTGCACAATAAAAGGCAAATCGGTCGAAGATATATATGAGAGATATATCCAAATCTGAACCGATCTTGACAAAATTGTATGCACTTATTTCTGAGCTGTATCTGATATCTGGTACCAAAGGTCATTGTTGTGGGGTGCATATTACACATGTGAAGGACCTAAACGGATGAAACATTGTATATATAGGAAGAATTTGATCTACTTGCTTCTAGACTGAATTCGGTCGGATGTGCCAAAATTTAGGTAATTTGGAATGATATTGG
This sequence comes from Musca domestica, assembly GCF_030504385.1. Lineage (NCBI taxonomy): Eukaryota > Metazoa > Arthropoda > Insecta > Diptera > Muscidae > Musca > Musca domestica. The sequence goes on along the minus strand of NW_026712363.1, from coordinate 25,906,310 downwards.
CCATTTGGTGCACAATTAATCCGAAATCGGTTGAAGATATATATGGGAGCTATATCTAAATTTTGACCGATTATCTCAAATTTCAATAGGATGCGTTCTTGGGTCAAACAAATGACTTGAGCAAATGTTCATCTGGATCGGGCAATAAATGCGACCTGTACTTTGTTTACAAAAATACATGGACGGACAGACGGACGGGCATGCATAAATCAACTTAGCATGTGACTCTATGCAGATTATCAAAAGGAACTATGGGCCTATCTCGTTTCCTTTTGCCCGTTTTAAACAAAGGGTATAAAAACTCCAAGTTCATAGGAACCTCAAAAATATTTTCCAAACGTACCACGTTTAGTGTTCAGAAGGTCCATTAAAATTTAATCTTTAAAACTCAAACTTAAGGGATCCAGACGTTTCTCAAAACTATACATGTTTAGTGGTCGAAAGGCCTCTTAATATTATTCGAAAAATCTCCACGTTTGGAGGTCTAAATGTCCGTCAGAATTTAATCTTTAAAACTCCAAGTTTAAAGGTACCTAAAAAATATTCTCAAAACAATAGACGTTTAGTGGTTGAAAGACCCCCCAAACATATTCTCAAACAATTAACGTTTAGTGGTTGAAAGGTTCCGAAGCAGTTGGCCAATATTAACCATTTCGTATCTGGCCTAGGACTGATATAAATATTACAACGTGCCAGATTTTGACTATATCGACTACTACCTATACTTCATATGAGATATGTGCAAATTTTTTGAAAAAGTCGAAAATTGCGTGGGGTTTAGTTCATTCATTTTAGTTCAATCGACTTTAAGTTCCTCAAAAACTATATCCAAAAACTTCTCGTATTTCTAGACCCCTATAAGTCCTTAAAATTATTCTTTAGCCTAGCCGACAAAGGAAATTCCAAACTTTTTACTTCTCCCAAAAAAAAAAAAAAAAAACTCACCACAACCGCATACAGCTTATATTTCGGATCGAATGGATCGTCGCCTTTTTTCAATTTATGCTGGTGGAAATCTTCAAAGGCCCCATCAACAATGGGCGTTTTGGTGAGGCTGGTCGAAATTAGACGTTTTCGTCGCGTCATTGTACGATCATCGCCGGCCTTACGCAATATGGCAGCATTGTCTAGCATTTTATCCGAAGATTCCTCCTCCTCTTCGTCATAGTCATCAGCCAGAGTCGTCGTTGCGTTAGTTGCACCAACACCAGCCACACCATTAACCTGGCAACATTTGCTATCGATAATATTACAACAGGCATCGAGAATTTGTTCTTTATTTGGGGTCGCAGCTACAGCTACAGCTGCTGCTGCTGGCTGCTGTTGTTGTAGATTTAATATATTATTGACTTTTTCGTTAAGCGCTAGTTGAGCCTCTCTTGTAAGACCATTAAGGGGTTTGTTATTGGTGTCAGCTGCAGCAGCAGAAGCATTGTTGCCATTATTTAGCGCGGCAATGTTTGCTGGGATACCTGTGGGAGGGCTCTTGGTGGTGGTCTCATTTTGGCTTTTTGCTTTACTTAAATTATTTTCGTCCTTCACCTCATTCACTTCCTTTTGTTGTTGTTGTAGTTTTGTAATATCACTTGTTGTTATTGCTTCATTGTTTTCATTAATACCATTTAGGGTTTTGGAAATTTCATTCATTTCGAGTAGTTCCTTGTGCCTTAGAATTGTCTCCTGTGGCACCGCCGCCAAATAGGGTGTCGGATCGAAATCATCCAAGGGAAAATGAACCACCTTTTGTGATTTCACCCATTTGTTGTTGACACAGTTGAAACGCTTCAAGTGGATGATCTGAAAGGAGAGAAAAAAATGAATAAAGAAGAATCAAGTGAAATAGCTGTAAGTTCGACCGGGCCGAACTTTTCAAAAAAAAAAAAAAAAAAAACAATATGGCTGTTGGAGCGCTTTTGGCTAGAGAGGGTATATATCATTTGATACGGCCAAAACGTACCTCATCGAAATTACGGTTTTAGACCCTAGGTCTCTTTGGACCAAATCCGTTTCAGGACATTTGGAGTCAATCTAGCGATGTCCGTCCGTCCGTCTGTCAGTGTCTCTGGCTGACTGGTGCGCAGATTACTCTCGTAGGGAGTATCCGATTTGATCCGAACTTGTTCGGTCGACGGTCCACTCCTTCTGGTACCTCCCCCACAAAATTTCATCATTTTCAAAGAAAATAAATTACTGCACAGAAGAAGAAAGGCAAGTTCGATTTTGCTCAAGCTTCGCAAATCCTAATATTTGCATCAGTGCTAGGTCAAGTGCGAAAATGGACAATATTGGTCAACTCCATCCAGTACCTCCCCCACAAAGGGTCAGAATTTGGAATAATTATAACTCTTATAAAACGCGATGTAGGTCTCCCAATTGTCTTTAAATAACACACATCTCAATATTTTTATTAACACAAGGTCAGGTGTGAAGATGAAATATATCGGTCCACTCCTTCTGGTACCTCCCCCACAAAGGGTCAAACTTTTTGAATAACCATGATGCTCATAAAAAGCGAAATTAACATCCGATTCCATTCAGGCTTGGTACAGCTCAATATTTCCATTAACAAAAGATATGTTATAAAGATGGTAGAGATCGGAGCATTCTTTCTGGTACCTCCTCCACAAAGGGTCAAAGTTTTGAATAGCCGAAACGATCATAAAATCCAAAATAAACATCCGGTTCTCTTCAAATTACACACGTCACAATATTTGTATCAACCCAAGGTCTGGTGTGAAGATGAACAATATCGGTCCACTCCTTTGGTATCTCCTCCACAGAAGGTCAACATTTTGAGTACTTCATAAAACGCGAAATTAACTTTCGATTCCATTCAGACTTGGCACATCTCAATATTTCTATCAACACAAGATTTGTTATAAAAATGGTAGCGATCGGAACATTTCTTCTCGTACCTCCCCCACAAAGGTTCAAGGTTTTGAATAACCGAAACGATCATAGCCCCCACATAAGGTTATTTTTCTCATTCAACTCCCACTTATTTCGCACTAAACACACATTTCTTTCTTTCTTGTAAGTTATGAAACTATGACTTATGATTTGAAGATATTAAACCTTTAAGACCCATGGTGTCAGTTTGCGGAATTATCATTTTAATATAGACCCCAACACTCTTACTTACCAAAATTGGTGGCAGTTTCCAGATTTGTAACTTTTTAGTGGCTGGTTTTTTGCCTTTGCAATGGCTACAGTGATACCATTCCTCGAGCTTTTCTTCCGAGGTAAAGGCCCGCAGGCAATGATTCAGATCGACCGGTTCGATTTGTTCTTTGCGACATATCTCCACAGATTCATGGTCTACCCAAAGCTGGGAGGACATATATAAAAAGAAACAAACATTTCAGATCAATTACGGATTAAGAAATGTTCACAACTTACCCTCTCCAGTGTACATTGATAACGTAAATGCAGGGCCGTTGGATCCCAATCGATGGCAATTATGTATTTATTATCATAGTTTCGACTCAAAATCATCGATTGCTGCGATTGCAATGAATCACGATCTGATGATGTGGAATTTAAGGGTTTGCGATTATCCAAAGTACCGACAACCATGGAATTATTTGCAGATTTTGGCATCATTTTTGGAGTTGAAGTGTTACCTGCAAAAAAAAAAAAAAAAAAAATGATGGTGAATGGTGGAAACCAGAAAAGGGAATTTCGAATGACTTACTTGTATCAAAACTATTATTAAATAATGAACTTTGGAATACATATTCATTGTTGCAGGGTATTTCACAGCCACGGCAAAAATTTGACCAGGGACATAAGGCGCATGTTAGACCATCGCTTTTTACGGCACGCAGCGAAAAGGGGAAATCATAACCCAAGCTGTCATCACTGAGGGGGAAAGAAGGGAGTTGTTATTTTTTCTTTTTCTTTTTCTTTTTTAAAATCCAAACATTTAAAATTATAATTTGAAAATTCTATTAGTAATTGGAAACATTTAATTCAAAACCCATAAAATCCACACGAAACTCAAAATCTTTTATTTGTAATTCGAAATTTTTTCAAACAGATCTTGTGTTAGCAAAAATTATTCAAATGATTTAGCATTCTTTCAGCCTTTTGTTTTTAAAAATCTTGAACCCTATGTGGGGGAGGTACAAGAAGAAATGGTCCGATCTCTACTATCTTATAGCAGATCTTGTGTTGATAGAAATATCGAGAGGTTCCAAGTCTGAATGGAATCGGATGTTAATTTCGTGTTTTATGAGCCTCATGAATATTCAATATTTTGACTCTTTGTGGAGGAGGTGCCAGAAGGAGTGGACCGATACATCCCATCGTCAGATCTTGTATTAGCAGAAATAATGCTCATTTCGGATTTTATGATCGTTTTTGTTATTCAAAACTTTGACCCTTTTGTGGAGGAGGTACCAGATGGAAATGTTGGACCTCTACCATTTTTTAACAGATCTTGTGTTGATAGAAATATTGAGAGGTCCCAAGTCTGAATGGAATCGGATGGTAAATTCGTGTTTTATGAGCTTCATGAATATTCAAAATGTTTACCCTTTGTGGGGGAGGTACCCGAAGGAGTGGCCCGATATATCCCATCTTCACATCAGATCTTGTGTTAGTAGAAATAATTGGATGTGTTATTTCACACATGAGGAGAACCGGATGCTTTTTTTGGATTTTACGATCTTTTTTATTATTCAAAACTTTAAGACTTTGTGGGGGAGGTACCACAGGGAATTGTCCGATCTCTACCATCTTCATAGCAGATCTTGTGTTGATGGAAATATCGAGATGTACTAAGTCTGAATATAATCGGATGTTCATTTTGCCTTTAATGAGCTACATGGATACTTAAAATTTTGAACCTTTGTGGGGGAGGTACCAGAAGCAGTGGACCGATATTGCCCATCTTCACCCTAGACCTTGGGTTAGTAAAAATATTGTGATGTGTGTAATTTGAAGACAATCGGACACTTACATCACATTTTATAACAGTTCTTTTATTCAGAATTTTGACCCTTTGTGGGGGAGGTTCTGGATGGAGTGGACCGATATTGTCCATTTTTGCGCCTGCTGTAGCACTGATAAAAATATTCGGATTTGCAAAGTTTGAGCAAAATCAGATTTGATTTTCTTTGCAAATGTTGAGATTTTGTGGGGGAGGTACCAGAAGGAGTAGACCGATATTGCCCATCTTCACACCAGACCTTAGGTTAATATAAATATTGTGATGTGTGTAATTTGAAGGCAATCGGACTCGTACCTCACATTTTATAACAGTTCTTATTATTCAAAATTTTGACCCTTTGTGGGGGAGGTTCGAGTGGACCGATATTGTCCATTTTCGCACCTGCTGTAGTACTAATGTAAATATTAGGATTTGCAAAGTTAGAGCAAAATCGGATTAGCCTTTCTCTTTCTGTGCAGTAAAATATTTTCTTTAAAAATGTTGACATTTTGTGTGGGAGGTACCAGAAGGAGTAGACCGATATTGCCCATCTCCGAACTCTATCTAAGTTTTACATTAATATTACGATGTACCAAGTTTGAATCAAATCGGATACTCCCCTTGAGAGTTATTGTGCGAACGGACATCGCTAGATCGACTCCAAATGTCTTGAACCAGATTTGGTCCAAAGAGACCTAGGGTCTAAAACCATTTCGAAATGAGACACGTTTTGGTCGTATCAAATGATATATAACCTCTCTCTAGCCATATGGCTGAGGTTATAAAAATTCGAATTGCAAATGAAATTATTCGAATTACAAATGAAAAAATTCCAATTACAAATGAGATTATTTGAATTACAAAATAAAGAGTTAGAATTACAAATTAAATTATTAATTAATTAGAAATGAATCAATTCCGATTACAAATAAAATTATTCGAATTACAAATGAAATTATACGAATTACAAATAAAAAACTCAATTACAAATGAAATTATTCGAATTACAAATGAACATTTTTCAGTTATAAATAAAAGTATTCTGATTACAAATGGAAAAAATTGCAATTATGAGTGAAATTATTCGAATTACAAATAAAAAAAAATTCAATTACAAAATATGTTCAATTACGAAGAACAAAAATTCGAATTAAAAATGAAAAAAATCGAGGTTTTTCCGAATTACATATTCAAAATGTTCTTTAAAAATTTTTGGAAATTGGATAATTCGAATTTTAAATTAAATAATTTAAATCAAAATTGTAAATGATACGATTTAAAAATTAAATGAAAATGAATTTCTCGAATTACCATTGAAATGTTACGAATTATAAACAGAATTCTCGAATTACCAATGCTTTGTATTTGCTGTTTTGAATTACATATGAAAAAATGTCTATTACAAATGAACAAATTCGAATTACAAATGAAAAAATTGGAATTAAAAATGTAAAAATTGTAACTGAATATGGATTTTATTTTTTTTTTGAATCCGAATTTCAAATGGGAAAATTCGAATTTCAAATGAAAATATTCGATTGACAAACGAAATATCTCGAACTTTAAATGGAATGAAACGAATTTCAAATGAATTTTTCAAATTAGCATTGAAATATCACAAATTACAAACAGAGTCCACGAATTCCAAATAAAATGTTTCGACGACGAATAACAACCCAAAAAGGGGATGTCTCTCCCCATCATCACACTCACCAATCAGCTGCATGATTCGCTTGATCCGTCGAGGCGGGCAGTGGTGTCAGCAGTCGACTAACCTGTAGCCACACGGCACAGTACAAATCCTTGTTTGTACCACCCTCCAGATTGGGTATCAGCAAAGGCACTCCAAAGATACTGGGTCGCGTTTTATGATGTGACAAAAAATAGCTATCCTGTCGTGTGATTTTACGATGCAAGGCCATTAGATATTTGCCGACTTTATAATGCTGTGATGGCATTCGGGAAAACAAACCACCATCCATGCCATTCAATGGCATGCCGCCGCCACCAAAGGAATCATTCAACTCCTGTTTCAGGAAATTTTGACGATTTATTTCCGACTCCATTAAACGTTGGGCATTTGCCTCGTCGGCGGTATTATTCAAACGACACGGGCACTCACTTAAACGCCGCAAACCACCCTCACACATCACTGGCGCTGCCGAACTGGGTGTTTCGGAATTATTGGAATTATTTATAACAGCCGGATCACAGGTCGAACTTTCCATGGAATTTTCACCGGAATGTGTAGCCGTTGCAATGGAGGATGAGGAACAAGTGTTTGGTTCTGTGGTTGTGCCATGCAACAGCTTGGAGGTGGAAATATTTTTTTGCAAACTGCCTCCATTGACGAAAGTGTTTTCGGGACTACGACTTACATTGGAGGTGTGCTGTAGCACAGAGAGATAATATTATTAGAAAATTTGAAAAAAAGAGGTATTTTATTTTTAAAAATTAGCATTTGTTTGTACAGGACTAAAATTAAAAAGAGTATGAAAAGCAATTGTGCTTTGGGTTTAGGATAGGTAATAGAGAGGAAAAAGAAGCTCAATAAATTGTTAAACTGTTTATGGCAATGAAGAAAAATAAATAACAACAACTCTTCACCTATTAAGCCAAGTGCAATAACAAAAGCGTTTAAAATTGGTGATATTAAAAAAAATTAAATAATAATTAGTTTGGATAAACGCTCAAAAGAAAAAGCATTTATTTGAATATTTACAAAGCACGCTTGCTCCACACCACAATTAAAAAAGGAAGAGGAGCCTGTTTCTGCATGACGCTACGAATGTTGGGGGAAAAGAAAAAAAAAACATTCCAAATGAGTTTTTTTTTTTTGGAAAATGCTTTCATTTACCCATTTCATATCGCCATTACAGAACACTGACCCCAAAAACTAAGTACAGGCCTATAATCACATCATCAAATGAGTGGTAATGGCTACCTCGCATTGGATGTTGTGGTGGCATAGACCCCGAAAATCAAATCAAATTTTTACTAAATTAAAGATCTACATTTTATAAAAATTAAAAGAAAAAAAAAAAAAAAAACAAATTAATCGGCTACGATTGCTACACCACAAATTAGGGAACTAAAAAACCAAATTATTTCAAAATTTAAAAACCGAAAGTGCTCTACAGTGATTATAGCTAATTTACAGCACACTCAACGGAACTACACATTTATAGTTTTGGAGAGTTAATTTGAAAAATGATAATAATCTCTACACAAAGATGTACAATTTTCAGCAAAGTTGACAAAAAAATCCACTTCCCTAAGAAATGTTGGAATCCAACCAAAAAACCAATAATCTTTAATATCAACGTCGGTTAAAAACACAATGTCGTCACAGATATTCTCTTAAAACAACAGCCCTAATACCGTTATTGTCGCCTCAACTTCATTTTGCGACGTCGACGACGACAACGGTAATAGGGCCGAATCTCTTTCAAAATACGACGTTTCAAAATAATTACAGGGAGGAAGTCATTGATCTCACCCTTGCTAACGAGAATGATTCGCTTATACCGGACTGGAAGGTCTACTTTGGGTGTTCCTTCTTTGATCACTGGAAGATAATTTTCCAGATCGCTTTAGAAAACATTCATCAAAAACCACATACTCTTCACAAAGATAAGGAAAGTAACTGGCATTGTATTGCTATATCACAAACGCCACCTCTAACGGAGATAAGTTAAGGACATTTATTGTTGCAAAGAAAAAGTTAAACGTAATCTTCCTAAGTAATTTGAGGGGAGGAGATATTTCGGCGTTTAGAAAGCAGACACACTCTGGCAGAGTATTGATCTTCAATGCCCTCTACGTGCCGTATAAGCAACCCGACCCGCCAGGTGGAGCTGGAAAGCGTAGTTGGATGTTATGCCAATGCTCAGCCTTTTCAAAGGGAGATATTACGGCATTGAGAACGCAGCAGACACACTCTGGCAGAGTATTGATCTTCAATATCCTCTACGTGCCGTATGAGCAACCCGACCCGGCAGTTGGAGCTGGGAAGCAAAGGCCATCTCGTAGTTGGATGTAATGCCAATGCTCAGCCTTTTCAATGGGACAACAAGGACACAAATACCAAAGGTCATAATCGGCCCAATTACGGATGTCACTTCTATAGTCGTCGTCGACGTTATGTGCAAGTCGCCATCGCTTCGATTCAAAAATGGTATTAAGTAAGTATGGTAAAGCACAGAAGCGACATCGACAGTTTAAAACCAGTAAAGAAAGTCTAATGTCGGGCGGGACCGACTTTATGATACCCTACACCCCTTTGCATCAAATTTGCATATTTAGTAAAGCTTCATATAAAAAAAATCTGATGAACAATATATATGGGAACTATAGTTATTTATGAACCTATTTTCACCAAATTCGACACACTTTTTTCTAGGCCCAATTTTGTCGTAAGTGCTAAATTCCATCCCATTTGGGCTAATAATAAACGTTTGGTGCACAATAATAGGGAATTCGGACGAAGATACATGTATTGGAGCTATATCCCAATCTGAACCGATCTCAATAAAATTTGGAAAGGTTATTTCTCAGCTGTATTTTATATATTTCCCCGAATATCGTTACTACCGAGAGTGCATATTACGTCTGTGCAGGACAAATTCAACAAATCGGATGAATGATATATATGAGAACTATAGCTATATATGAACCTATTTCCACCAAATTCGACACACTTGTTTCTAGACCCAATTTCGTCGTAAGTACAAAATTCCATCCCATTTGGGCTAATATTACACGTTTGGTGCACAATAATAGGCAAATCGGCAAAGATATATGTGAGAGCTACATCCAAATCTGAACCGACCTCGATGAAATTTAGCGAAGATATTTCTGAGCTGTATTTGATATATTTCCCCGATTATTGTTGCTACCGAGTGCATATTACGTCTGTGCAGGACAAATTCAACAAATCGGATGAATAATATATATGGGAGCTATAGCTATATATGGACCGATTTGCACCAAATTTGACATACTTGTTTCTAGACCCAATTTCGTCGTAAGTGCCAAATTCCATCCCATTTGGGCTAATATTACACGTTTGGTGCACAATAATAGGAAATTCGGACGAAGATATATATGGGAGCTATATCCAAATCTGAACCAATCTCGATAAAATTTGGGAAGGGAATTTCATTTTCATTTTCATTTATTTATTTATATGTTGCAATGAAAAAGCCATTAGGCCAATAAGTATCACAACTATCAAAACTACAAAAGTGTACTCCAAAATAAAAAAAAAACATCTTAAAAATATTACATAGTGTATCTTAAAGTAACCTAAGAAATCATATGTAAAATATGGACAAAAAGGCTCCCCAGCCAATGAAAATAAATTTAAGTCTATTGCTGGTAATAAAAAAAAACAATATTTAATCAAACGATACAGTATCGTCAATATCATTAAAAAAACAAATTGTTAACCTCCATTTGCCTCTACAAAGTTTTCAAACATGCGGCGAAAAACACCGCGGGAAAACGAGAATTGTCGTAGCTCAGCTGGAAGCTGATTCCAGATTCGTGCGGAACGAACTATGAAAGATCTTTCATATAGAGACGTAGAAAAATGAGGGAAAATTATTTGCGTATTCCTAGTAGACCGAGAGAACACTAGCCGATCTCGCTGAAAACCAGGAAGATTTAAACAGATACATTTATATAGAAATGAAACCACGCGTTGTTTAACAAAAGTAGAGAATGACACTCCTAAAAAGAGGACTGCATGCGCAGAAATATGGTCAAAACGACGCAAATTATAAACATATCTTACAATGATGTTAAAAAGTTTTTCTAATTTCATTAAATACTCATGTGTTGTACCAGAAATCACTTCAATACAGTAGGAAATTACCGAAAATAACATAGAATGAGCAAGATTTCTCTTTACAAATAAGGGCAAATAGAAATCAGTTGAGTGTAATTTTCGGAGCATATTTATAACTTTGGGGTACAGTGCATCAATATGCAAAGAAAAATCAAGCTTGGCATCAAGAACAACACCTAAACAATTTATGCGGTCAACAAAATCCACCGCTACACCATTAACCTGTATATTAATACCGCTATTCAGTCGGCAAGGTGAACCAAATGTCATTGCTTTTGTCTTAGAAACATTTACTACTAGATTATTATTTCTCAACCAACGTGAAATATTACCTAATGTTGTATTTATGGTATTCTCTAGTTGAAAGTCTGATTGACCTTTAAAAAATAAATGAATGTCGTCCGCATACATAAACGGATGACAGTCGCAATTAGTTAGAATGCTACTAATGTCATTGACATATAAAACAAAAAGAAGCGGACCTAAAATTGAACCTTGAGGTACCCCGCTGTAAATATTACGTAAGCTGGATGCCTCGCCATTATATGAAACATATTGAGAACGTCCAGATAAATATGAAGCAATTAATTTACAAGAATTACTGTCAAATGCATATAATGAGAACAGTTTCTCAATCAGCATTGAATGATCCACACAATCGAATGCTTTCGAAATATCCAGCGCACCAAGAACACCACTATCACGTCCATCAATTGTCTCTCTAATCAAGTCAAGTCTCTAATCAATTGTCTCTCTAAGCTGTATTTCATATATTTCCCCAAATATCGTTGTTACAGAGTGCATATTACGACTGCGGAGGACAAAAATAACAAATCGGATGAACAATATATTTGGGAGCTATAGCTATATCTGAACCGATCTTCACCAAATTCGACACACTTGTTTCTAGACCCAATTTTGTCGTAAGTGCCAAATTCTATCCCATTTGGGCTAATATTACACGTTTTGTGCACACTAAAAGGCAAATCGGACAAAGATATATGTGAGAGCTACATCCAAATCTGAACCGACCTTGATGAAATTTAGCGAAGATATTTCTGAGCTGTATTTGATATATTTCCCCGAATATCGTTACTACCGAGTGCATATTATGTCTGTGCAGGACAAAAACAACAAATCGGATGAATGATATATATGGGAGCTATAGCTATATCTGAACCGATTTCGATAAAATTTGGCATACTTATTTTCAGGCCTTATTTTTTCTTATATGTAAAATGCCATACTATTTGGACTGATATTGCACGTTTGCTGCACAGTAAAAGGCAAATCGGACGAAGATATATATGGGAGCTATATCTAAATTTTGACCGATTATCTCCAATTTCAATGGGGTTCGTCATTGGATCAAACAAATGATTTGTGCAAGATTTCAAATAAATGCCACCTGTATTTGTTTACAAAAATACATGGAAAGACAGACGGACGAACATACGGCATAAATCGACTCATTATATGATTCTATGCACATCGTCAAAAGTGGCTAGAATCCACCTACCCAATGTAGACTATTTAGGTATCGCATATGAAAATACCTATTCATCAAGTGGTCATTATAGATTTTTTAGACCCGATTTTTTTTATAAAACCCCCAAAAAGTCGAAGAAGGGTCTATTATGGGGTACAACAAAAGTGATGCCGAATTATGGCTGACACTCTTTCCTTTCCAAAATGCTATAATTTGTGCTAGTACCTTTTCTGGGTCCAGAGATACTCTCTTCTGGGTATGTTCAATCGGCTACGCGAACTAAAGGTTTCTAAATTTAACAGTTGTTGTAAGTTGCCGGCCTTCCGGTGGTCACGTGACCACATGGATAGGTATTTTAATAAGCTTTCAAACGATACTTGTATATATCGGGTAAGTGAATCCGGGTCCTGAACCCGGACTTTCGGGGTCCCGTCCCCCAAGAAAAAATAGATTTTCTAAGACAGGGTAAAAATACCTACCTCTGAAAAATGTCGAAAAAAATCGAAAAGTTTTTACTAAACTAGAGTTGTTCCAATTGGCCACAACATTGAGGTTTTTAGCGCTAGGGTCTTATTAGACCAGTGTCGGAAATGACTTCAATATTTCCAAATGGTTTTGCCGTTGTTATTTTCGTGGTCAAATATCAAACACAAAATGGTTAAAATATCAACTTCGACAAAAACAAAAAACAATGTCCTTTTAATACCCCCTACCATTCGGAAGGGGGCATTATCACTTAAACGGACCTGCTCACGAAATTTTCTGTCATAGGCTGTAGTATCCATTACGAACTTCAAATACCAAAATTGAAACAATTCCGGTGAATAATGTCGCTAAAATCATCAAAATATGGAATATCGGGAGGTGACGTTGTATGGGGCTATAGAAAGACGTGAAACTGAACAGAAAATTTTCTGTCTTAGGCTGTAGTATCCATTACGAACTTCAAATACCAAATTTGAAACATTTCCGGTGAATAATGTCGCTAAAATCATCAAAATATGGAATATCGGGAGGTGACGTTGTATGGGGCTATAGAAAGACGTGAAACTGAACAGAAAATTTTCTGTCTTAGGCTGTAGTATCCATTACGAACTTCAAATACCAAAATTGAAACAATTCCGGTGAATAATGTCGCTAAAATCATCAAAATATGGAATATCGGGAGGTGACGTTGTATGGGGCTATAGAAAGACGTGAAACTGAACAGAAAATTTTCTGTCTTAGGCTGTAGTATCCATTACGAACTTCAAATACCAAATTTGAAACATTTCCGGTGAATAATGTCGCTAAAATCATCAAAATATAGAATATCGGGAGGTGCCGTTATATGGGGCTATAGAAAGACGTGAAACTGAACAGACAATTTTCTGTCTTAGGCTGTAGTCTCCATTGCGAACTTCAAATACGAAATTTGAAACAATTCCGGTAAATAATGTCGCTAAAATCATGAAAATACCGAATATAGGGAGGTACCATTGTATGGGAGCTACAGAAAGACGTGGACCTGCACAGACAATTTTCTGTCATATGCTGTAGTATCCATTACGAACTTCAAATACAAAATTTGAAACATTTCAGGTGAATAATGTCGCTATAATCACCAAAATACCGAAAATAGGAAGGTACCATTGTATGGGGACTATACGAAGGAGTGGACCTACATGGTCGACATAGAATTTTATGCTGATTAAGAATATAAATATACTACTAAAAACGGAATGACAAACTTAATATACCCTCCATACTATGGTGGAGGGTACACAAATATTCTTAGAAAAATTCCACAAAAGTCACGATATGTAGCTCTCATCGTCCTTCAGAAATATCCCTTAAATGCTAAAAAGCATTCCTTTGAAAGTCCACGTTTACAGATCTAAAAGTCCTTAAATTATAGTCTAGAAAGACCTTAACAGAAAACCTTCTTAAAATCAAAGACCGAAAGCAGAATAAAATATTAGTTTCAATTGTACATCATTGCGCTATTGTTTGCATTACAAAAAAAGATAACTAAATTAATTAAAAAAACCAAAAATATTTACATCCAAAACCATACAACTAAATACTAAAAAAAGGAACGGTTCGCTACTAGTGTAAACATTTGTATTTAATACGTATCACTTTTTGTTTTGTCCATTTTTCTTTTTTTTTTGTTTTTGTTCTTCACCATTTCTAAGTGAATTCCAGTGAAACGAAAATGAAAGAGTTAATGGCTGCATTGAAACCCTTATTCCTATGGGCTAATAATATGATGCACTGATGCTCTAACATTTAATGGCAAATTTGCTCTATTTTTCTTGAACAAATATTGTTTGAGAATTGTAAAAATATATATATATATTTGTTACGACACGACAACACAACGACGGCAGCAGCAAAGCCTATGTAATGCGCGTATTTATTCTTAACAATAAGAATATGTATTGAAAGATTTCTTGCCAATTGGTGGGGATGCAATGTGAATTTGGGGGAAAATTTGAAAATTGGCAGTTCAAATATATTTGGGGACTTTTTATACAGAGAGATATATTTTAAAATCGATTCAGGATAGCTGGGGTTTGTTGTTATTGCTGGTAAGAGTCCTTGGAAAATAGTTTGTATGACTTTGAAAAAATTTTCTGAAAATACATTTTAGTCTCTAATACCTTCAAAGGTAAAAAATGTCCTTTAAACACTGCGATAGTCCTTGTAGCAATACTCTTTAGAACAAGCAAAATAGTAGCAGTCGGTTTTACTGAAAGATTTTTACCCCCAGCCTTGACATTTAAGTCTCTAATACCTTCAAAGGTAAAAAATGTCCTTTAAAAACTGCCATAGTCTTTGTAGCAATACTCTTTAGTACAAGTAAAATAGTATCAGAGGCCAACAGATTTATACGCCCAGGCTTGAGTTATGATTATTCAAACTTTTGACCCTTTATGAGGGAGGTTCCGTAGCAACTGGACAATATTGATCAATTCGTGGCTGACCTAAGATTGATAAAAAAATATTACAATGTGCCAGATTTGGACTATATCGACTATTTCCCATACTTTATATGAGATATGTGCAAATTTTTGGAAAATGTGGAAATTTGCGCGGACCGAAGTATTCAATTTTCATACTTCATCTAAGGAAGGAAATCGAACATTTATACCCAATTTTATGCGAAATCATAAATTCCATATTCATCTCAGGTTTCTGGTTGAGAGAAATTTTTAGACCGATCAGGAAAGTTATGACAGATATAAGTATTGGAAGTTGTGACTCTTTGTGGGTGAGGTACCAGAAGGGGTTCACAGATATATATCATCTTCACAACAGATCTTGGGTTAACAAAAACTTTTGGATTTGTGAAAAATGAAGAGAGTTGGTTGCTTATCTCGCTATCTATGAGCGGTTTGCTATTCAAAATCTGGAACCCTATGTGGAGAAGGCACCAGAAGGAATGGTCCGATCTCTACCATCTTTTATACATATCTTGTGTTGAAAGAAATAATGAGATGTGCCAGGTCTGAATGGAATCGGGTATTAATTTCGTGTTTTATGAGCATCATAAATATTCAAAATTTTGACCCTTTGTGGGGGAGATACCAGAAGGAGCGGACCGAAATATTCCATCTTCACACCAGACCTTGGGTTAATAAAAATATTGTGATGTGTGTAATTTGAAGAGAACCGGATGATCAAAATCGTAACCCTTTGTGGGGGTGGTTCCACATGAAATGTTCCGATCTCTACCATCTTTAAAACAGCTCTTGTGTTGATGGAAATATCGAGATGTGCCAAGTCTGAATGGAATCCGATGTTAATTTCGCGTTTTATGAGCATCATGAATATTCAAAATTTTGACCCTTTGTGGGGGAGATACCGGAAGGAGCGGACCGAAATATTCCATCTTCACACCAGACTTTGGGTTAATAAAAATATTGTGATGTGTGTAATTTGAAGAGAACCGCATGCTTATTTCGGATTTTATAATCGTTTTTGTTATTCGAAATCTTAACCCTTTGTGGGGGTGGTTCTACATGAAATGTTCCGATCTCTACCATCTTTAAAACAGCTCTTGTGTAGATGGAAATATCGAGATGTGTCAAGTCTGAATGGAATCCGATGTTAATTTCGCGTTTTATGAGCTCCATGGATACTCACAATTTTGACCCTTTGTGTTGGAGGTACCAGAAGGAGCGGACCGAAATATTCCATCTTCACACCAGATCTTGGATTAATAAAAATATTGCCATGTGTGTAAATTGAAGGGAACCGGATGCTTATTTCGGATTTTATGATCGTTTTTGTTATTCAAAACTTTGACCCTTTGTGGGCGAGGTACCACAGGGAATGGTCCGATCTCTATCATCTTTATAGCAGATATTGTGTTGATGGAAATATCGAGAGGTGCCAAATCTGAACGGAATCGGATGTTAATTTTGTGTTTTATGAGCTTCATGATTATTCAAAATGTTTACCCTTTATGGGGGAGGTACCAGAAGGAGTGAACCGATATATTCCATCTTTTCACCAGACCTTGGGTTAATAAAAATATTGTGATGAGTGCAATTTAAAGAAAAAAATGAATGCTTATTTCCGATTTTATGATAGTTTTTGTAATTTAAAACTTTGAACCTTTGTGAGGGAGGTACTAGAAGGAATGGTCCGATCTCTACCATCTTTATAACAGATCTTGTGTTGATGGAAATATTCAAATTTGCCAAGTCTGAATGGAATCGGGTGTTAATTTCGTGTTTTATGAGCTTCATAAATTTTTCAAAATTTTGACCCTTTGTGAGGGAGGTACTTGAAGAAGTGAAAAGATATTGTCCATCCTCACACCTGACCTAGCACTGACGCAAATATTAGGATTTGCAAAGATGGAGCAAAATCGGATTATCCTTTCTTGTTTTGTGCAGTAAATTATTTTCTTTGAAAATTTTGACATTTTGCGGGGGAGCTACCGCAAGCAGTGGACCGATGTTGCCCATCTCCAAACTCGATCTAAGTTTGACAATAATATTACGATGTACCAAGTTTGGATCAAATCGGATACTCCCTTCGAGAGGTATCGTGGGCACCAGCCAGACAGTCGGACGGGCGGACATCGCTAGATCGATTGGAAATGCCCTGAAACGGATTTGGTCCAAAGAGACCTAGGGTCTAAAATCGTTATTTCGATGAGGCACATTTTGGACGTATCAAATGATATATACCCTCTCTAGCCATATGGCTGAGGGTATAAAAATTTGCATAAAAACAGCAAGCCTTCGTATTTCCTCTCTGGAATAGTTATTCAAAAATATATTCAATTTTACGTCTTAATTTAGGATAGTTCTTTAAAAATGATGTCAATTTTATTCGCCTTAAAATTGGCCAGCCTAGTCCTTTAAAAAAATATTCGAAGAAACGAACATTGAAACCTCTCCCAAACTCCCTGAAAATATTCACAACTTCTCAGGGAAATAATTGTTACCAAATGCGAAATCATGTTAAGCTGGAGAAACAACATGTTTTAGCCAGACATAATTTTGAAATTTAACTACTCATCTTCAGCATTGCATCCCCTGGTGCTTTGGATATTTTATCGAAAAAAAAGGAAATATAATGTATATACGTTATTAAATACAATAAATGTTTGCAATTTTAAAAACTATAGCCATACCTTGAAGCATAATAAAGTCTGGGGCATGCACATATTGTTTCCAAAGCACCGCCTTACCTTCGTTGATACATGAATGTCATCGTCTTCGGTTTCGTCACCGTCATCGTGGCCACAACTGCCGCCACCGATAACGGTCATGGGAACATTGTCGAAACTATTGTTCTGATAGCGTTGTTGCAGTGCCGAGGATTTTGTTGTGGGCTTAACATTTATTGCTGCCGACTGACTAGGTTGTGGTTGGGCCGTTGGTGGTGGCGGTGATGTTGGCAATTGAGGAGGAGCAACCATTTCCTCAAATGATGTTTCGGCATATAGGATTCTATCACCACCATTTAAATTGGAGTTATTGGAAATTGTGTTTGTGGCGGTGGTGGTCGCGCCATTACCGGTGGAATTATTTATTGCATTTAGTGAGGAAAAGGAATCATATGCCGTCAACATGGCTGCTATAAAAAGGGAAATTGTTATTTTGTTTTTAATTTAATAACCTTGTTACTTACCCGAACTCCTTTGTATATCCTTTAGGCCCTTTTCAATATTTACACCCATAGTTGAACTGGATCTGGAACGATCTTGACACTCTTCGGGCAATTGATAGCAATACAACTCCTTGGCTGCTGTCGGTTTGATTTTCTCCTCGTCGGGAAAAATGTGTCGTATTTGGGAATTCCATATTTCACAGATTAACATGAAATTGGGATTTAAATATGACACACAAGCCAGTTTGCGTTTCAAATCGAAATATTTACATTCGGAGTTGAGACGCAGGCCGTATTTTACGGGCACGGACCCATCAAGGAGTATAACTGGGGAGGGAAGAGAAAAAAAAAAGGAATAATGAAACCACAAAATATTTTAAAAAGCAAGAAGTCTACTGGAAACTTACCCAAAACCTCAAAGTAAATATAATTCTCCACCGGTAGCGGCAAACTAAGCAAACTGAATGGATCAAAACGCACCGATTCCCGGCCACAGCACATGCAGCTAACTTTCGATTTTAGCTGACCATAGAATAGATCAATAATTATCGATTGATTGCGGGCATGATGTTGAGACCATGCCTCGGCGGCAACAATTTTGTCCGGCCTGCCATTGGAATCTTTCAGCTCGCTATATGGTTTCTCCATAACCCGATTTAAATCTTCATGCAAAGCATCCAACAGCCATTCCAACAATTCTTGGGAATCATGTTGACCACCACCCGCAAAACGAGGAGCGTACTTGGTCACAACAAATCTAAGTTTTAGTGGTGCCACCGAACGTGCTGTGGCACTCCAAACCTCCTTTAACAATTCACCATAACGTGTGGCCAAATTTCCACGTGTTCCCAATTTATTGGTAGTATTCAATTCAAATAAATGCATATTTTGACGAAAATATTGAGCCAAGGGTTGAGTATTGAAGAGTACCTGTAGTGAGGCATTCATAAAACAGGTATTGCCCAAATTGTGTAGACCTGTGGCACCGGGGGATTGCAGCGACATTATGGAGGTGCGTGTTAAACGACGATCATTTATGGAAGATCCTCCAGATTGTGTCTGACACAGTGAACCCAATTCCTCGGGCCATGTTTGATCTTTGTTGCGTATCTCCAAGAGAATTTGATCGTTGTCCTTTATCATTAGCTCTTTTAGCGTCATACTATCCTCTTCCAATAAAATGGCACTGTTGTCCACATTACCCGAGGGAATGTGCCACAAGCGTATATCATCGGAACGCAAACGCAACTGTTCACAGAGGAAGGCCGCCACTTTTGTACCGTGGCCAATCGACTAAAAGCTGCTGTATAGGCCAAATAACGTTTAGGTTGTTGCAGGACATTGGGCGATGAAATGGCCGCAAATCCTCCACCGGAAGCAATGACACCATAACTACCTGAAATTAAATGGGAGAGTTAAAAAAAACAATTTCAAACTATGGAGAATTTCCAAAACTTACTTGTCATGGCTCCCCAATTGTTGGCCATTTGTTGCTGCTGTTGTTGTGGCACAATCTGATGTAACAATATCCTTAAATTTAAAGGATATAACTCCAACTCCACTTGATTCGTATTTGGTGGCTGTATGACCTGCCGTGGCAGTGGTAAATTATCACCATACCATCGATTCAAAGCCTTCCACAATGATTTGGGAACCAGTTCGAAATTATGATTTTGTACCAAGGGGGTGTCTCGTTTCAAATGGCCACCTTCTCCGGTAAGGGTGCGAACATTCTTGTAGGGATTGGGGGTAACAAGATTGGTATTATCTATGGGGCCGGGACGGGCACCCATCTGACGAAATGATGAGATGCCACTGCTGGAAGAGCCTGAGGGGAAAAAGTGAAAATTTCAAAATATTTTCAAATTCAAGTTAGAATTACTTACCTAAACTACAATTATCTGCCGAAACTGCGCCGCCCAAGTCACCACACACTGCCACCGAATCCAGGGAATTTGTATTAAAAGTTTCATCACATACCACCGCCTCATCGATGCCGGAAAATGATGTCCTCTGATATGTGCCGTTCGTGGTGTTTTTACAATATTCACAAGACACTGTGGTGTTGTTGACATAATGCAGCCATTGGATCCACCAGTCCCGTGATATTAAATACCAAAATTGTCCAACTGTGTATTTACGTTTCTCCTCACGATCCAGCCAACCTCGAACTAGAGAAAAACATTTTTTTTTTTTTGGAATTATAATAATTTATTAGAATTTAGAAAAGGCAATAATGGATCCTACCAATATCATGTTCCATATGGCGACATTGGGGCCACAGGCCAAACACAATGTGACACACCTCAAATATCAAGTCCAAAAAGGGTTGTAACAATTTCAAACTGCTTTCCACATTCCACATCATAAAGTCCTCAGCGGTAAGGGTTATGGCCATATCGGCCAACTGTTTGGAATCCTTTGAAGAAGAGGAAATAAATTCTATATTTATGAGATAATCTAACTTTTTTCATTTTCCTCACCATCATTTTATTGTCATTGACTCCAGCTGTTCCGCCACCCTTTTGATTGGTGAAATTGACAATGTCCCGTAAAGCTTCTTGTTTGGTTATATCTTTGTACATATCAACATTACGATTCTCTTTGGCCACATACAGCAGAACATTTATCATTTGCAGCGTTTCGGAATGACTGAGCACACCATCGCTATCAACATCGAATATTTTGAAACAAACTGCAAACAAAGATATTGGGAAATTAAAATATTCAAAAATGAAATTCATTCTCTATTTACATCGAGTTCTCTCCACGCCTGGTCCACGACAAGCTGCACTGACACCACAGCATAATTCCTTGAAATCAATGTGACCATCACGATTCTCATCGAAGGCATTGAAGAGACCTTGTAGCGCATGTTTTGGTATTGGCGGACTCAGTAAAGGTGCCAAAAATAACCGATCTAATTGGCCATTTGGTGAGGAGTTTTTTAAACGCCAAAACTCCTTTTCCAAGTCGACAATGTCCTGGAAAAAAAGAGGGTAAGGGAACAAAAATAGTAAATTTTGGAAGAACTAGTCCGTCAGTCGATTTTGCCGACAGATGTCTACCCCCAACCTTGAGTTATGATTATTCAAACTGTTGACCCTATATGGGGAATGTTCCAAAGCAGTAAGCCAATTGACCAAGGTACCAGAAGGGGTTGTTAGTTATATATCATCTTGACAACAGATCTTCCGTTTGCAAAAATATTTTGATGTTGTGAAATTTACCAGAAATTTTACCAGAAGGAGTGGACCTATATATTCCATCTTCACACCAGACCTTGGCTTATTGATAATATTGTTATGTATGTAATTTGAGGAGAACCGGATGTTTATTTCGTGTTCTATGAGCTTCATGGTTATTCAAAATGTTGTCCCTTTGTGGGGGAGGTACCAGAAGGAGTGGGCCGATATATCACATTTTCACGCCACACCTTAGGTTAACGAAAATATTGTAATTTGTGTAATTTGAAGAGAACCAAATGCTTACTTCGCATTTTATGGACGTTTTTGCTATTCAAAACTTTGACCCTTTGTGGGCCAGGTACCAGAAGCAATGATCCGATCTCTACCATGTTTATAACAGATCTTGTGTTTATGGAAATATTGAGATGTACCAAGTCTGAATAGAATCGGATATTAATTTCGTGTTTTGTGAGCTTCATGGTTATTCAAAATTTTGACCCTTTGTGGGGGAGGTACCAGAAGGAGTGAACCGATATATCCCATTTTCACACTATACATTGGATTAATAAACAAATTGTGATGCGTGTAATTTGAAGAGAAACGAATGCTTATTTTGAATTCTATGATCGTTTTGGTTATTCAAAATTTTAACCCTTTGTGGGGGAGGTACCAGATGGACTAGTCCGATCTCAACAATCTTTATAACAGATCTTGTGTTTATGGAAATATTGAGATGTACCAAGTCTGAATAGAATCGGATATTAATTTCGTGTTTTAAGAGCTTCATGGTTATTCACAATTTTGACCCCTTGTGGGAGAGGTACCAGTAGGAGTGAACCGATATATCCCATTTTCACACCAGACCTTGGCTTAATGAATATATTGTGATGCGTGTAATTTGTAGAAAACCGGAAGCTTATTTCGAATTTTATAATCATTTTGGTTATTCAAAATTTTAACCCTTTTGTGGGGGAGGTATCAGAAGGAGTGGACCAATATATCCCATTATTACACCAGGCCTTGGGTTAATAAAAATATTGTGATGTATGTAATTTGAAGGCAAGCGGAGACTTACTTTCGATTTTGGAGGAGTTATAATTATTCAAAATTTTGACCCTTTGTGAGGGAGGTACTTGATGGAGTTAAAAGATATTTTCCATTTTCGTACCTGACCTAGCACTGATGCAAATATTAGGATTTTCAAAGTTGGAGCAAAATCGGACTATCCTTTCTGTTTTTGTGCAGTAAATTATTTTCTTTGAAAATTTTGAAATTTTGTGGGGGGAGGTACCCTGAAGAAGTGGACCGATATTGCCCATATCCGAACTCGATCTTAGTTTGACAATAATATAACGATGTCCCAAGTTTGGATCAAATTGGAATACTCCCTTCGAGAGTTATCGTGCACACCAGCCAGCCAGACAGACAAACGGACATCGCTAGATAGACTACAAATGTCCTGAAACGGATTTGGTTCAAAGATGAGGTAAGTTTTGACCGTATCAAATGATTTGTTGAGCCATGACGCTCTCCTTATCTTAGCCAATGTTCTATTCCAAATTTAGTTCCCAGATTTATGTGTCAAAGGACCATTAACCTTCTTTAAAAGCTGACCAATTCATAGTTTTCATTGAAAAACAAAGCAAATGGAGTTCTTTGTTTTGATCCTTTGTGCAGATGCAAATGCTATGCACATGAAAGAGGATGGATGAAATAGATGTTATTGCATTTACAAAACAAACGAAAGCAATTTTAGATTCTAGGAATGTCATGCGCATTATAAAAAAAAGTAAATAACAAAGCATATTTTTCTTTGAGGGTTGGGGATTGTTTACCTTCTCCTCCAAATGTGTTACACCCGCTAAACTTTGATAGAATGTTGGTGTTTCCAGTTCCGATGTTAGGGAAATACAATTATCGGATAACAGCCATTTGGATAGGACCGTTGAGGTGCGATTTTTCAGTAACCACGCTTGAAACTGTTCAAAATTAATGCGATCTGTTTGGGCAAACAAGGATGCATTCTCGTAGGGCAATAAGTTGAGGGCTTTTGTAAAATCCGATTTCAGGATATAGGTACCGCTATCGTTGCAATAGAGATTCCACAGAAATCTGGAAAATAAGGAGCAAATATTAGCACTGCAATATTGGCAAAAATTCAAATCATAACTACCTTATTTTCTCATCTTCGGTACCTTTTGTTATTAGAACCAAACCACATAACAAATCTTTGAAAGATATGCCCTTATTCGTACCGCCACAGGCTGTGTACAAAAGATCTGTGACATTGGCCGGAACACCCTCGAACAAGACATCCTGTTGGAAGGCATTGCGGCTAAGATAAAAACGTCCAACTCCAGCTGATTTCTTGAAGGCTTCTTTCAGGCGCCTTAACTCCGATTCAGAGACTAGAAAAAATAAAACAAAATAGAACAACAAATAATTAATCAATTACTATGTTAAAAAGTCAGCAATACAATAAATGATAAAAATCACAATAGTTAAATGTATTAACCAAATAATGTCTTGTACAAATTATTGGAAATCGTATTTAAAGTTATTGCTTGCTCAACCCCCACCCCACCTCTCCCATACTCTACTATAGCTTTTTTAAATAATGAATCACTGTTTCGAAATCTTATCTTATATTTGCCAAAGAACCTTATGTAGAATATTGACATAAGCAGCATGTATTATTAATTTTATACATTTATTGTCGAGGGGCCCCTGTGCCACTTCTAAATCTGTTCTGATCGATATTTATTTTTGTTATTATTAAAAAGGATTTGTTTTTCGCCACGTTTTTGCGTATAAAACAAATATTGCCTAATTAATTTTATTTCTGTTTAACAATTGATAGTGAAAGTGTATGGATATCATAAGGGGGAGTGGGTTGGAATGAGCCTAATGGGCTTTGCCGTGAAAAAAATAAGAAATGACTCATTATCAGACTTAATTTGGGGTTCCCTGGGCGAATTTTTTAGGTTAGGAAAGGGAAATACCTTTACAAAATATCTCATGCAGGATTTTTCCATGGCAAAGGCGGAGGATAAAAATGTACCAGAGAAAAAAAAATCAACCCGAGATTGTTACGGATAAGACAGTTTAATTGGGAAAGATTTGTGGATAAACCCGTATGTAGAGAAAATGTTGCTGATAAATTATTTTCGTGGAGAAATGTTGAAATATTTTTGGGGAGAATATATAGCGGATAATATATATTTTCGATGAGAAACATTTGAGGTCAAATATCTTCTTCGCGGAGAAAAAGTTGCGGATAAAATAATTACGTAGAGAAAATATTTCGGATAAAATATTTTTGTGGAGAAAAAGTTGCGGATAAAATATTTATGTGGAGAAAGTATTGCGGATAAAATGTTTTTTTTTAAGAAAATGTTGCGAATAAAATATTGCCGTGGAGAAATTGTTGCGGATAAGGATTTTTGTAGAGAAAACGTTGCGGATGAAACATTTTCGTGAGAAAATGTTGCGGATAAACATTCGTGGCGAGGAAATTGAGGATAAAATGTTTTCGTGGAGAAAATGTTGCGGATAAAATATTTACGTAGAGAAAATGTTGCGGTTAACATATTTTTGTGGAGAAAATGTTGCGGATAAAATATTGGGGATACAACATTTTCGTGGAGAAAATTTGTTGCGGATAAAAAATTTTTATAGAGAAATTGTTTGTGGATAAAAAATCTTAAAGAAAATGTTGCGGATAAAGCATTTTCGCAGAAAAAAGTTGGGCATAAAATATTTACGTAGAGAAAACGTTTCGGATAAAATATTTTTGTAGAGAAAAGACTGCGGATAAAATATTTTTGGAGAAAAATATATTTTCGTGGAGAATTTGTAGCGGATAAAGCATATTCGTTAATATAATGTTGCGGATAAAAGATTTTCGTGGAGAAAATGTTGCAGATAAAATACTTACGTAGAGAAAATGTTGCGGATAAAATATTTTTGTAGAGAAAACGTAGCGGATAAAATATTTTTATAGGAGATATTATATTTTCCTGGAGAAAATGTTGCGGATAGATCTTTTCGTTGGGAAAAAGTTGCGAATAAAACATATTCGTGGAGAAAAGGTAGCGGATAAAACAATTACGTTGAGAAAATGTTGCGGATAACATCATTTTGTGGAGAAAAGATTACGGATAACACATTTTTGTAGAGAAATTGTTGCGGATAAAATATTTTTGTGGAAAATGTTGCGGATACAACATTTTCGTGGAGAAAGTGATGCGGATAAAATATTTACGTAGAGAAAATGTTGCGGTTAAAATATTTTTGTGGAGAAAATGTTATGGAAAGCATATTTTTGTAGAGAAAATGATGCGGATAAAATATTTATGTGGAGAAAATATGTTGGGGATACATTTTCGTGGAAAAAATATTGCGGATAGAAAATATTCGCGTAGAATTTGTTGCGGATAAAACATTTTGTAAAGAAAATGTTGCGGATACAACATTTTCGCGGAAAAAAGTTGTGGAGAAAAGGTTGTGGATAGAATATTTTCGTGGAGAAATTGTTTGCGGATAAAATATTTTTGTAGAGAATATGTTGCGAATAAAATATTTTTATAGAAAAATTGTTTGTGGATAATAAATGTTCGCAAAGAAAATGTTGCGGATAAAACATATTCGCGGAGAAATTGTTGCGGATAAAATATTTTTGTAGAGAAAAGACTGCAAATAAAATATTTTTGGAGACAAATATATTTTTGTGGAGAATTTGTAGCGGATAAGCATTTTTGTGAATAAAATATTGCGGATAAAAGATTTTCGTGAATAAAATGTTGCGGATAACATATTTTTGTGGAGAAAATGTTGCGGATAAAATATTTTTGTAGAGAAAAGGTTGCGGATGAAACATTTTTATAGAAGAAAAGTTTCGTCCAAAACGTTCTTCTTAGAGAAATGATGCGGATAAAACATTTTCGTGGAGAAAATGCTGCGGATAGGATATTTTCGTGGAGAAAAAGTTAAAATATTCTCGGGGAGAATGCGGATAAAACATATTCGTGGAGAAAATATAGCAGAAATTATATTTTCGTGGAGAAAATGTTGCGGATAAACCCTTTTCGTTGGGAAAAAGTTGCGAATTAAGCATATTCGTGTTGAAAAGGTAGCGGATAAAATAATTACGTAGAGAAAATGTTGCGGATAACAACATTTTGTGAAGAAAATATTACGGATAACATATTTTTGTAGTGTAAATGTTGCAGATAAAATATTGATTGCGGATAAAATATTTTTGTGGAGAAAATTTGTGGAAAATGTTGCGGATACAACATTTTCGTGGAGAAAGTGTTGCGGACAAAATATTTACGTAGAGAAAATGTTGCGGTTAACATATTTTTGTGGAGTAAATGATGCGGATAAAATATTTATGTGGAGAATATATTAGGGATACAACATTTTCGTGGAAAAAATATTGCAGATAGAATATTTTCGCTTAGAAAATGTTGCGGATACAACATTATCGCGGAGAAAAGTTGTGGATAGAATATTTTCGTGGAGAAAAAATTGTGGATAGAATTTAGTGGAGAAATTTTTGTAGAGAAAATGTTGCGAATAAAATATTTTTATAGAAAAATTGTTTGCGGACAAAACATTGTCGCGGAGAAAACATTGCGGATAAAATATTTTTGTAGAGAAAAGACTGCGGATAAAATTTTTTTTGGAGAAAAATATATTTTTGTGGAGAATTTGTAGCTAAGTATTGTCAATTGTGACCCTTTTTGGTGTTGGCAAATATATCACAACAGATCTTGCGTTAGCAAAAATATTTGGATGTGAGGAGAGGTAGATTCTTATTTTGCTTTCTTTGAGGGTTTTATTTTTCAAAATCTTGAGTCCTTTGTGGGGGAGTTACCAAAGGAAATGGTTTGATCTGTACCATCTTTATAACAGTTCTTGTGTTGATGGAAATATTGAGATGTGCCAAGTCTGAATTGAATCAGATGTTAATTTCGTGTTTTATGAGCTACATGGATACTCAAAATATTGACCCTTTGTGGGAAAGGTGCCAGAAGGAGTGGATCAGAAGGAGTGGATGATATATTCCATTTTCACACCAGACCTTGGGTTAATAAAAATATTGTGTTGTGTATAATTTAAGGAGAACTGAATGCTTATATCGGATTTCATGATCGTTTGGTTATTCAAAACTTTGACCCTTTGTGGGGAAGGTACCAGAAGGAATGGTCCGATCTTCATAACAGATCTTGTGCTTATGGAAATATTGAGATGAGCCAAGTCTGAATGGAATCGGATGTCAATTTCGTGTTTTATGAGCTCCATGGATACTCAAAATATTGACCCTTTGTGGGGGAGGTACCAGAAAGAATGGTCCGATATATTCCATCTTCACACCAGGCATTGGGGTAATAAAAGTATAGTGATGTGTGTAATTTGAAGATATTCAGAATATTACTAAGAATGGTTACAAAATGAGGTTCCTTGTTTAATTTTCAGCCCACAGTGGCCACCAAAATCTCCGGATACCAATCCGTTGGACTATAGTGTCTGGAGTATTTTGGAAAGCAAAGTTGCCACTAAAAAATACCAAAGTGTCGAGCACCTCAAGCAAGCGCTTCGCCGGGAATGGGCCAAAACACCGCAGAGCAACATTCGGGCAACGTGTGACGGTTTCATTGGCCATAATTCAGGCCAAAGGTGACCAATTCGACCAAATCAAAACTTATTCTAAAATTTGATGCTATTTCCGACATTTTTGCTTTCATTCAAAAAAAAATTAAAAAAAAGGAAAAAAATTATGGCGTTTGACTTTGTTGCATTTTTTTATCTCACCTTGTATTTTAAGTTCTTAACTGATTAAATTTAGTAAATTGGGTTACTAGTATATAATGTACTGAATTTTGCGTTCAATCATAAGGATATCAATTAAATATATTTATTAATTGTAGGTAGGTATCTAAGTCATTAGTTTCAATCGCAATTCCAGATTGCCAAACATTTTTGCATCCCGCAACAAGAGAAAAAAAATCCCCCTCATGTCATAAACTTCATCCGACTTACAGGCAAAACAATAAGTCCACACGCACACTCACTCACACACCTTCAGTTGGGTTTTCTTCTTCGCGTATAAATTATTAAAAACAACAACAGAAACAAATTAACTAAAATCTATCATAGTAATCTAAGAATCAAAAATTAAAGAGACGTTGAAAAAGATTACGAAAACAATAATAAAAATTAGAAATAAAAGAAAAACTTGAAAACAACAACAAAGTTAATGATAAAAAAAATAAAGAACTCTACACTCTTGTTTGCCCTCTTCCCCATAAGGCAAAATAACCCATTTCATTGACCCCCTTTCGGTGTTGGCCCCGCGCTCTCCTATACACACACACACACACACACACACACACACATGTAGTGGACATTGCAAAAGAAAGCAAAAACACCCCCACCACACCAGCTATCTTCATGGCCTCCACCACAAATAATAAGATGACTATAAATCACAAATAGATGAACCCCATACAAAAAGAAAATAATTAGCCAAGTTTTTTCTTTGCTTACCTCTTTTGACTGCATCCTCATAACTAATGCAAGTCTGTTTTGATTCCTTTGCACCCATTTTGCTGTCTTTGCAAAATGGGTGGGGTGGTGGTTAATATCTGTAAATGGAAGTGCGGATGGCTAACTGCACCTGGCTGGTTGGTTGGCTAGCCAAACCAAAGAAAGAAAAAACAAACTTCAGTGGAATTCAAATTCCGGAGAGACGACACCTTACAAAAAACGCTGGCTTCGCTCGCTATATTCTCTGCGTTCTTCGTCGTTGTTTTTGTCGTTCATAAAAGAAGACAAACGAAATAACAATAACAAAAACTCATAGAACCCGCACGCACACACTCACGTATACTCCAAACTGCTGCCTTTGAAGCAGAGGCAGTTACAATACGAAAAAAAAACTACGTCTGTTTTTATTTCTCTTTTTCTTTCTTCACTTCTTTCTCAGGCCAATTACACGATTTTTTTTTTTCGTCTTATTAACACTTTATTTTTTTTATTTATTTTGTTTTTCATAACTTGCGTTCCAATTTCATATCCATTTTGCACAGGAATTCATTAGTACACCGTCTTGGCCAACTATCAATGTTGCAATGCGACATTTTCACCATATTATTTTGGAAAATTATCATCTTATGACCAAAAAGAAATTTCATTGTAAGTTAACAATACTAGCTCTTCTTCTCGACTGTTGGGGCTGGTGGAGCGTTCACAGTGCATTGATAACACAAAAAACAAAGGGTCGGTGAAAACGAAATGAAAGGCGTTCGTTGTTAATTTATGCGCAATATTGAATATATAAATGGAAGTTGTTTGTTTTTAATTTAACAACGCAATCATGCCATGAAAGCAATACACTCTTAACACCAATTTGTGGTTTCTATATAATGATTTGTAAAGTACCTATTGAATATAATGCAAAATAGCTAAATTATAATAATAAAATATATATCTACAGAAACCCAAAACTTTATGTCACGTTTACATCGACAAGTCATCTGTCATTTTCGAGTTTTTTTTCATAAATTGTGCGTAGTTTTAAACATGTTACAGTACGTTTACATATAAATGGGTTATCCCAATAGTTTTCGATTAAAATTGTCATATCAATTACGCATAACTCAAAATTATGAACCATATGACACAAGAACCAGGGAGAAAGCTGTAAAATTCAATCCAACTTAAATGTCTCATTTAAAGAATAACTGAAAATAAGATTTTCGTGCATGAAGGAAACATAGGATCAATCATGGTACAATAAAGAGGTAGAACAGCTTCGTAAAACTACAGAAATACAGCCCTGAGGCTATGCCCGCTTCCTGTCAGAATTATTCAAAATTATATCCAACAAGTTTTCATTTATTATATTTTTTGGTAATTTTTCAAATGCATCAAATAGAGCGAAAGGTGAATGAAATGCCTGGACGTTCTCTTAAAAATATGATCCTAAATTTTCAATCTTTTAAATCCGTGGCAAATTTGGTTAATATCATTAATGTGCGTCCCGCTATTTAATATTTGTTTTTATTTTTCAAAACAATAATACATACACAAAATTGACAGAAGTCGGGCACACTTAAAAAAAATTGTAATCAGCTGCTAGCTCTACCTTTCCTTATTATTGTACCATGGGATCAATTAGAAGTTAAACAATACAACCTACTGCTGGACAACGAATGTTTTCTTATCGGAGAAATCCAAATTCGGCAGTTCATCACTTTCGGCCAAGCCAAACAACTATTTAGCTCTTTTGAGTCTATTTTATTTCTGTTGCGGTGTAAGTTC
Organism: Musca domestica; assembly: GCF_030504385.1. Lineage (NCBI taxonomy): Eukaryota > Metazoa > Arthropoda > Insecta > Diptera > Muscidae > Musca > Musca domestica. The sequence goes on along the minus strand of NW_026712363.1, from coordinate 25,875,405 downwards.
TTGCACTTTTTGGAATTTCAATGGCTTTACCTCGAGCTCATTTTTCAATATTTTCTGAATGGAGTATTGCGATATGTTCAGCTCACGAGCCATTTTTCGGCCGCTTCTTTACTTTTCGAAACATTTCTGCTGATGTTACTGTTTTACTGTTTTCTTCCGCCCACTTTCTTGACGTCGGACTACGCTTTGGTTTCCAGCCATGGTACAATGAAGAGAAGGTAGGTCAACTTTGAAAAAATTGCAAGTATAGAGATCTACCTGTTTGGCTTGTAATGTCAGAATTACTATCAAAACAATAAAAAAAAGCAAACTTGTTGCATTGATTTTGAATAAATAATTTAAAACCGCGAAAACTGAATGAATGGTCAAAATTTCTTTTCAATATCATGTTCTATATATCTCTTATGGTTTATTTCGCGACAAAAACTGTAGATTTTGTCGATGCATTCGTTGCAATAAGCATTTTGAAAACACCCGAATTTTAATATTTTCTGAACAATTTTTTTATTATTAATAAGAAGACACACACATAAGCAAATGAAGTTGACATATTAAGCCAGAAAAATAAAAAAAATTTAAATCATATGGTAGTTCTGCCCTACCTTGAATTCATTGTACCATGCATTGTACCATGTTTGGACCAATAATAAAACAACTTGACTAGTGGACATGCCACCTATATTGTAACAGGTCATCTAACAACAAGTAGATGATGAATAACGAACAGAAAAATACAGAATTAAAAAGAAATGGAGTTACGAATGAGGAGAGAAAAACAAGGAGACGACGGTCAAGATAAAGTAAAATTGCTATGCACCCTCGATTCATGCAAAGGGAATTGATGACAGTGCTTCATCTTTTTCATGTGAACCTCTCAGTGCTTACATGATAACCAACCTTCTGGCAACACTTATCAACCACCATAAAGTCGTCGACGAAAAATTTTTGTAGACTGATTGTGTGGAAAGACTAGATTTTGATTTTGTCATCAGAGAAGTGTAAAGTAACAAGAAAAGGATTTCAAAGTTTGAGAATATACAATAATTGAAGAACGTCGGTGGTATTCGATTTATGTATTAAATAGAAACGATCGTGGAAAAATAGCAACAGCAACCATCCTCATCATCATCACAACATCGTCTACGTCGTCGTCAAATTGCTTGGTTGTTGGTTTTGTGTTGTATTTTTTCGTTGTTCGTTGCTCGAGAAGAAGTAACACGCATTCGCGCAGAAAGTGTTTTTTTATTTTATCAGAGAATAATGGCTAAGACATACGACTATCTGTTCAAATTGTTGTTAATTGGTGATTCTGGTGTTGGAAAACGTGCATATTATTCCGATTCTCTGAAGATGCCTTCAATACAACATTTATATCGACAATAGGTGAGTTATTATGGTGTATCTTGCCAAATTGTTTGGTTGGCTGTTTGGTTGGTTGGTGGTTTTGGAGATGATATCAAATGAAATGATGGATGACGACTACGACGACGTTGACGTAGCCGCCGTCCGTCGTTGTTGTTGAAGATGGGTGACACGGACGGACGACGGACGGGGAACATATAAGTATATTGTGTATGATTGTACAAGTGTTCGTGTGTGTGTGTGTGTGTAGCAGAAAAAAGAAAAATAATATGCCCCGTCGTCTTGGCTGGAGAGTATGAGTAACAATGAATGAACAGAAAAATATTAAATTTATCCAAAAAAACAAAAATTATTGTAAGTTCCCCTGTAAGTGGTGATAGTGCAGAAACAAAAAAAACAACACCAACAACATTGTCGTCACCCATTACATACTCTGGCTACCATGTACATTTATTTATTGAGAAAAAGTTGGTCGAAGAAAGGAGGGGTCTGCGACGTTGCTTCGTCGTCGTCGTCGTCACAGTGCTGCTATATATGTTAGGGATTGTTGTTGGCTACTGTATTGTTGTTGCTGTTGTGCCAGCTCCAAAGTCAAAGTACGATATATACAAAAGATAAACTTCCGCAACAAGATCCCCCCTCATTGATATAAGAAAACACAAATTCTCAATGAAACAATGAATATTATCTTTGTCCTAAACCATAACCATAGTGGAAAAATAGGGAGCAATTGCGGCGGCCTGTCTTGGCCATTCCCAAACAAATGTGGTGGTATGCCCTAAGCCTCCTCCCCTCCCCCCTTGTTATTCAAAAAGCCAAATGTATTTATAATTTCTTTTTCTTTTCTAGATTCTAAATGTGTAGAAAGACAAGAGCCACCTTGCAAAAATATATAGAACAAGTAAACAAGATAAACAATTAAACATCTTCCCAAATAGTTTTCAGGGATTTGTCCTATATTGGCGAGTGATTATTTGTATACATTGGGATATGGCGTAATGTCTCGTAGGAATTTTATTTGATTTCTTTTTTTGGATTTGAAAAGGAATTGGCGGAAAAAAAGTCTTGACAATTGGACATACCTTCTGAATAGAGCCCAGATAATATTCGAATACAAACTGATGGTCAGAGATTTATTTTAAACCAGCTTAAGTCCATAGATTGGCTTACCATGGACGCCTCAAATGCATGTATTTACCACAGGTTGCCCTTATACATTCAATTATGGAAAAGTCTTTACATCTCATAGTTATAGGCCTAAAAGTTTGTTTAAAGCTGCTCTCATGAGACATTTTACTGCGAAGGGAATTTAGTATGGGTATTAGTTGAAGAATCAATCTATAGAGTCCCGGGTCCCAGTTTGATGACCAGTCTTTTATAAGCTAAGCGACATTGGGGCGTAATCGACCAATGTGGGTGTTGCTTCCCAAGGTATGCTGATACATATCTCCGAAACTGTTAAACCTCTACTTTGCCGGAATTCCTCCCCCACCCAAACGACATTGAGATCTTTATATATGCGGTTTACTGCACTATCGGATATCGGGTATTTTGGTTGTTAACATGTGTGTATGGCTGAACTTTTATCTCGTGCAGCTTGCTGCCTTGTTCCAAGCGAGGAATTTGCCACGAAGGCCCCAAACGCCACATTAGTTTCCCTAAAGATCCGTGGAAATGAGAACACAACCGAATGTACAGGCCTAGAGATAATTAATTTCCATCGTGAACTACACTAAAATCCTAATCCTATGCCTATACTTCCACGCGAGGAAAAATATCAGCCACGAAATCAACGACCACACTCTTTACCATATGGTCTGCGGAGATGAGAACACAGCTGAATGTGAAAATCGAGGGGAATTTAATACCGAACACGAACTACACCAAATTCTAGGGGTCGACAGCATTGCTCAAGTCGTCCGCGCAAGCCATTGCTATCTGGGACAAAATGAAAAGTAGGAACAAGGTCCTTAAGGCGCTAGCCGGCAGCATCTGAGGGTGCGGGCAAGGAAACCATGTTGACCTGTGGTCAGCTATGCGGCTCCAGTGTGGTCTGCGAATACTAGTGCTACGCAGTGGAAGTACATCCAGACCTGCGACAGGGTGCCTCCTCATGACACCAATGGACCATCTACATGAGGAGGCAAAAGTCCTCCCCTTATGTCAGCATAATCATATGCTTTCGTTGCAGTACCTGCTTGGGTGCTACCGTGAGAGTCATCATAACCATGATATGGCGTGTCAGAAAGGACATACACGATCTAGAGAGGTAGGTCCAATGCTATAAGAGAGAACCGCTAGACAAGAAGCCAATCAGACAGGTTTGAGTGGCATTCATACCGATGCAGTCGCAGATGCTATCAGCAATTACAGGATAAATGTCGTCCTCGGACTCCACCCCCGCCATCCATTGCAGCTGAAGACCCCAGCTGCCTAGACAAACCAGGGAAGTTTTGGCACAAAAACGTTCAGGATGGTGTAGTCGACTCAATTCGTATTGGGCACGAATTGGCGAAGATCTGCGTGACGCCTGCCCGGCGTGTGATACAGGCGCGCACAATACGCTGCACCTTTTTAATTGCACAGCCAAACCTACCCAACTCACTCCAGAAGATCTCTGGCTACAGCCTTCGTATAGCCTCCATATAACGGCACCCCCCGATATTCGGTATTTTGATGATTTTAGCGAAATTGTTCAACGGAATTGTTTCAAATTTTCGATTTGAAGTTCGTAATGGAAACTACAGCCTAAGATAGAAGATTGTCCGTGCAGGTTCACATCTTCCTATAGCCCCTTATAACGGTACCTCCCGATATTCGGTATTTTAATGATTTTAGCGACATTATTCACCGGAATTGTTTGAAATTTGGTATTTGAAGTTCGTAATGTATACTACAGCCTATGGCAGAAAATTGTCGGCACAGGTCCACTCTTCATATAGCCCCTTATAACGGTACCTCCAGATATTCAGTATGTTAATGATTTTAGCGACATTATTCATTGGAATTGTTTTAAATTTGGTATTTGAAGTTCGTAATGGATACAATAGCCTATGACAGAAAATTATCTGTGCAGGTCCACGTCTTCGTATAGCCCCCATATAACGGCACCTCCCGATATTCGGTATTTAATGATTTTAGCGACATTATTCACCGGAATTGTTTGAAATTTGGTATTTGAAGTTCGTATTGGATACTACAGCCTATGACAGTAAATTGTCTGTGCAGGTCCACGTCTTCGTGTAGCCCCCATAAAATGGTATTTTGATGATTTTAGCGACATTCGTCATTCGACAGTTTCGCATTTGAATATTGTAATGGCTTATGACAAAAGTTGCCTATGCAGGCCCACGTCGTCGTATAGACCCTAATATAACGGCTACATTCTGAATATTTAAGATTTTAACAGAAATTTTATCGGATTTTTTTTTTTTTGAAAATTTCCAAATTCGTTCAAATGGTGAAGGGTATTCAAAGTTCGGCTCGGCCGAACTTACAGCTTTTTCACTTGTTATCCATGACATTATTATGTTGTGGAGGAAGGAGGTCCGACTTGATTTGCATTGAGTTTGGCTTATATCCACGCCATAGGTTTTGGAGGGTATATTAAGTTTATCATTTCGTTTGTAGCTCCTCGAAATAAAAATTTCAGAACCCATCCATCTGTTGAAATCACTCTAGCTTCCGAATGAAATGTTGTATGTCGATAAAATGTTACTCGGAATTTAAAACGTCCACCTAGGCCAGATCCACATTTTGTTATAGACCCGGTATCACAGCACCACCAGTTTATGTTTTTTCTGGTGTTTAAGTCATAGTTTTGTAAATTGACTGGAGCATTCTTGCAAAGAACAGTCCACATAGGCCCAAGTTGTAGCCTAGTCCCCATATAGTGGTACCTCCTGATATTCGACATTTGAAAATTTAGTCATATTTTTCAACGAAATTGTATCAAAATTGAAAATCTGCTGCTTTGTCTGTCAGATATTTGGCTATAGGGGCCAACGATTTCGTGTATCCCCATATAATTGTGCCTCGCGATATTCGGTATTTAAATCATTTAAAAGGGAAATTTTAAGGGTTTTTTTTTTTGAAATTGTTCCTTGCTTTTGTTGTCCTCCCAAAAAGCAACAAAGATAAAAAGGTTTATCAATTTTTATTTTGTTGCTATTGTTATCCCCAACCAGCCAATGGCCGAAAACAAAAATAAAATTGTAAACAATAAATAAAACGTCAATGTAAACTACTTGAACCCGCTTCTGGGCAAAGGGAATTACCATGCCGGGGAAAGAGAGGAGGAATCGATGCCAACAAATGTGGATGGACGGCGGCAGCACAGCACGAGACCAAATAAAAACAATAATGGCAACAACAATGCAAATGCATTGAGAATAGACAAACTAATGCCTGCAGATTCTTCACATTGCAAATATCAATAAAAACTGAGGAAGAAGAATGCTGGTCGCCGCTGACGCAGTGACACCCTACTATCCGTACTCTGTATGGGTACTATGCCAGAGAATTCAGAAATTCTTAGCAATACTACAACAATCACATGCTTCTATGAAGGGTTCGTCCGTCTCTAGGTTCCTGTCCCCCCCGATGATGATTGCATTCAAATAAAGAAAATGCACACTCGAAACTATTTAAATTTTCTGATCTGCTGACTATGAACTGTGTGCACTACTGGCTGGCTGGCTGGCTCGGACTATTCCTTTGTTGTTATTGCATTGAGAAAAAGCAAAAAAAAGCGCGCAGTTTTTTCCCTCAATTTTCTATAGAATTTTTTTTGTTTCTTTGGAATTTTTTTATTTCTTCTTTGAGAAGGAGAAGTAGAATAAAGGAATTTGTTTTAGTTTCTTTAATTATGGCAAATTAAAGACATGATGGACAAACATTTTATATTAGTTGATACTTACACATAGAAAGACATTCAAACCAGCACCCCCACCCAGCCTCTCTCCTCTCCCCCCCACACACATTGCCACATAAATCACTATACATTGTATTTATAATCAAGTAATGTTGCTGGTCGTGAGTGAGTCATCCGAGGGTTTAAAGAAATTAATCTATGGGCTACTTGATCGCTTGCTCTTCATTCCTAGAAAGAGGTGAAATTGTGTAAAATGTATCACAAATTTCTAATTGGTTGCTATTGAAATTTGTGGAAAATTTGTTTGATGTTAATAAAGAGAAGAAGAAAGAAATTCATACGGGCTAGCTTAGCTCCGGAATAACTATTTGCCTTACTAAACAATTTTGGGGGTTAGTGGACATTTGATACCAATCTCTATTTTATTATTGTTTAATTTTGTGTTTAGCAATAACATTTATTTGATGACACACAACAAAGCTGTAAGTTCGGCCGGGCCGAACTTTGAATACCCTTTATTATTTGGAACAAATTTGGCAATTTTCAAAACAAATCAAATCTTTTAAAAATCTGTAAAAATATCGAATGTTGCCGTTATATTAGGGTCTACACGACAACGTGGACCTAAATACGACAACGTGGACCGGTGAATAATGTCGCTTAAATCGTCAAAATACTGAGTATCGGGAGGTTTCGTTATGTGGGTGCTTTGCGAAGAAGAGAACCTGCACAGACAATTTTCTGTCATAGGGTGAAGAATCTATTACGAACTTCAAAAACCAAATTTTGAAACGATTCCGGTGAATAATGTCCCCCCATTATGTGGGGGCTTTGCGATGAAGTGGGACCTGCACAGACAATTTCTGTCTTAGGCTGTAGTATCCATTACGAACTTCAAATACCATATTTGAAACAATTCCGGTGAAAATTGTCACTTAAATCATCAAAATACCGAATATCGGGAGGTGCCGTATATGGAACCTATTCGACGACGTGGACATGCATACGAATTTTTTTTTGCATAGGCTGTATTTCCCATTACAAACTTCAAATACCAAGTTTGAAACTATGCCGTTGCATAATGTCGCTAAAATCATCAAAATACCATTATATGGGGGCTATACCAGAACGTGGATCTGCACAGAAAAATTTCTGTCTCAGGCTGTAGTATCCATTACGAACTTTAAATAACAAATTTGAAACAATTCCGATGAATAATGTCACTAAAATCATCAAAATACCCAATGTCTTGAGGTACCATTATGTGGGGGCTATACCAAAACGTGGGCTACATGACCCATTTTCAATACAAAAAGTCCTGCAGACATATAATATATTTGAGTAAAATTTTATCAACCTAATTCATTTCGTTCGGAATCTAGATTGATTGCCACAGACGGACGGACATCGCAAATGTATAAAGCCTTTAAAAAGTCCAAAAAGGCCGAAAAAGGCGTTTAAATACTGAAAAGTGGACCCCAATTAGTAGCTTGAGGTTGTAACAGCTTCACATGGTTTGTTAATTTCTGCAAATCCGGTCCTAGCCCCAGATTCAAAATTCCTCTACTTTCGTGGGCTGAAGTCAAAAAATTTCTGGCTGAGTGGGATAGGTCTGGCAGGGCAAATAATGATCACACGACGGGCAGACGTTACGCACATCTTCATCACATCGTGCCCAAAACGAATTGAGATAACTGCACCATCCTGAGCGTAATTGCGCTTAAACTACCCTTGATTGTCTAGGCGGCCGACTTTCTTTAGCTGCAATGTATGGTTGGGGGACGGTATTTATACTGTCATTTTTGATGGCATTTGTGACTGCATCAGTTTGAATGCCACTCAGACCTGCCGGACAGGTTTCTTGATCTAGAGGCTCTTTTTCATAGAGGTGGACCTTACTCTCTAGATTATGTTGGGTCTTTTATTTATTATATATTATATTTTCCTCTACCTGCACATTCTCTGTTCTCATCTCCGCAGACTATGTGTGGCATTTGATTAAGTGGCGGATATTTTCAAATCCCTCGCGTGGGAGTAGGCGGCGAGCTTCACGAGATAGGTGACATCAACGCTGGGTCCCGACTCAATGATATCACTCCACCTGGGTGATCACCATGTTTCACTCTACAGGGTTGGATTTTTTGCTTCGGAATTTCATGTATGACTGGCGTCCTCACATAGAGTTGATTATTAAAAGTTTCCAACTTTTTATTTTAACATTACCATTGAGATTCCGTCTGGTTTTGGATGAAATAGCGTTTCGGATGACACTTGCAACATCACCCATCGTAAACTGTGGTGGTTTCTCTTCGGCGGGAAGAGATCTAATACGTAATTGTCAGTTAAAATACTCGGCGCACCTTTTGGATCAGTCGTTAAAAGTGACTGATGACCTATCATCCTTTTTTCAGGGTTTTGTATTTTTCTGCCTTTGCTGGTGGCATACTTACCTTGATTCGGCAGCGGGCAATAAGATATCCTAGTATCAGGAGGTTATTGCCTACCAATATTTTTTTTCTGTTTTTATACCCTCGAGAGGGTATATAGAGAGGGTATTTGATACGGCCAAAAAATGTCTCATTGAAATAACGGTTTTAGACCTAGGTCTCTTTGGACCAAATCCGTTTCAGGGCATTTGGAGTCGATCTAGCGATGTGCGTCGGTCTGTCTGGTGCGAACGATAACTCTCGAAGGGAGCTTCCGCTTGGTCCAAACTTGGTATATCTTAATATTATTGTCAAACTTAGATCGAGTTAGGGGATGGTTCGGTCCACTCCCACTCTGGTACTCCCCCGCAAATTGTCGAAATGTTCAAAGAAAATGGTCTGGTGTGAACATGGAATATATCGGTCTACTCCTTCTGGTGCCTCTCAACAAAAGGGTCAACATTTTTAATATCCCAGAAGCTCGAAATTAACATCCGATTCCTTGTCGACTTGGCAAATCTGAATATTTCTATCAACAAAAGATCTGTTATAAAGAGGGTAGTTATCCGACCAATCCTTCTGGTACCTCCCACACAAAGGGTCGAGATTTTGAATAATTAAAATGATCCGAACTAAGCATCCGATTCTCTTCAGATTTCACACAACTCAACGTTTTCTATAACACAAGATCTGGTGTTAAGATGAAATATATTGGCTCACTCCTTCTGGTACCTCCCCCACAAAGGTTCAAAATTTGAATAATAAATGAAGTTCATAAAACTCGAAATTAAAATACGATTCCATTTAGACTTGGTGTTCGCGGAAGAAACGTACGCACCGTTGGAATATTTTTACTACACTGAATTTATTTATTAAAAATATTTCTTAAGAACTAGTTATGATAATATGACTTAACCTAAATTATCATTAAGTGTAAATGAGAGAGAGATAGATTCTAACTGTACACATGCATATGCACCATGCCACCATAAACCATAGGAGGAGGTCAAACACACACATAGCTATCTTACATGTGGCAAGCAAACATGCTGCACTTGCTTATCAGCCTGAGTAAAGATTACATCCCATAATCTAACTCCACCATAACACATGCAGCAATTGAAAATTCTGTATTATTTATTTCTAAATCGAAGGTCTGCTCACTACAGTTTCTTATCTTATTTAAGACCCCCACATGCTTGCCCCTTTGGTGTTTGTATTTATTTGTGGACTGTACATTTGTTAACAATAGATTTCCTTTCCACAACTTATCTCCTCTATTCAACTAAAATAATTTTATGAAATCTGTTCACTCATCCGTGAACATCTTCCCCGGGCTTATTTACCCCCATAATTTCCATCATCTTTATAATCTACTTTCTGTTTCTTCACGTGGTTTTGGTACATCTAAATTTATCCTAACTAATGCCCTTTTCATTTTATACCTATTTCTAATGTTTAATACTACTGCTATTAAAACGAATGTAAGTACTATAATTAATGACGCCATGCCGCTATGATGATGAAAATCCAGTCCTCTAAGGTTCAGCTTCGTCTTCTTCAACTCAGCGATTTCTTTAAGCAGTCCTTGCATGGTCTCCGTATGGTTAATCCTCATATCATTCAGTGGACCCATATTAAATGCAGTTATCTCTGTAACATTGGTGACCAACATCATCTTGTTATCCACAATTCGCTCCGACTTCAATTGTACCGGTGCAGAAATTAAAACACCTTTGATACGCAGAGTACATCCAGGTTGCAATTCCACTATCCCTTGAAGCGGCAATTTCATTATCATTTGACCTCCTGGATTACATTGCAGATGTGCCGACGTAATGTTGAAAGAACTAAACTAGCCAACTGTTCGATGCATGTAACTTTGTCCATAGATGTTCAAGCTGTGTTGTTGTAAATTGACATCTGTGGCTATTGAGAGGCTTTATCGACGACACTTCACATGAGTTGTCATTTGCGTCTATCCACGGCCATCCTCCTTGACATACATATTTATTTTCTGCTAATCGCTGACATCCGTTTAGCTCCGCTTGTGACATCAAGTGGTAAGCATCCGCATTGTAATTGTATATAAGAAACTGGTTCCTCGATGTGGCTATCATCTTCGTTCCTTCAAACATAAACGGAATCGGAATAACTTTGTACAGCTGAGACACTTGGTCATTGAAGAGAGGAATAGATACAGCAATCACCAAGTCATTTTTCAACGTAGTAGCTCTGGCAGTCAACAGTTTATAAATTGTCCGCAACTGATCATCCTTCTTCCCTGGCAGCTTCAAGTGGTCTGGTATATGCTGTCTGATGTGGTTTACTGCGTCTTGCAATTGTGCTGGAGTGAGGAGCGCTGTATTCAATTTCCCGTGGTTTATATCAATCAGCAACTCAATTATTTGCGCCTGAACCTTTTCATTCTCTTCCACCATTAGCTGAAGGTTTTTGTCACCATGAAGAATTTTATGGACTCTTTATACACGAAATAATTCTCTTTTACGGCTTCCGTGATGTTGTTGATTCTCTCAGCCAACCTCTTGAAATAACATTCACCTCTTCCGTGGTTCTTCTCAACACATTTGTAGTAGATTCGACCACTGATGTCTGTTTTTTGATCAGGAATTTCAAATCATGCTGGTTGTTTAATAGGTTCTTCATATTTCCTCCATATGTCTTCGATCATCCGCATCCATTGTCCAAACAACACGTTCTGCAGCGATCCTATGAACTCCAGGGGAGCTCTCTTCACTCGCTGAACTTCCCCGGGGAACAAATATTGATTTGTTTTTTCCATATTTCCCACCTGTCTTCCTATCGCGTCTAGCACGTGATCGCACTGGCTCTCAAAGTCCATTAGCTTTGGACATGATGTTCTCATATCTTTTAAAAGTAACTGTGCTCGTTGTATTAACTCAAAATACGGCTGCATATTGAAATGTACTATTACATTCCATGTTGACGCTACTACATCCACGGAGCCACTGTAGTCCAGGTATAATGCTGCTGAATTATTCAGTGGGGTTATTGTACCGCCAATTTGCGCCGCTCTACTTGAATTCACCGACGCCATCAACAACACCGACAGGAACACTCCAACTGCTGAAACTTTGTTGTCCTTCTTAGTATTCTTCTGGACATCAACTTCTTCTTCTGCCTTCACCAATGGACAAATCTTTTGAACAGGCCGTTTTAAACATCCGTTTTGCAACTTTACTGATACTACCCGTACCTTGCCATCTTTGCCCGCAAATGTCTCGTCGACTCGTCCAAGAGGCCATTTTGCTGGAGGCGATGTTTCCTCTTTGACAATCACCACATCTCCTTTCTGCACATTATCCTTTGGCTGGGACCACTTTCTTCTGTGTTGCAATGTGGTCAAATATTTATCATTGTATCCTCTGTCTGTTACTGATTCCAGGATTTCCTCGTCGTATTTGAGAGCCATTTTTTGATGTTGAATTTATGTTTCTTCAGTTGCTTGGATACCTTGGTTACAATCCTCCTGCATTCGTCAATTGAATCCGCACCCATCATCAAATCGTCCATATAAAAATCTTCTCGTATAATCTTTTTATATGTGTGTCAACTTCTGGATCGTCTCCTATTCTAAACAGACTCCTCAGCTAAGAATGGCGCTGCTGTTGTTCCATAAGTGACTGTTGTCAATTTATATTGCTGATCGGCTGCTTTTCATCCTCTCTCCACAATATATACTGGTATTCCTGATCAGCTGGATGCACTTTTATTTGACGGTACATGTTCTCTACGTCCGCTGTTATCTCGTAACGCCACATACGCCATTGTAGCATGATGTCAAATATGTCCCTTTGCAGCTTAGGTCCCGTGTACATAATGTCATTCAAGCTCTTGCCATTTGTTGATTTTGTCGATGCATCGAAGACTACTCGTACTTTCGTAGTTATACTTCCTTCTCTTACGACTGAATGATGCGGTAAGTAGTACTTCCCTTCAACTGCTGCTGACACCTTTCCATATGGCCCAGCTGTTCGAACTCCTTCATCAATTTTTTGTAGCTTTCATCTTTCGAATCACCAAGGGATTTATCATCTTTCAGTGGTAATGACACCACTATTCTTCCTTCATCTTCCACCACCGTCGTTTCATTGTACCTTTGCATGCACCAGTCATCTCCGATCGTCATACTTGATGGCGTGTCCTCCGCCTCCAACTCCCAGAACCTTTCCAAGTTTGTCACTGCCGAATAAAATCTTCTGGATTTATCTTTAAGCTGAACTTTACCAGACAAGATCCATCCCAGTTTTGTTTTTTGCGCAAAAGGTCCTTTATTTTTCACTTGGCCTTCTTCCATTATTTCAGAATAAGGTCGCCGCCAATGATCAAATCCACTCTGTCGCATTTATTAAATAAAGGATCTGCTAGCGTATAGTTGTTCCATTCTTCCATACTGGTTTCGAATGATTCTTCTGGCTGTGCACTCATCACTGTTGGCAGAACTAACGCTTCTGTGCTGAAGACATCATTACTCAGAAATCGAGGTTTCATATCCAACTTAACTTTGTATTTTGAGACCCCAACGGGTGTACTGCCAAGGCCATGAATCACGGTGTTATTTCTGATCCTCGGGAGTCCCAAAATTTGAGCGGCTTCCTCTGACACCGACGTCACTTGAGATCCTTGGTCGATAATAGCTCTCATTATCACATATTCTCCGCTATTGCCCGCACTTTCACTTGTGCTGTGCTAGCAATACAGTTGAATGATTCTCCTGTGTCACCATCGTTGCTTTTGAACCGCTGGAATCTTTTTTCGTCTCTGCCTTTTTTATGCCTTTTTTCGTTCACGTGTAGTAGTGTATGATGTCGTCCATTACACGTTTCACACCGCCTGTAGCTGAGACACTTTTTATCAGTTTTGTGATTCAGACAGAAGTAGCACATTTGAATCTCTTTAGCTTTGTTTTTTCTTTCGATTGGTGTCATTGCTAAATACTTTCTGCAGTCAAACATTTTGTGTCCCACTCCATTGCAGACATGACAAGACTCCTGCATTTGATTGACTCTTTTTTCGAATTTAAATTCTTTCTTGCCACCAACGAGTCCCCTGCTGCTTCTAACGCTAAAAATTGTTGCTCCAAAAACTGGATCACATCTTCGAGTTTCTGGATTTCTCTTGGCTTCTTTATCGTTTGTTCGTATAATCGCAAACCATTTTGTCAATTTCCTCAGGATGACTCTGGCGAAAATGTAGCTGTATTTTCCAAAGGTATCTTCATTGACTTAGCCCTTGAATACTGTTTTTGGTAGTATCTAGCATCTGCTTCACGCTGTTTTTGTTGACTCGGTGTCCATTGATGGTTGATCCAAAATTGCGTCAACCAATTTGTTGAAAAGTACTCTTCGATTTTCGTACCTCTCCTTCAATAATTCCAGCGCCTCTTCATAATCGCTATCTTGGGTTCGAAGATGTTGAATTATGCGGCTCGCTTCTCTTTTACAGCCGCTTTCAGCCTATGCATTTTTTCCACGTTGGTGTAGTATGGTGCGTCGTGCACTAGGCTTTTAAATAAGTCATGAAATGATTCCCATTCACTTATATTTCCCATGAATGTAGGAACTTCAATTTCTTTTTTATTTATTATTGTATAAGGCCTATCGACCTTTCCTTTTTTCGTTTGAGTCTGTCTGATTTCTGCTGCTCTAATGATTTCTTCATTAATAACTGTC